>NC_090447.1:552953505-553259534 GCF_031143425.1 Pleurodeles waltl
TAGGTTTAATGATGCTCATGAGCGA
Organism: Pleurodeles waltl; assembly: GCF_031143425.1. Taxonomy (NCBI): domain Eukaryota; kingdom Metazoa; phylum Chordata; class Amphibia; order Caudata; family Salamandridae; genus Pleurodeles; species Pleurodeles waltl. The sequence goes on from NC_090447.1 coordinate 552,953,531, forward strand.
ACCAGGAGAATAATTGAGAGTACCTTCGGTCTCCTGAAGGCCAGGTTCAGATGCCTCCATCTGACAGGTGGATCCCTGTGCTACTCCCCTGAGAAGGTCTGCCAGATAGTTGTTGTATGCTGCATGTTGCACAACCTGGCCATCAGACAACATGTGCCCTATCTGCAGGAGGAGGAGGGTGAAAATGCTAATGTGTCAGCAATGGATGCTGAGAACAGTGAGGGTGAGGAGGCAGAGGATGAGGATTTGGACAACAGGACATCAGTGACACAGCAGTACTTCCAATGACACACAGGTAAAACAGTAGAACTGACCATTTCTCTGATTATTGATTTTTTCTGTGTGGCTGTAGCATGGTGGCAGACACGTCCTTAGCATCACCACTGACTGTCACCTATGCCTTTCCATTTGAAAGATGTTGGTGTGGTTACAACAGTGTACTCATGTGATGACAACAAACTGCTACAGGCCATTATTTGTATGGAATCACAAAGTTCTGGACAGTTGCACAAGATGAAACAGTTCACAACATTGCACATTTTTGTCTGTTAAAGCACTATCACTCAAGTTGTGTTCAATGGTGTTTATTGAAGTGTAAATTAAGATGGAATGGTGCAATGGAATGCAGTGATGGTAGAGGATATTGGTAAAGTCTGTCTGTAGCACAGGTCCAGTGTCCAAGGGGCCATAGGAAGGGGATCAATGGCAGTCCAAAGTGGACAAGGTGACAGAGTGGATCACAAGGGGGACATTCAGGAGGGTCTCATTTCCTGGCATGGTCTTTGTCTTGACAAGTGTCTCTGGTGTTTATCTGGGTCTCATGGAACGTTTGTGTGGTGGTTCACCTTCTCCAGGGGGAGGGGTGCTGGTGGCCTCTGGGTCCTGTGGCAGGGCTGCCTGTCCACTGGCTGCAGCAGATGTGGAGGGCTGTTCAGTTGACTGGCTAGTGGCCCGCTGGTGTGCTGTGTAGTCCCTGATTATGCTGGCCATATCACCCAGCACCCCTGCTATAGAGACCATGGTGGTGCTGAGGGCCTGCAAGTCTTTCCTGATCTCCTGGTGGTGTATCTCCTGCAGCCGCTGGTCCTCCTGCATGATGTTTAACATCTGACCCATCTTGTCCTGGGATTGTTGGTAAGCCCCCAGGACATTAGTGAGTGCCTCTGGGACAGTTGGTTCCCTGTGCCTGTCCTCCCCATGGTACACAGCTGTCCTCTGTGCGTCTCTGGCCCCCTGTGCCTGTGTCCTCTGAACGGTGTGCCCACTGACACTAGGTCCCTCAATGACTTGGCTGTCCCATGGTGCCTGTACAGGTGGGCACACTGCTGATTGGCGTGTCCTGGGGACAGAACTGTGAGGACGTGGGTGGTTGCTGTGGTGTTGGATACTGAGGGGGGAGACTCTGTGGTGGATTGGGTGTGGGCTGCGGTATCCAACTGACCAGTGGTCCCTGATGGGCCAGGGAGTTCATCCATATCCAGAAGGACAGAGTTGCTGTCATCACTGGCGGCATCTTCTGGTGTGGGCTGGGTAGCTGCGGCATCTCCTCGCCGCTGAGATTGGCTGGGGCACCTGTGAGGATGTAAGTGGTGTATTTTGCTACATGTCTGTGACATTCTGCATCCCTAGCTTTCTCTATATTGTTGCTGTTGCCCTGCCACCTTTGTTTGTGTATGGTAATAGATTGTGGGATTGTTAGTTCTCCATGATGTGCATTCATTGGTGGTCGGTGTACATTCAGGCCTGGGGGTGTGTGTAGGCAGTGGGTATGGCATGCAGGGGTTGGCTTGCAGGATTGTTGTTTGTGTTTGTGCTCTGGGTGGGATGGAGTATTGTGATGGGTGTCAGGTTGAGGGGTGGGGGTAGCATGCAGGTATGGGGGTGATAGATAGTAAATAATGACTCACCAGTTTCCAGTCCTCCTGCAACTCCAGTGAGTCCCTCAGGATGCAGTATTGCCATGACTTGCTCCTCCCATGCTGTCAGCTGTGGGGGAGGAGGTGTGGGTTCACTGCCAGTCCTCTGGAAGGTGAGCTGGTGCCTTGCTGCTATGGAACGCACCCTCCCCCTTAGATCCTTCCACCTCTTCCTGATGTCGTCCCTTGTTCGTGGATGCTGTCCCACGGCGTTCACCCTGTCCACAGTTCTCCGCCATAGCTCTATCTTCCTGGCAATGGATATTTGCTGTACCTGTGCTCCAAACAGCTATGGGTCTACCCTGACTATTTCCTCCACCATGACCTGCAACTCCTCATCAGTGAAATGGGGTGCCTTTGTGGGGACATGGGTGTTGTGTGTGTTGTGCAGTGGGTGTTGAGTAATGTGGTGGGATGTGGGGCACGTGACGGATGAATGGGTGTTTGTTTGTGTGTGTAGTTGTATCTATGCTTTGCATGGCTATCTCTTGTTTTTGTTCGTGTTAGGAAAGGGTTGTGGGTAATGTGTGTGTGTGTTTTATAGTGCTGTTGGTGTGCGGATGTGGTTTATGTAGCAGTGTCAGGTGTGTGTTTTTGGTATTGGCCAATGTTGTGTTGTTTTGCATTTGGGTGGCCATTCTAACCGCACCGGTGTCTACCGCCATTGGTTTAACGCAGTTGAATGTCTGCTGTGGTGATTCGTGGGTCATAATGTGGAGGGCGTTGTTTTGTCGCCGTGATGGTATGGGTGTTCGTACTGACAGTTTAACCCTACCCTTTTCTCTGGCGGATATGTGTTTCTTGCAGTATTCTAACGCTTTGGTGTGTATGTGCCATAATATGGTGAACGGATGTTCGCCTCTGTGGTGGTATGTTGGCGGGCCTCACCGCGGCTGTAAGCGGGATTTACCGCCAATGTCATAATGAGGGCCTATATATTTAAAATAATATGTTAATCATTATTTATAAATATTTATTATTATTTACTAAAATTCCTACATTTTGAAACATAGCATAATAAAATAAACTCATATCCAATTTTGAAATCATTCAATATATAAAAATATATAAAACTGATTTTCTAAACATATAATATTATAAAATATATTACATTTAAATTAATGTATTTTAGTATATATATTTCCAACAACAGAACCTATTCAAATAATAGAAACAATACAAATGACATTATAAAAAAGTAAATAAAACAAAATGTAAATAAATAATACTATAACACACACACACACACACACATATATTTATATATCACCTAGTGGCGGTTGCCACTAGGTAGTTATAGGTAGGACCACGTTTCTATACGAAATGTGTTTTCTACTTGCTATATCTTTGGCACCGCTTGACAAATGTTCACAAAACTTTCCAAAACATTTTGCCAGTACATTCATTCAGCTGCTGCCTGGAAAGTTTCAGAGTGATCTGTCTAGAGGAGGCCAAGAAAAAAGGGTGGTCCAAAAACATTTTCCTCATTAATTTTTCCATAGGGATTTTGAACAGCGATAGCGCAAAAACTACTGGATGGAATTACACACAATTTGGCAGGAAGGTAGGTCCTGGTCCAGAAAGAGCGCTTTTTGTTGTTTTGGTGTAATTCTGTTCAGTAGTTTTGGAGAAATTAAGGGGAAAATAAATTTGTATATCTAGGGACGCAAAGGATTTGCAACCCCTGTCGATCTCATGCTGAGATCTGATTGGCTGATAACACTTCAACAACAAGCGTTGTCAGCCATCTTGGGAGTAGACTTCAGCAGAGTCACAAAATAAAAGTGAAAAAAACAAAACAAAAGGGGCCGGGGTGCAAACACCCTGACCCCTTAGCTCTGGTGTTGGGGTCCCAATGGGACCACCCAAGGCTAAAAAACATTTTTTTAAAATTTTACAAGCAAAGACGCAGTGAATCTGCTCTTAAAATTAAGAGTGCAGCACGGTCTCCCTCGCTTCGTTAGTTTAATGCCCCAGGTGGGCCAAGCCCTGGGAGCTTTTTTTCCAAAACAGGGGTGGGTCTTCTGAAGCTCTGTGGACTGTCACCTCCCCGAGACTTATTTTTTTGGATGCAGGGGCGTGTGCCCCCCCCACTGCCCTGGGGACCGCCACCTCCCTAGGGCTTTAATAATATATGGTGAGGGCACTATCTGGCACTCCTCCGCTGCCCCGGGGACCACCACCCCCAGGGACCACCACCCCGGGGCAACACTATGGGACAGATTTAAGAGCCCCAGCGCCATTCCGCACCACATTCCGCACCACATTAGCGTCCTTTTTGACAGTAATGTGGCATTAGAAAGCCAAAAACGCCACACCATATTTACAAAGTGGCGCAATGCACACATTGCACCACTTTGTAACCCTTTGCACTACATTATGCCTGCGCCAGGCATAATGTATGCAAAGGTGGCGTTCCCCTGTGGTGGCATGGGGGGGCTAATGGGCACAAGAAAAGTAGCGCTGTGTGCAGCACCACTTTTCTTAAATATGCCCCTAAATCTTTTAGGGGGAGCTATGTGGCCCCCCTGCTGCCCCAGGGACCAGCACCCCCTGGGGCAAATGTTTACAAAAAAGAAAGTAGGCCCCTATGGAACCCCAGCGCCCTAGAGACCACCACCTCTTTGGGCTATGTAAACGTTGGAGGGGGGGCACTGACCATGTAATGAGTGATGTAATATGCAAGGTCATAAGCAGTGCATTACGGGAGCACCAGTTATAACTTAGGTAACTATAACTGCTGAATTTCTACGTTTTTTTTTCTTGTCCTCATTCACCGTGGCCGTTAAACCAACCCTTCTGACTTTACCAGCAATAGAGTAGTCCAGGCCAGGGGACGCTCTTAACTCTCAAACAATCCTCTATCTACCAAGATTTCCGTGAGGATTTCAGAGCGGGGGGTAAAATCATTGGACCAATGACAAAGAAAATAACTTGTTATTACATACTACTTTCAACATATTGCCATTACCTAAATCGATGTTTCCAAGCCAGTAATGGGGACCAAAGGTTCCCCCAGCCCTTTAATTCTTCCGTAACATTAAATCCAAATCTGCAGTACGAAACACAGCGTTAAACCACTCCGAATATATTGGAGGGGAGGCCAACATCCATTTTCTACATATTTCTCTTCTCCCCAACAAAATTACATAAAATAAAAATTTAAGTTTTAAAGTTGTACCTCTTCTACTCCTCCTCTCCTGATCCTGTAGTTGACCAAATATTACTAAAGGTAGAGATGCTGCAATATCCCACTCCAATATGCTCGAAGCAGTCTCACACACCTTTTCCCAAAAACGACAAATATCCGGACATTCCCAAAACATATGAATGTCAGTTGCTCGTATTAAGCCGCATTTTGGACATTTCACCACCTCCCCTCCTTTCAGTTCAGACAGTTTCTCAGGAGAAATGTAAGCTCTATGAATCGTAAAAAAGTGATTCTACCTTAAAGCGGCCGATTGGACTACATCAAACAAAAAAGTACGTGATTTCTTCCACCATATATGAACTGACTCTTTGGAAAGCAAATTACTCCACAAAACCGTAGGTAGTTCAAACTCACCATCCACCCCTTCTAGGATGCCCCAGTACAAAGCTGCCACTTTGTAAGGTCCTGCCAAGGGGCTCAGAACAACATCTTCCAAAACGTTAGGCATACCGACTCCTCCTTTAACCCCCTGTGCCCTATCCCTTATCTGCAAAAACTTCCATCTAGTCAGGGAGCCGCCCGTTTGTTGCTTCAGCTCTTCCCAAGAAAGGAGGACTCCCTCCTGAAAAAGATCCCCCCAGTACTCCAGCCCAGCCCCTTTAATTGGTAGAGACAAAACATCTAGGAAACAATCTGGTGTACCAGGAGAATCCCAAATAGGTGCGTTGCAGTTATAATATGTTACCTTTGCAGCTAATCTAAGATGATACCAACATTCTGCCAGACCCTGCATAATTTTCAGTGATACCTTTTTAAAGAACTTAGGATCACCAAATTTAAATATAATATTCCTTGACTCACCCTTAATGGTGGAGACCATCACCTTAAACATAAGACCTGTTGTTGTAGAGTCTGGAGAGAGAAATAACATCCTAGTATTCTTTAAAAGGAAAGCCCAAGCATAATACTGCAATTCTGGTAGTGCCAAGCCTATTCTAATCCCTTTAGAACTCCATATAAAATCATTTATAAGCTGCTGCATCTTATCTATACATTTTTTCTGCATAAGGAGTGGATAAGCGGAAAACAAGAAATTCCACTTGGGAAGTATAGACATTTTTACCAGATTGACTCTTCCAATAATTGTTAAAGGGAGATGAGTCCAACCCTGCAATAATCCCTTACACTCCAATAACAGCTTTTGCTGATTCCTCTCTGCTAACTGCTTGATATCCTGGGTCACCAGGACACCCAAATACCTTATTTCCTCATTACTATAAACCGAACCGTCCTTCATATTCCATGCCATAGTCTCCGTCTTTTCCACATTTACCTGATAGCCTGATATCTTACCAAATCCTTCCGCTAGTTTAAAATTCTCAGGGATAGCTGATGATAAATTATCTGTATATACTAAGAGATCGTCTGCATATAAAGCAACTTTTTTTCCCAACCTTTACAACGAAAGGGAGTAATTACCGGATTCTGCCTGATCTTCCTAGCAAATGGCTCGATATATAGATTAAATAATGCGGGGGATAGTGGACATCCCTGTCTAGTACCTCTTGTTATTGTAATGGTTCCAGTAAGATTTCCATTGACGAGTATTTTTGCTGTAGGGGCCTTATATATCCGATTCACAATCCCACAAAAGCTATCTCCCAAATTAGCTCATTTTAAAACTGATTTTAGATATCCCCAGCTTACTTGGTCGAAGGCTTTCGCTGCATCAATAGTAATAATCCCCAAAGGGGATTCAAAAGACGTTGCCAGATCTATAGCCCCAATCAAATTATATGTCAATTCATATAAATATCTTCCCTTTGAGAAACCCTTCTGATCCGAGTGTATCAGGTTATTAACTACTCTATTCAACCTATCTGCCAATATCTTGGCAAACAATTTATAATCACTATTTAATAGCGATACGGGTCTGTAAGATGCACATTTTGTCGCATTTTTTCCTGGTTTCAGAATCAGTGTAATAATCGCCTCATTCCATGTAGTTGGGATATCTGTTTCGTTTAGAAAAATCTTCCCAAACAGCTCTGTCAAGATTGGGATAATTATGTCACCTAGTGCCTTATACAGCTCCACTGGGATACCATCAGGACCCGGAGCTCTCTCATCTTTACCTCCAGACAACACCGTCCGTACTTCGTCCATTGTTATAGGGGCGTTAAGGAACTCCTGCTGCTGCAAAGTGATTCCCGGTAACACATCAGGGGCAAGCCAACCCTCAACCAATTCTTCTCGCCCCTCTACACTTTCAGTATACAATGATGAGAAGAATTCCTGAAATACATACTCAATGTCCGCACATCATGTCGCTTTCGCCCGACTCATCTGATTCGATTTCCTTAATATAGTTCCTAACCTGATTAGATTTAATCTTCCAAGCAAGCAGCTTCCCCGCATTTTCACCATATTCGAAGTGCTCCAGTTTGCTTGCCTCCCATCTTTTGACAATTCTTGCTTGTAAAATATTTCCCATTCGTTGTCTTAACTCGGCCATTTCCAACCTCGCTGCCTCTGACTGAGTCGTTTCCTCTATTCCGACCAGTTTTCCGCTTTTTTTTAGCATTTCATGTTCTAAGAAGCTTATTTCATTGCTAAACATCTTATGCTTATAACATGCAATGCTCGTGATCTTCCCTCTTATGACGGCCTTGAAAGTATCCCATACCACTGATAATGATGCAGAGCCTATATTAGTACCAAAAGAAAATTTCTGTTTCCCTACGTAATTGAGATATCACCTCTTCTTCCAATACTGTAGTAATGCACGCTCGAGTGTCCATCTGTTATTCATTCTCCTCCGAGACAAGGTTATCTCCAACGATACCGCTGCGTGATCTGATAGATGAGAAGGTAAATATCCTACCTCATCCACGCTCTCAAGCAACCGGTTGTCAACCAAAAAATAATCGATACGGGAAGCGTGGCTATATTTCTTATTGAAAAAGGAGAAAGCCCTTCCGTTCCCAGCCCTCTTACGCCATATATCACACAGGCCTAGCTCTTTCATCATTCTACTTAGATATTGCTGAGATTTTGGCGTTCCTAAGGATCTACAGGTATCCGTCCTATCCGATTTATTATCCAACACCACATTAAAATCTCCCATCAAAATAACCGGATCTGAAAATTCAATTAACTGGGAGAACAGCCGATTAAGAGGCTCAATATCATCACGATTTGGACCATAATACCCGACCAGTACTATAACATCTCCCCCAACCTGAGCTCTTACTATGACCCAACACCCTGCTTGATCCGATCTTACTTCGAGCGGCTCTACCCTAACTTGCAAACCGTGCTTAATCAAAATAGCCACCCCTCTCGTATGGAAATTATGATCAGTGAAAATACATTTTTGAACCCTTTTTTGCATCTCAAATAATTTCTTACACTCATCTATCGCCAGATGGGTCTCTTGTAAGACAAGAATTTGTGCTGGCGAGTCTCTTAAATATTGTAGAATTGTATTCCTTCTCACGCTAGTCCTCAGACCATTGATATTCCAAGAGAGCAAGTGCATGGTAAGCCCTCCCTTCCCCTGACCTTTGCCTATACTAGCCATTTCTAACAAGTGAACTATCCCTATGCCTCGGTGAATGAGGTACATTTTTCCTATTTCCCCCCAATTGCCCCCCACCTTGTGGCCCACCTTCTCTTCCCTCCTTCACCCCTCCCGTAGAGAACCCTCCCAATTTGTCGGCCATCATGGCCCTATTTTAGAACGCCCTGCCTTCCTGGGTGACTTAGTGCAAGCGGGGGAAAGCTCCCCCTTCACATATGGTCAGCCTGCTCTCTCCTGATTACGGCCAACAATTCATCTGTCCTGCCCACATCCCTTATATTATACATTTTATTGCTGTACATAACTCGGAGAAACGCGGGGAATTTCAACTGCGCAGAAGCCCCTAATTTCTTAAACTCATCCAGACTCTTCCCCAACTCCCACTGCCTATCCATAGTAAGTTTAGACAAATCTGACCTAATCTCAAATGTCACATTTTCCACTTTTAACGTCTTTTGCCTTAATGCACTAGTCAAAATATTTTCTTTCAACTCATAATATTACAAAATTAATCAAAATTCTTCGAGGTCTGCTACTATTCAATCGCCTCGTAAAAGGGTCGCAATGTACTCTCTGAATATCTTTCTCAATCTCTTCTTTACTCTCTTCCAACTCAACTGCAGACTTAATTAAAGAGGCCACATAAGACTTCAAATTTCCCCCTTCCGCTCCTTCCGGGACCTTCAAAAGTCTAATATTGTTCTTTCTTGAATAGTTCTCCAACTGCTCCAGCCTGGATTGTAGTCCTTGCTCCTTCTCCTTTAACTCTTAAATCTCTTCTTTATGCTGCTTCAACTCCTCCTTCATTCCCCCCACTGTTTCTTCTAAAACTTGAGTTCTCTCCATCAAACTGTTCAAACTTCCTTTCCAGTACCTCACAGGCCTCTCTAATTTCCCCTTGATTAATCTCCGAGCTAGCAAAGCCTTTTTTGATATCTTCCGAAATGGAGAGGATCACTGCCTCCATTGAGGGACTGTGAATTGGACCAGGGACCAGGGCTTGGGCGGAAGGGGGAATAAAATCCACCGACACTGGGTCTTCCTCCCCTCGCGGAGAGGTCATTATCTCACTGCTTCGTTGAACCGAGGAAGAAGACTCAGATCCTGCTTGCACCACCTCTTGACAAACACCATCGCCAATTGGAGGGAGAGTACTATCTTCCAACCCCTTGCCAGAGCCCCTGCCATTACCACTTGCCTGTGAAGTAGGCTCATCCATTCTCCCCTGTCCTGGAGTAAGTACAATATCTTCTGGTCTCACCCTAAAATAGGCTCTCAATGAGGGCGTAAGTTTATTTTTGGATTTTTTCCTTCCCTCACCTCCCCTCCTTACAGCATTTCTCCAAGGGTTCTGAAACTTTATCACGTATATTTATACTCCTTTTCCCTTCTGCTCCAGAGACTTCGTTTCTCCTCTCACCCTCCTTTTGCCCTGGCCCCCCTACCTGAAACGGATTAGAGGAAAAAAAGGGGGGGGCTGCTACCCCCCCACTCTGCCTTCCTGAGCCTCCGACTGTCTCCACCGCCTCCACAGCCTCCTTTCCGGCTGCTGCTTGCTTCGTGCACGTTACCGTGCTTTCAGGTTCCTGGGAGTTCCTCCCAGGAACCCTGCTTGTGCTGATTCTGCCGGGATTCCCCCGGAGGGGAATCCGTGCTGCTCCTCGGCGCACCCGATGGAGCTCCGGCGCGACGCGATCCCAGTGCCGGAGTCTCCCGCCAGATGCCTCCCCCTCCTCCTCGAGTGAAGGCGACAGTCTCCCAGTGCCTCCGATTATCGGCGGGCACATCCGCAGTGCTGTCCCGCGCAGTGTCTCCCAGAAAATGGCAGGTAGGCGTCCTAACGAGCTACCGCCTCAGCGCAACCCGCCATGTTCTGAATTTCACCGGTTTTGTATGAGTAAATTCAGAACCTAACTATAACGTCCATGTAACCTTTCAGTGAATATATATATATATATATATATATATATATATATATATATATATATATATATATATATATATATGTATATAGACTTGGGTTTAAAAATGGCTTACATGACTGATACCAAGATCAACATCACAATCCACAAAATTTAAGATAGCATCCACATGACCTCCACAACAATCATCTTTCAGGATTGTGGTGGGGTGGTGTGGTGCTGTATACCTTCATTTTTTAGGATGGACATTTACCCCTACCATCATACACATGTATACTACATATCGTGGATGGATTCTATTAATATATACTTTAAGATGGATCCTAGTAACACATGCCTTTTTTTTGACATGATACAAATTAAGGCAACAGTTTATAGAAAGACATATTGCATGGTTTAGTCATTATAATTTTAAGAGTGTTTTCTCAGTAAATGTGCCAGTGTCACTCTTGAGGTACTATATTTTTGTATTGAATACTCAGGTTCCAACAGTCCATATGTGTAGTCCATTTTGGGAGCCACATTTTTATATACTGGGATTACACTACGTCTTCAATTTAGACATCATTCTAGATATTGAGATTGAGAAATTGAAAATTGTATTAGTGTGCATTATGGCCTTGTACAAAGTCTAAAATATTTTAAAATGTATTTGAAATGCTCTTTCATTAGACTTGCCTGCTATTGAGAGACACTCCAAGATTGTGCCTGCTGTTAGACGGAATGTATTTGTCCTCTTTTTCTTTTCACAGTTTGAGCACTTAAAAACTGTTGGTATACTATTGACCACTAACCGTGATCAAGGCTACGGCTGAAATGTGTTGGTGAAGCTACTGTAAATAAAACCTTTACGCACTTCCTGCACTTTGAAGTTTGGGTCTTTTCTCTTTTCTTTGAAGGAGAACTTTTGTTTTGGATTCTTGGGTGGCCAGCACCCCTGCGGACCCCCACGTTAGCGGCCCCCTCACTCTGCTGGAACTTGTGTATATATATATATATATATATATATATATATATATATATATATATCCACAAAAAACTCAAAAAAATAATATCGTAAATAATGCATATTTATTCTATTTTCATAATTTAATTATACATAATTTCAAATATTTTTTAAATAATTGTCAAATTAAAAAATATATATTTGTCCAATATTGTATTAATAATGGAATTACCATATTTAACATAAAAACACATATTCCACATTTCCAATAAAAGCCTAATTCCAAAAATATTATTAAATAAAAAATATGTAATAAATCTAAATGTACATATTTTTTACATTGTTAGATTTAAAATTGATATTTGTAAATGTTTCCCAAAATGTCAATATCTAAAATAATTATTTTAATAAGCACAATAAAATGCAAAGTTTTTCAAATTCATATCATTTATCAATACATTGAAATAGTATGAGAATTATTCATTTAACAACATATTTATTTTTCTGCATTCATTTGCATATCATAAACAAAATTAGCAGTGCATTTACATTAAGAGTATCCTCACCAAATTATCCCCTAAAAAGCTAAAACCCCTGTACTAAGAAAATATATAGATAAATAATTTTTACATATGAATACAACTAAGAATACAAACTTCAAAAGTGTCAAATTATCTTAATAAAGACACAAATAAAACAATAAAAAAAACATAAAATCAAACAAAATACAATAAGTTATATATATTAACACAAATGATATTCTGTACAACAATAGTTTCTATATTTTTACAGTAATATTAAAAACAGCACTTAAAATGATATTCTTACCTTCAATATTCGTGTCCGCAACATTTTTAATCCCGATATTCTTGTCACAATATTTTTGTATCATTATATTTTTTATTTGATATTTTTTCCAAGCACCACTTGGTCTGGAGAAACGCAGACACGGATTTAAACATAATGCAGTGGGTATGGTTTTCTGCAGTACTGATACTTTATTACTACCCAAAGAACTCTTTTTAGCAAAATCTAAATTAAGAAAGATTGATAACAAATGCAGCAAGTTTCTAAGCACAGGCTTTACAGTTTGCATGCAGCTCCTTGATTCTGATTTATAGCTCACTGTGCTGCAGTGAAAGGATTATAACTAGGGCCACTGGAATTATGTGATTCGGCAGCCACAGTGTTTTCTGCATATCTATGGATTTGCTGGCTTTGCCCCTTAAACATTCATCTACTGCATAGTATACAAATATTAAGAAAACATGTTTCTAGCTCAGTCGGTCAGAAGGCTCTTCGCAAATGTTGTCTGGTCATCTTTCATTTGTTTATTGATGAAAAAGTTACTGCATCATTCTGCATAAATTGTCTTTTCTTGCCCCAAAATTTAGTCAATCCAGCCACATAATTTTGTCCTCCCCTGCTGCATAATTCTAATGGCCCTGATTCTAAGTTATGAGCTGCGAACAAAAGGACCTCCAAGCAGTAACCCATTGAACTTTCCCTATAAAGTACAAATCTGTGATCTACAAGTTACATGTTGTTCTTTGCAGCAGGCATATATCACACTGTGTTAACATATAATGAGTTTAAAAACTGGGCATTTGCTGAGTAAATTAATTAATATTATTTGGAAAGGCCAGGTCGAGGTGAAAATGGTAACAACATCTGACCTGTCCTTCCAGTGAGGATTTTCAGCCTTTGTGCCCTCCCACCATGACCTAAATGTGTACGTCTGGCGGAGGAGAGGTCACATGAAATATGAATGATATTGCTTCACTTCTGGGCAGGGCTGACCCCATTGTGGCTGAGGTGAGAATTGCCCAATAGCCACAACAACACCTTACCTCTTCACACTCCTCCCTCCCCGCTCACAATAGCCTCAGTGTGGTGCCTGGCGGGGTGGATTGGGGAAGGATTCTGCTTCTGGGACAGTCAGGTCCAGCACCAGTGAGGCCAAGGTGGCCTCTCAACAATGATGCTGAAAGTCACTTCATCCCTGCCTTTAAGCATAATGCTGTGTGTCTCTAGCCTGCCTGGCCATGCCGGCCCAATATAACAGTGAGCTGAGCAGGTAGGCATAACAAAGGCCCGGGAGGACAATAGGACCCACTGTGGGAAGTTGACAGAGGCTCTAAAAAATGCCCCCCCTGCTAGAACTTAGGCACCGGCACATCAGCTTATGGCTGATTGCTTGCTTTGTCCTGGTGTCAGTGTACCTCCTAGACAAATGGTACATTCACCCCTGCTGTTATGAGTACTCTTTAGCAGTGTGGCAGCGGAATATCGCACTGGGACATTTAAAGTTTCCCCTTAACTCTGGGTCCTGGAATACAGGGTCCATATACTCTGGATTAGATCATTCTGGTCCAGGAGACAATGATCTTGGATCTAGGAGCAGAGTGACACGCACTGCAGCCTTGAAGTATGATGGGGAAGCAGCAGATGCTCCCCTCCCATCCACACTGTCCTGCCCCCGCCCTTTGAAACGAGTGCCATTGAACTATTAAAGGCTAATACATCATTTTAACACCAGTGCCAAGCAGTTGACAAGTAGGTGAATATCTGGGGCAGTTATTTCCCCCGGAAGTGGGAAGTATATGCAGATTTGGTCTAGGCATTCTCAATTCTGAGGGAAATAACTTGTAATTGCTGGATGTAGGTGCTGGAAAACTGCTCAGAATTGGAAATTCCAGACCTATGGCACCTGCATCCGAAGAACTATTAGAGTGGTGTTACTGCCATGAAAAGGCTGGTGGAAAGGCAGAGTTGGAGCCACAGGGGGGCCCCTTCACTGCCCTCAACCATGTTGCGGGCAGTGAAGTGGCCCCCCTGTCAGCACACTTGGAATGCGCACTGTCTGCCTTGGCTGACAGTGTGCATTCTGATTGTGCTGTGCGCAACACCATTGACCTTGGCTCTCTCTGAGAGCCGAAGCCAATGCCTCTACACTGTTTCCCATGGCCAGCCTGGTGGAAACATTGTAATACGGCAGTGGGGAGGCCCCTGGCTTGGCAGAAGTACTATGGCCTGCCCTAATTCATTAAAGCAGTACCAGAATCATTTCTCCCACCAAATGTAACTATTTCTTTATTTTTCTATCCATGTTGGCATGGATCTGACAGAATTAATGTTACTTTGCATATGTTTTTAGGAATATGAGAGATTTTATAAATGCCTAAAATTAGGAATAATAAACAACCCATGCTGTCTGCCAGTCTGAGTCTGTGGTTCAAAGCGAAAACTAAGAACTGTTAATTTGATACAACACTGCCATCTCGTGGCAATCTGAACCATTGCATATTATTTCTGAGTGTTTGAACCAAGGGCCAGATGTAGCAAAGGGTTTGCGCCTCGCAAACAGCGAAAAACGCCGTTTGCGAGGCGCAAAAGCCTCTTTGCTATGCAGAAATGCATTTTGCGAGTCGGATCCGACTCGCAAAATGCATTTCCGACTCGCAAATAGGAAGGGGTGTTCCCTTCCTATTTGCGACTCGCAGTGCGATGCAATTCCATTTGCGACCGCGTATGCGGTCGCAAATGGAGTCGCAGTTACCAACCACTTGAAGTGGATGGTAACCCACTCGCAAATTGGAAGGGGTCCCCATGGGACCCCTTCCACTTTGTGAATGGACCCAAAAATATTTTTTCAGGGCAGAGAGTGGTCCAAGGGACCACTCCCTGCCCTGAAAAAATACCGAAACTAAAGGTTTCGTTTTTTTTTTAAAGTGCAGCTCGTTTTCCTTTAAGGAAAACGGGCTACACTTAAAAAAAAAAAAACTGCTTTATTTAAAGCAGTCACGAACACGGAGGTCTGCTGACGACAGCAGGCCTCCATGTTTGCGAGTGTCTATACTCGCTATGGGGCCGCAATTTGCGACCCACCTCATGAATATTAATGAGGTGGGTCATTGCGACCCCATAGCGAGTTGCAGTCGGTGTCTGAGACACCGTACTGCATACCAATTTGCGAGGTGCAAATTGCAAGTCGCATGGACTCGCACTTTGCACCTCGCAAATTTTGTATTTGCTACATCTGGCCCCAAGACACTAGGGGCCAGATGTAGCAAAGGGTTTGCGCCTCACAAACAGCGAAAAACACCGTTTGCGAGGCGCAAAAGCCTCTTTGCTATGCAGAAATGCATTTTGCGAGTCGGATCCGACTCGCAAAATGCATTTCCGACTCGCAAATAGGAAGGGGTGTTCCCTTCCTATTTGGCACTCGCAGTGGGATGCAATTCGATTTGCGACCGCGTACGCGGTCGCAAATGGAGTCGCAGTTACCATCCACTTGAAGTGGATGGTAACCCACTCGCAAATTGGAAGGGGTCCCCATGGGACCCCTTCCACTTTGTGAATGGACCCAAAAATATTTTTTCAGGGCAGGGAGTGGTCCAAGGGACCACTCCCTGCCCTGAAAAAATACCGAAACTAAAGGTTTCGTTTTTTTTTTTAAGTGCAGCTCATTTTCCTTTAAGGAAAACGGGCTACACTTAAAAAAAAAAAAAACTGCTTTATTTAAAGCAGTCACGAACACGGAGGTCTGCTGACGACAGCAGGCCTCCATGTTTGCGAGTGCCTATACTCGCTATGGGGCCGCAATTTGCGACCCACCTCATGAATATTAATGAGGTGGGTCATTGCGACCCCATAGCGAGTTGCAGTCGGTGTCTGAGACACCGTACTGCATACCAATTTGGGAGGTGCAAATTGCGAGTCCATGGACTCGCACTTTGCACCTCGCAATTTTTTTATTTGCTACATCTGGCCCTAGGCCCTTATTATGTAATGCCAATAATTCCGGGCCCTTATTATCCAAGGCCGGTAACCATTTTACCATACCTGTCTGGAATTATCAGGTTTCAGGAGTTACCGTGGGCCTGCCCTTTTTACAAGTGAAATATCTGCTTTTGAAAGGAAGTATTATGTAAAATCGGACACAGAATTACAGATTCACCCAGTAACTCCTCGAGGTCATTCTTAGGAGTAGCGGCACTCCTGTTACTCGGAAACTCTAGGGATGCCAAATAAACACCCCTTCTTCAGGGTTTTCAGTAAAGAGGCTCTTAAAAGCCTTTAGAGGGTGCCAGGGGACATATTCTCTCAAATTGGAATTCTTATTGTTTTCCTCTAATTTTTTAACTCTCACGTAATCCAGACACTGAAAAGTTATAGGGTGTGATGCCCTTATTACATATTCTTTCCTTTCACAGCATTGAACACGCTTTTCACAGCATTGAACACGAAAGGATGACACACCTTAAGCAAGGCGTATTGGGCCTCATTTACAAAAAATGACACATCACTGCCTCAACGCAGCAATGTGTCAAAAATGTTAACACCACGGTACAACAGTGCTCCAAATTTACAAAATGGTGCACCATGGCATTTGGATCTTTGCCGCGTCAAAAAACATGATGCTAGCCTTTGCGCCTTGTCGGAATCAAAAATGGCGCTACCTTTGCAAAAGTGTTGCTAGGCTGAATTGTGGTACGTAATTTGAAGCGTCATCCTAGAGTTACTTTTGACCGAAAGCATTAAAAAATTTTTAAAAACACTGCATTTGAAAAAAAAAACACAACAGGACATACCCCAGTAGCTGACATGCAGAACCCAGGACGCCAGAGACCTCAGGTCAACCCTAACAACTCCAGTACCAGTCAGGATGTCCAGGCAGACTCCCAGCAGAAGGGGAAGAGGAAGTGAAAGTTTAGTGAGGAGAATAATATCCTGATCACTGAGGTGATGGAGCGCCAACAGCAGCTACTCGTCATCTCAAAACTGCCATTAGGGAGAAAAGAGATCACAACGCAGTCCATTGTGGACTAGGTCAACAGTGTGGCAGTGGTCAAGAGGGCAGTGATCAATTGTAAAAAGTGTTGGCACAATTGCAAACGTAGGACAAAGGAGAAACTGGCCAGCAACCGCAAGGCAGCATTACAGACTGGAGGTGGAAAAATGTACCTCATTCACCAAGGCATAGGGATAGTCATCTGCGAGGGGACCAAGTGTGGGCAATGGGAGGCATCCACACATGGGGGCATGGCAATATACATGTCTATAGCACCCTGCGTGAAACTATATTGCACCCAGCTGACCTGGCTTGCAGGGTGCGTGCACTCAGATGTCAGCTGCCATGCAAGGGACCACAGGAACTCCTCACAAATATTCAGTTGAAGGGAGGGCTGTAAGAGATGCACGCCACAGGGCCTTGTGTGTACAAACTAATCACGGTATGTGGGCATGGGGGGGGCACTGCTGTGCTTTGTAGGTGCTGGCTGTGCATGCCAAAATGATACCTAGAGGTCTTAGAATCTTGATATTCCCTACTTATGAGGACCTAGATGATGAAGCACTCAAGGACTGGGAGGACAATTTGCAAAATGCATAATTTAATATGATGCGTATTTTAATTAAACATACTGATAAAAAGGTGGCTAAATTGCAGGGTGACATTGAAACATTAGAAAAGGAAATTGATGGAATTCCTCAAAAAGATCTCATAAAAAAGAACTATGAGATTCTCCACAAGATAGTTGAGGACTACCAAATTTATCTTTGCGATAAAAAACTACGTAAGGTCAAGCGTGACGATCTTGACTATAAACTTGGCAGAATTTACACTTTTGCCCGCAAGTATGACAATGTGAAGGTCTCTGGACCAGGTACTAATAGGGACAGATTTACAAGTGATACCGATCTCTCTAGTGGTAGTTCTATGTCCTCTATAGATAGTAGCACTTCAAAGGAAAGCCAGCCTTCGAAGCAAATCCCTCACAGTTCTGCTAATAGTTTTTTTAGTCGAAATGGAACGATTACATCTCGGAACAAAAATAAATCGAAGAGAAATAAGACCAGAAGGGGTGGGAAACAATGGAGAAAAAAGTTTAGAAAAACAGGGGGTTCGTACTCGCTCGAAGAAAGACTAAGATCCATTACCCCGACAGTAATGATTATGGAGGTGATTTGACCATTGTTAATCTATCTAACCGTCCCCTAGACGTTACGGAGTGCAATTTACTTAGCAAGGGCTTAGGATTTTGTCCAACTCAAACTAACGACCAGGTAGACATTTTTGTTGACTTATTCAAATTTACCCGTCTATTAAAACTGAAGAATTACTTTTCCTCTTACATTGGGGGGACCCCTAATAGTGAAACTCCCACATCTTTGACTATTGACACTACTACTGAAGGTACCCAGGCAGTGACGGAATCGATATCGGATCTGCATGATATCCAATTGCTGATGTCCTTACAAAATGGTAGTGAGACTGGTATTGAAGACATTAGGACAGATTTAGGAATTAAGGAGGATCTCAACACTACCAGTGGTCTTAGACCACGGTCTAAATTCATACCCACCATTGCACATAGCAACATCGATTTATTTGCTAACAAGGTATCATCTGATTTATTCAAATTCTTAGGTGTTTCCAATACCAACAGGCAGAGAATTGATAACTTGTCCATTGGAGAACGGAAGGATCTTACTAATCTTAGGACAGATCGATCAATTGTTATTCGTGAGGCTGATAAAGGTGGAAATGTAGTCATTATGAATACAAGTGACTACATGCAGGAAATTGATAGACAGTTAGCTGATACAACATGTTACAAATGCCTCACTAGCAACCCTATCTTTGAACTGACTGAACATATTAACAACAAGCTATGGGGATGGCACGAACAGGGTTTACTATCTGACCATGAGTATAAATACTTACTTGTCAAGTATCCCAGATATCCTTGTATCTATATTCTTCCAAAAATTCATAAGGAAGGTACCTTTCCTCCAGGTAGACCTATTATATCTGGGATTGACTCCCCCACTGAGAGAATATCAGAATTCGTGGACCTTTTTCTACAAAAGTTTGTTTGTAATTTACCTTCATTTATACAGGACAGTAAGGACATCTTGAACAAATTTGAAGACTTCCCATGGTCCAATGACCTTTTATTTGTTACAATGGACGTCAATAGCCTCTATACTTGTATCCAAAAACCTTTTGGCCTGTTGGCAGTCACTTCATATCTTAATACCCGCTCTGCTGACCATTATGATCATAATCAGATGATCTTAGATATGATCGATATCATCTTATCTAAAAATTATTTTTTACATAACACAAGATGGTTTCAGCAAATACAAGGGACAGCGATGGGTTCCAAATTTGCCCCTTCATATGCCTGTCCTTTTATGGGCTGGTTCGAAAAAATACATGCATGGGGTAGAAATGCCTCTCCCTGGACTGAATTCATTGTATTTTGGGGGAGGTATATTGATGATATTATCCTGATTTGGAATGGATCCATCGAGCAACTCATTCTTTATCATGCATTTCTTAATGACAATCCTTATAATGTAAAACTTAGTCTTCATTATAGTAGGTACAGCATTGAATTTTTGGATATAAGATTTTTCATTCACAATAATTCTATACAGAGTGTTCTTTACAGGAAATCTACGTCCTGTAATAGCCTTCTACATGCAACAAGTGCACATCCGCCCTCTACCATCAATAACATCCCTTTTGGTGAGATGATACGCGCGCGAAGAAATTGTAGTACTGAAGATCTATTTTGCGAACAAATTAGACTCATTAAACAGAGATTTATTAACAGAGGTTATAATCACCAGACTCTTCGCACTGCAGAACAACGTATCATGAGCACATCCAGAAAAGACACGTTGTTACTAAAATCTAAAAGTAAAAAGAATACACATAATGAACGTTTGTCTTTTGTAACCAGATACACGGTCCATAGTCAGGGCATCTACAAAATACTTAAACGTCATTGGCACTTACTTACCGATCTACATGGACTCAAAGGGCTTCTCCCTGAAACACCTCGAATCACTTATCGAAGAGGCAAAACATTGAGAAATCTTCTTTGTCCGAGTTATGTGTCTGTACCCAATGTATCCACTTGGCTTCCAGCCAAGCCTTCAGGCTTTTACACATGTCGTGAATGTAATGTATGTGCTTTTGGTCTGGATAAAACTAGTACTTTCTGTTATAACAATACAGGGGTCTTTACTATCAAGAGTTTTATTAATTGTAACACCAAATTTGTGATTTATATCCTAAAATGCACATGTAACAAAATGTATGTGGGTAGCACTATAAGACCGCTGAAACACCGAATACAGGAGCACATACGTGCCATTAAGAACAATGACAATAGGTATCCATTATCATTGCATATGACATCGATACATAGACACGACGATGTAATTTCATTTCATGGGATTGACCATATTCCATCAAACCCCAGGGGGGGCAATAGAGAACTGCAATTACGCAAAAGAGAAGCAGCATGGATCTGTCGTTTACATACAGTTGAGTTGGGACACAACACTGACCACGAACTTCATTATTATTTGTAATGGTATTGTTGTATACTGTACATATCAATCTTTTGTCAGCACATTTTTCTTCTGACCATTGAATACAAGTATTTTCTTTAAAAAATGTTGAATAGAGTAGTGACCTATGAATTGCCTTCACACATGTAAATAGATTATAACTTTCTATATAATAACTGAGACTGTATCACATTTTGAAATGTATGTTTTGTTATTACTTCCTGCTTGACAACACCCTGTTTGTATTTATATGTTCATCGCATATCAATGGATCCTATTTTTAGTAAAACGGAGACTGTATTGTAATAGGGACTATTGGCTCCACCACTGTCATATTTATTATTGTAATACCATCCTCTACTATATATATTCTTCTTTCTCTTATTGGGGTCTTGTTGCTTTCCTTCTAATTGGATTTTTCACTGTGGACTGCTTGCTCCTCTCGTCCTCCTTTCCTCCTTTCTTCCTCCATGTCTTTTCCCCTTTTTTGCTTTTTACTTTTTCCTTCTTTTTCTAGTTATATTTCTTATAATATTTATATATCCCATACATTATATTTCATATATATATGCATATTTTCGCTTTTCTTTTTGTCCTATTATCTATTATTGTTAATTATTCTTTACACTCTTCCATTTTACACCCTTAATTACTATTTTTTGGCTTTCTCTTGTTCACTCTAATATGGCCGCCGTATAAATCAATTGTGTAATGCCACCCGTTGGGCATAGTCTCTCTACTATGTTTACATTTTTCTCCCGCGTACGGCGGCTTCTATAAATTTTCGGCACTTCTTGCCGTATATTTCTCAACACCTGGACGCGCTACTTACTTTACTCAACTTGACTGGCGGCAACACGACCGGGCCCGTCTCTCTCTCTTCTCGTTCTGTCGCCCACCGGCCCGTTATAATTCACAATTTTGAGAACAGCGTGCAACTACATACTTTAGGTAAGGCTGAAAAACAGCCCTTTAACTTACAAATACGGCTATGTTAATGTACTTAAATTAACCCCTGTGGGTATTGCTCACATCATTTTACCGTTTTTACCTCTTTATGGCTTAATGTTGCCCCTAGCCTACACTATGTCTCTCAGTCTCTTTTATTTAAAACCAGTGACATCTTCTGGATATATGAATCGTCTTTCCTCCATTTCTCTCTCATTTTTAGCTTATTGAATCCTCGCTCGTGTTCATACATACTTTGTGAATGACTTCTGATTTCAAATTGGGACTTACTATTTGGTATGTGCTCCGTTTTCAAAGTAAACTATCTTTTTATTTTATTTTAGTTTTATTTATTTTTATTCTATTTTTTCATCCTATTTTTAAGCCCGGATTCTGAGCTTCTTGTTACTGTATGTCTGGTGATGGATCATTAAACACTCTGGCATGGTGATGTTGGCATTATCTCGGTCCAGGGTTCACTGTATCATTATACTTATCACAGTTTCCACGGTGTTTCGTTATCGTGTACATTTTTGTTACAAATGTAATTCTTAGGATGATTGCTTATATGCAGGAAGGAAAACCTTCCTGTACATAAACAATCATGAATGGCGTCTTCCTCTTGCTATGTGTGCTGCAGACTACATCACACATAGAAAGAGGAAAAAACTGGGAAAAAATTATATTTTCCCCTGTTGCTCCACTTTAACGCTGCCCCTGCGGTGGTGTAGGAATCTGATGCATTCCCACAGTGGGAAATCTGAGAATGCATCAGATTCCTTTGTATTCCATGGGTGTTGTGTGGGAACACCCACAGAAACACATATGGAACACACCTTTCACGCAGTGTTATGGGTAAAAGGGGTCCATATTTACAAGCCCATTAAAAGCCACACAAGGTGGCTTTGTTGGGCTTGTAAATATGGGCTGGCACACTGAGCCACCGGAGCATCAAAAACAATAACACTCTGGTTACGTAGTGTGCTGCTAGGGCCTCATAAATGAGGCGTTGAAAGTTCTACATCTGAAACCTTGAATGGTAACCTGATTAATCAAGTCAACATCAAGTAGAGATCACAATTAACATATCTCAATCTCATTGCAGAGGATGAACCCATACCTCCTGCCCAGCTGACAGTCCTGGACTTTTCCAATTGTGTGGATGACCAGCCGCAAACCATACATCCTGACACCCTCCATCAAAGCCTGGCTTGACAGCATTGCGGGGTCTCCAGATGATCTGCCCAAAATCCAACATACACCATCTGCCAGCCCACCAGAGCCCTGGACTCCCTGGACCCAGAACTTGCATTCTAACAGACTGTGGTAGGAGTCTAGCAGGAGCTGGCAGATCAGGTGCAGGTGGGGATGATGAGCACCCTAGAGGCACTCCATAGATGCCTTAGTCCAAATAAGGACAACTCAGCCAACATATGAGGCACCGATTGTCCACTCTGTGGCCTCCAGCACACCCTGGATGACATCACTGGTGTCATGATGCAGAGGCATGAACAAATGTCCTGCCAAAGTGACATCAGAAATGTTGCCAACAAGCTGGGGGCAAAAGCTTGTCTTGGAGTCCATGGAGCGGAAGCAAGCCTCCATCATTGCCACCATGGGTGCCAACCACTGCAACATTGCTGCTGTGTTGCAAAACCATCAGTTGCCGTGGACACAGGATCCACATCTTCAGCCCCTTATATGTGTGTGCCTCCCTCTACTTTAACACAAACAACACTCCTGCCACAGGAGGCATGGAATACATCAGAGGAGGAAGATGTGGAATGCATATCTTTCACTAGAAAACCGGCCAAGTAGCATTTCTTTGTGACACATTCCCACTTTCTCCTTTGCTCTGGGCTTAAGACTATGCCAGTGTGCCGAACAAAAGACACGGGCGGTCATTCTGACTCTGGCGGGCGGCGGTTGCCGCCCGCCAGGCGGGAAGCGCCATTTGGCCGCCACGCGGCCAAAATACCGCTTCCCCTATTCTGACATTCCCGCTGGGCCGGCGGGCACTAAGCAAGTTAGCACCCGCCGGCCCAGCGGGAATAAGGGACGCAACACAGGAGCCGGCTCCGAATGGAGCCGGCGGTGTTGCAGCAGTGCGACGGGTGCAGTTGCACCCGTCGCGCTTTTCACTGTCTGCTAAGCAGACAGTGAAAAGCTTCATGGGGCCCTGTTAGGGGGCCGGCCCCAAGACACCCGTTCCCGCCAGCCTCTTCCTGGCGGTGACAACCGCCAGAAACAGGCTGGCGGGAAGGGGGTCAGAATCCCCATGGCAGCACTGCTTGCAGCGCTGCCCTGGTGGATTCGCCCAGCCGGGGGAAAAACGGCGGGAAACCGCCGGCCCCGGTTTTCTGACCGCGGCTTTACCACCGCAGTCAGAATGGGCTTTGAAGCACCGCCAGCCTGTTGGCGGTGCTTCCGTCATTCGCGACCCTGGCGGTCAAAGACCGCCAGGGTCAGAAGGCCCCCTACAGTCCTCAATTTGATTCTCCCTTTGTTGACCTCTCACATGTGTGAACTGTCATTGTAGCCAGTCTGCCCTAATGGCAATGTGGTCCTCCTCTTCACTGGAGCACTCCTCTCCTACACATGCCCCATGACATGTTCCCCCCAAGGACTCTGTCTGGACATCCAATGGCTTGATACATCTGTTGGGGTTGTTGTCTCATAAAATCTACATCAGTACACCACGTAATTTTGCACTTGTAGATAAAACCATTAACTGCAACCTGTGTTTTGCAAGTGTGTCTGAAGCTGGACCAATCTGAACATGTTGCACTGTGTGAATCAAATACACTGACTACTTACTAAAGGAACATGTGTAGGTTAGAGCCAGAGACAAATCCATATAGGCTGAGTGAAACATATTTGGTGAATACGATATGTATGTTGACTTGCTAGCAGTTTCTGAGGCTCCCAAGCATGTAGTGCAACGGGTATCATGCAGTCATTGTGAAAGCTGATGTAACTCACACCACAGGTGCCTGTTCTAAGCATGGAAATTAGCAACAAACCAACATTACTGTGACAACCAAGTGATGCAAGTGTGAGCCTGTAAGGGGTAGGCATCATCGTGTGAGTAAAAAATCCTTGAATTGGGGTGAGTGCACTAACAACAACATCCCACCAATGCATGTCCCATGACTTACCTACACAGATCAACTGTATATGAATAACTGTATGTGATTCCATGGCCAGCCTAACACGTACCTGCCCATAGGGAATTCACCTAGTCACACATGTAGCCAAATACTGCTAGCAAAGCCATAGGCATGTACCTAACATTACATGACCAGACATGCTAACTCTTACACAGTAAATCATGATAGAGACCAATATGTAGCAAACAACAAAATGTAATAAAAACTTAAATATGTCACTAAAAATACCTAAATTACAAAACCTAACCTACACTACCTAATACTAATTAACACCTACAATGATCTTAACTTAACCTAACTTATCCTATACATTTAACGCCACATTATAAACAACACCTCCCACCCACCTTAATACACATCTGCAGACAAGGATAACAGTAATTACAGCGATACACAAACTAACTAAATATCTAGTCCTAAACAAATACATATTTTTTGTATTCTTTATTTTATCTTGTACTTTTTCATTGTTTATAAACACATACCTTACACATCATCCCCCACCCACTAAAAATCCCTAATAAAACCAAACACCATAAAATGTACCCACCCTTACTAAAAACTACACAGTACTAAAACTAACCTACACTACACTAACGTACCTAAACTAAGCAATCTAAAAACACTTACAATAAAAACAACTATCTACAAGGGGAAGGGAAGAAAGGGTCCATTTGGCTCATCCTCCCCCTCAGTGTCTCTGCATGTCCTGCTTGATTTACCGGAAAAGATTGAGCATGGTGTCCATCTTGTGCTCCAGGCTGAAGACACAAAACTTTAGGGTAACTTCCTGGTGCATGTCCTACTCAAAGTCATGTACAGTACCTGTGTTGGAGCATGGGAGACTTTTTGGGTCATTTGACTGCTGGTGGAGGTGGATGGCCCTTCTCTTGCAGACCCACCCTTGTCTACACCCGAGCCGTGCTGGTGGTAGCTGGTCCCATTGTAGGTACATCTTGGGGAAAGGCACTCCAGGACCCTGATACCTTTTCCTTCTCGAAGGTCTTGCCCATCTCCTTGAAGGCCTGTTCACTTGTCTAATGTGCCTGTAACATTAGACAAGATGTTGCTGTTTGTTGTAGACTGTGGTCATGTTCCCTGTGTAATCATAAAGAAAATATGTCATGCAAAATATAACTTGGTAAATGAAGATCAACCTTGCCATGTAAATACTATCTTCAGACATCACATGTTGTACGTTACATATCTCAAATACATCTTGACGGTCAAAGTGCTCATACATCATCACAATATCCATCATCTAACAGTTTACTATGGTCAAAGTACCAAGGCTAAGCTAATGTTGCATACTAGCAATACACCACCTTGAAACATATAGGCATGACCATGTCAGCACTGGGCATGCTTAGGAACAAAGCTGTTTTGTGACCATGGTATGGCACACTCTTCATGTTGTATTGATCATCAGTGTCCCTTCAGCATCATGCAACTCCCTTGATTCAATTGGCATTAGCCAAAGTAAGTTGGGCAAGGTCTGCAAGTTGCATGCATTGTGTCACAACATTGGGTGCGTGCTATTTCAAGACCACATTGCTATATAGAATCTACATGTGCCAGGTATCACATGTGAGAATGGAGGGCGGATAGCTCACTTACATCATACAGAGATGTAGGAAACAACTCCTATATAAGCTCCTGTTAGTACATAATGGGCTGTGCCCCAACGTCTTGTATACTCCCCGAGTAACTGCATTTGCCTGTACATACTTGTCCGATATTCATGTCACCTCGCTGCACACCAACACTCAGACAACCATTTGAAGGGTGTGTGCAAGCATGCCCTACATCTCATCTCCACAGGATTCTTGGGATGGCAATCGCTAGTGCAGTTCCTAGTATGATCCTGTTTCAAGTACATTTTGCCATTTCTGTGAGGATGACAGGGGATAGAAATGTTGGTCCATTTAACATAGAGTATGGGGCATCACACCACGAGTGGGTAATTCAACTACAGTCTCAAGTATGGAATGTTGACCTCTGTTCTGCTAAACTTAGGGCCTTATTCACAAGTCCCCCAGTCCTGGAAGAGCATAATGTTTTGTGATGGCCCTGTGGCACACACAGCAGAAACATAATTTGAAAACTAAATGATGCCACCCTGCATGGTTGTTGGGACCCTATAATTCTGATACATGTCCTTACTGTCATTACTGTGTTTTGTCACATCCCCCCTGTATGGGCTAGCCATACACATCAGACATAGATTGTACTGTAGGTAACAACAGCATATCTGTACATCTGAAATGCATTTGTTACGTTTACCGTCCCCTGCCTTGTTCACCTACGAATCTACCACCACATATGTTCACAGATCCTGCCACTGTGGTCATTACTTTTTGGTCATACCAGCAAACATGTGGCCCCTTAGTTCTAACAATCAGATCCTCCATGACAATAGTCAGAGGCAACTGCACATCCAGGATACAACCATTACCTTCCTGTCCATAGTCATGTGTAACATATGGAGTTTGATTTGGAATACATGCACTTTGAAAATGACATTGCACACAGCATACAGCATCACACACAACCCTTGCACTACCCATTAGACATACAGGATGACACTCACTGGTAGCATCGGGGTAACTGAAGCTCTCAACCTCTCCAGTGGTATAGGGCTTGGGTCCACCTGTAAGACATAACATGAGACATAGCGCTGCGATTGTTGAAAAAAAACACTGTGGTCCAATATTGAACATGACACATGACTTGAAAATGGCCATAGAACCCTTCTGGTTGTAACAACCTAAATGGCTCATTTGATATGGCTCAATGATATACATTGGTAGGGCAGGTTGACATGTCCACCCATATGATGAAATTATGCATACATCTCTTGGGCACATTGTTGAACCATTTCAAATGACTCACTTCCCCAAGATTTTGCAAGGGTAGTTGAGTTTAATGGCACACTGCACCTTGACCCCTTTGCTGCCAGGCCTTTTCCCCCTTAGGTGGCAGGCGTTTTTTTGGCTATTTTGGGCAGTTTGCACGTAGGCCCTCATAATGTTTTGTCCACATAAGATACCCACACCAAATTTGTGTCCTTTTTCCAACATTCTAGGGATTCTAGAGGTACTGAGAGTTTGTGGGTTCCTCTGAAGGAGACTAAGGGGGTGATTCCGAGACTGGCGGGCGGCGGAGGCCGCCCGCCAGTCTACCCCCGACAAAATACCGCTCCGCGGTCGCAAGACCGCGGAGGGTATTTTGAGATTTGCCCTGGGCTGGCGGGCGGCCGCCAAAAGGCCGCCCGCCAGCCCAGGGCAAATCTACCTTCCCACGAGGACGCCGGCTCCGAATGGAGCCGGCGTAGTGGGAAGGTGCGACGGGTGCTGTTGCACCCATCGCGTATTTCAGTGTCTGCTTTGCAGACACTGAAATACTTTGTGGGGCCCTCTTATGGGGGCCCCTGCAGTGCCCATGCCATTGGCATGGGCACTGCAGGGGCCCCCAGGGGCCCCGCGGCACCCCCTACCGCCATCCTGTTCCTGGCGGGTGGCGGTAGGGGGTGTCAGAATCCCCATGGCTGCGGAGCACGCTCCGCAGCCATGGAGGATTCTCCCGAGCAGCGGAAAGTCGGCGGGAGACCGCCGACTTTCCGTTTCTGACCGTGGCTGAACCGCCGCGGTCAGAA
This sequence comes from Pleurodeles waltl, assembly GCF_031143425.1. Taxonomy (NCBI): domain Eukaryota; kingdom Metazoa; phylum Chordata; class Amphibia; order Caudata; family Salamandridae; genus Pleurodeles; species Pleurodeles waltl. The sequence goes on from NC_090447.1 coordinate 552,982,194, forward strand.
TGCTCGACGGGGCACCGCCAGCCTGTTGGCGGTGCCCCCGTGGTCGGTGACCCTGGCGGTCACCGGCCGCCAGGGTCAGAATGACCCCCTAAGAAATTAGCCAAAATACAGCAAACAATTCATTATTTTTTTAAATGGGGAAAAAAGGGCTGCAGAAGAAGGCTTGTGATATTTTCCCTGAAAATGGCATCAACAAAGGGTTTGCGGTGCTAGAATTATCATCTTCCCAGCTTTCAGGAACAGGCAGACCTGAATCAGAAAACCACAATTTTGGCATTTTACTGGGACATACTCCCTTTTTACTATTTTTTGTTCTTTTAGCCTCCTTCCAGATAGTGACAGAAATGGGTATGAAACCAATGCTGGATCCCGGAGAGCTAAACATTTCTAAAAAGTAGACAAAATTCTGAATTCAGCTAGGGGTTATTTGTGTAGCTCCTACAAGGTTTTCCAACAGAAAATAACAGCTGAAATTAAAAAATATTGAAATTGAGCTGAAGAAAAAGCTATTTTTTTCCACGTTATACTCTGTAACTTTTTCCTGGGATGTCAGATTTGTGAAAGCAATATACTGTTGCATCTGCTGGACTCTTCAAGTTGCGGGAATATATAGGGCTTGTAGGTTTATCAAGAACCCTAGGTACCCAGAGCCAATAAATGAGCTGCACCTTGCAATGGGTTTTCATTCTATACCGGGTATAAAGCTATTCATTTGGTGAAATATAAAGAGTGAAAAATAGGTATCAAAAAAGCCTTTATTTCTCCAAAATGGGCACAAGATAAGGTGTTGAGATGCAGTGGTTATTTACACATCTCTGAATCCTGGGGTCCCCATACTAGCATGTGAATTACAGGGCATTTCTCAAATAGACGTCTTTTTTACACACTGTCTTACATTTGGAAGGAAGAAATGTAGAGAAAGGCAAGGGGCAAGAACACTTGTTCTGCTATTCTGTGTTCCCCTAAGTCTCCCGATACAAATGGTACCTCACTTGCGTGGGTAGGCCTAACGCCCGCAACAGGAAATGCAACATGGACACATCGCATTTTTACCTTGAAAACTAACGTGTTTTTGGAAAGTGCCTAGCTGTGGATTTTGATCTCTAGCTCACTGGGCACCTAGGGAAACCTACCAAACCTGTACATTTCTGAAAACTAGACACCTAGGGGAATCCAGGATGGGGTGACTTGTGGGGCTCTCACCAGGTTCTGCTACCCAGAATCATTTGCAAACCTCAAAATTTGGCCAAAAAAACACTTTTCCCTCACATTTCGGTGACAGAAAGTGCTGGAATCTGAAAGGAGCCACAAATTTCCTTCTACCCAGCGTTCCCCCAAGTCTCCTGATAAAAATGGAACCTCACTTGTGTGGGTAGGCCTAGTGCCCGCAAAAGGAAATGCCCCAAAACACCATCTGGACACATCAAAATGATCAAATACAAAACTTCCTGTTTTTGCGGGTGGCACCTGTGTTTTTGTTCCTCGGCTCAGCAGCCATACAGGGAAACCTACCAAACCCAGACTTTTCTGAAAACTAGACACCCGAGGGAGTCCAGGGAGGTGTGACTTGCGTGGATCCCTCAGTATTTTCTTACCCAGAATCCTCAGCAAACCTCAAATTTAGCTAAAACAAATCACATTTTCCCATATTTCTGTGAGGGATCACCACACCGGGACAAATTTCCTACCACACAGTCTCCCGGTAAAAATGATACCTCACTTATGTAGGTGGGCCAAGTGCCCGTGACAGGGAAGAGCAAAAAACATGTCGAAATTGAGGTGGAACCAAAGCAGGTCCAAAAGGGCAGTTTGAAAAAAAACATTTCTAGGCTGACAAGTGGGGCAGAGTTTTTATCGGTATAGATGAGACGATGCTTGGTAGTAGGAATTTTGTGGATTCCTGCAGATTCGGGAAGGTTCCATTACAAAAATTAGGAAAAAATATGTGATTTCCAGCAAAGTTGGAGGTTTGCAGGCCATTGTAGGTAAGAAAATGGTGCGGGTGCATGTGAAGCACACTACCCTGGACTCACCCAGATGTTCAGTTTTCAGATGTGTCTAGGTATTATGGATTTTTCTACATGGCAGCATCCCATAGTCCAAAAAGTGCAGCCCTCCCCATTCCAAGTGGGACGATTTTGAGAGTTAGTCAAGCTCTCATGGCCCAAATGTAAAACCAAAACCCTAAATAATCAAATGTCCTCTTGCTTGGCGTGGGATAAGATGTTTTAGTGTGTGGGGGAGAGGTGAAAGACTGTTACCCCCTTCCGTTGGGGTGGGGGCATAACCATGCCCATACTGGTTGGTAGCCACCACCCACTATTTTTTTATTTTTTTATTCCCTGACATCTAGTAGACTTTCTGCCCCCCTGCGGTGTGGATCAGGGGTAATTGCCCCATCTGCCCACTGGTGGGCAGAACAACTTTGGCCCCATTTCTTTGGGGTGAGGGTATGGCCATACACCCACCCTCTTATTTAAAAAGAAAATCTTCCCTGGTCTCTGATGGGCTTTCTGTCCCCTTGGGGGCAGATGGGCCTTCCAAAAATAGGCAGATCTGCCCCAGAGGGCGGCAGATATGGTCAACAGTAATGTGCCCCCATGGGGAGTGACCCTTGCCCAAGGGGCTGCCCCTCCAAACAAAACACACACATACACACCAAGCCCTGGTGCCTAGGAGGCTTCTGACCCCGGGGCAGATCGGCCTAATAGAAATAGGCTGATATTCCCCCAAGGGGAGCAGAAATGGCCTAAAATATATTGGCCCCCCATGGGAACGACTCTTGCTTAAGGGGTCGCTCCCCATGTGTGAAATTGACGCAAAATTAAAAATCCCTGGTGTCTAGTGTTTTTTCCTCCCTTGGTGCAGATTGGCATAATATAAATTGGCCGATCTGGCCCCAAGGGAGGCAGAAATGGCCTAAGATTAATTTTGCCCCCAGGGGAGCGACCCTTGCCTAAGGGGTGCTCCCCACATATAAAAAAATAAAGTAAACAAAAAAAATTATCCCTGGTGTCTAGCAGTTTCTGCCCCCCCTGGGGACAGATCAGCCTAATTATAATAGGCCGATCTTCCCCCGGGGGGGCAGAAATGGCTTAAAATTAAATTGCCCCCAGGGGAGCATCCCTTGCCCAAGGGGCCGCTCCCCTTATATATAAATATAAATAAATACAAAAATTCCCTGGTGTCTAGTGGTTTCTGCCTCCCTTGGGGGCAGATTGGCCTAATAAAAATAGGCCGATCAGGCCCCAAGGGGGGCAGAAATAGCCTGAAATTAATTTTGCCCCCAGGGGAGTGATCCTTGCCTAAGGGGCGCTCCCCACATATAAAAAAATAAAGTAAACAAAAAAAATGATCCCTGGTGTCTAGCAGTTTCTGCCCCCCCTGGGGACAGATCAGCCTAATTATAATAGGCCGATCTTCCCCCAGGGGGGCAGAAATGGCTTAAAAATAAATTGCGCCCGGGGGAGCATCCCTTGCCCAAGGGGCCGCTCCCCTTATGTATAAATATAAATAAATAAAAAATTTCCCTGGTGTCTAGTGGTTTCTGCTCCCCTTGGGGGCAGATTGGCCTAATAAAAATAGGCTGATCAGGCCCCAAGGGGGGCAGAAATAGCCTGAAATTAATTTTGCCCCCAGGGGAGCGACCCTTGCCTAAGGGGCCTAACTATAATAGGCTGATCCCTGGTGTCTAGCGGTTTGTGCCCCCCCGGGAGTTGATTGTCCTAATTATAATTACAAATAAATTGCCCCCCTGGGGAGCAGCCCTTGACCAAGGGGCCGCTCCCCTTATTCAATAATAAAAAATAAAAAAACAATTTCCCTGGTGTCTAGTGGCATTTCTGCTGCCCGATTGCATCATGATGGGGCAGCAGAAATGCTGATAAATACATCAGAGGAAAGGAAAGGACTTTCCTTTGCTTTGATGCCTCTCTCGGCCCCTCCACGTGATCTGAGGAGAAATTCTTTTGTATTTCTCCTCCAATCCGCGCTGAAAGCTGAGCTTTCAGCACAGAGGGATAGGCCTCTGATGAGGTCAGCGCGCGCTGATGTCATCAGATGCCGCGGGGCCTAATTATAATAGGTCGATCTTTCCCGGAGGGGGGTAGAAATGGCCTAAAAATAATTTGCCCCCCTGGGGAGCGGCCGTTGCCCAAGGGGCTGTGGTATTCTGTTTGTTGGGGAAACATTTATGTATGCAAATTGTAATTCAAGGTTCAGGTAATTATATCTTGCCCCTTTACGCTTCGTTTATTTATGTTATGTGAAATGGTATCTTCCTGCTCTCCCTGCTCTTAGAACGGTACTGCCTGGAATGTGGGGATTGGTGGCAGTTAAAGAAGGAGCTGAGCAGGAGCGGCTGGGGTCTTTCATTATTCAGGACTTGAACAAATAAACAAGTGTTCTACTTTTTGAATTGGTATTTTTCTTATGGATTTACTTCACTTTGGCGACGAGTGACTTTTTGACCCCAGGACCTGCTCTCATCTGAGCTTTTAAACCAGAGCTATTCATGCTGTTCGACATTGCTGGTTTCCTAGGCAACGGCTGAAGCTGAAGGGATTTCCTCTCGTAAGGCCGTTAGAACTGAAGGATCTGTGTTTACTTTAGGCCGTCTGCCCTTCACCTATTAATTGACAGAGGCGGAGAAGGAATTTCGGATGAGTTTCATTTCATCTTGGCCACCTGCCAATATTTACTTTGAAGCTTAACACATAGTGCTATCCCTGCTTCAAACAGAATTAGCTCATGAGCTTGGTATTGATTTTGGCTGCCTGCCAACAAAAGAGTGTTCAGCTGAAACTATCAAAGAAAGGATTTAACCTGTGTGATGTTGTTTTGGCTCCCAGCCAAAACATCGGAGCTCAGTATTGATTTTGGCTGCCTACCAACAAAAGAGTGTTCAGCTGAAACTATCGAAGAAAGAATTTAACCCCTGTGATGTTGTTTTGGCTCCCAGCCAATGTTTACATTTCACAATTATTAGAGCTGCTGTGCTTCTAAGAAGATTGTCAGAGCTTGGTATTTACTTTGGATGCCTGCCAACATGAGTCTTGAAGTGTTCAGCTGAACTTGATAATTACCTTGTTTCATTGTGTTTAAGAAAAGTTGGGTATTTATCTTGGCTTTGAGCCAATGCTTCTATCTCAGCATTAAGGTTCTGTTGCTAGGCAACGCACAAGCTTTAGCAACCTCACTAGCAAGTGCTGTAAGACTATTGTTTTTTTTTTCCTCTTTGTTTTCAACTATGTATTCTTTTGATATGCTCTGCTTTGTTACACATGATTATTAACATTTAAGGCAGTTTTACATTTCAAAGGGTTGCATTTAAGTAAGAGTATATCTGAGAGAATGCAGAATATAACACCGCCCCCCTTTTTCTTGTCTTTACCTGGTGATCCACCTATACCATGGAGTAAATGGAAAAAGGTTTTTCTTACATACATTCGAGTTTGTGGCAGCAATTTATCTGCAGACCGGAAAACTTCTATTCTCCAACATTGTCTGGGTGCAGAAGGTCAGGAGATTTTGGAGAATTTACCGGTAATTGATTCACCAGATGGAGCGGAAGGCGACACAAATTTGAATGAGTTTGAATTAACTTTGCTCAGGTTGGATAGACATTATCTCCCTAAAGTGTCCATTATTTTACAAAGGTACTACTTTGGTAAATGTAAGCAAAGTGAAACTGAGACAGTGGAGGATTTTGTGACTGCTTTGTGTAAATTGGCTGCCCAATGTAAATTTGGTGACACTTTGGAGGAGCGCATTAGGGACCAATTTATGCTGGAATGTAAGAGCGACAAGATTAGAGAAGCCTTGTGGTCCAAAGGTGATCCAAATTTGGATGAAGTTATAATGGTGGCAAAACAAATTGAACATTCTGAACTTTGCATGGAAAACTTAAGAAAATCTAAAAATGCCTTGAGGGATATCCAGTTAGTTGAAACCAAGGTGGCAACAAAGAAACCGACTGGATCACTCAAATCTAAACTGTTATGCTACAGGTGTAATTCTTCATCACACTTAGCCAATAGCAAGGATTGTCCAGCAATTAACATGTTATGTAAAAAATGTGGTAAAAGAGGGCATTTTACTAGATGTTGCAAGTCAAGTGAGAAGAAAATGGTGAAAGTGAATGAAATTGAGTATGCTTGCAGTGATGAAGAGGAAGAGAAGTCGTTTGTGTTACAGGTTGTTAATGATGTAAATTGTATTGCCAGGGTAAATTGTGATTATCCCATTGATGAGGTTGATGTAAATGGGATCAAGGTTTCCATGATGATGGATTCAAGCGCAAAGTTAACCCTGATTTCGGAGTCAGATTATTTGAAATACTTTGTCAACAATGTGACTCTTCTCCCTCCGGATGTTATGCCGTTTAGTTATGGTGGGAAACCTATTGAGTTAAGAGGGTACTTTGAGGCTAAGATCACGTTCAAGGGAAACGTAATTGAAGGAAAAATATATATTCCTGTTGTGGGTGACACGATTTTGGGATGGCCTCATCAAAAATTACTTAATATTATATTGAATCCTAATGCTAACCCTCAAGTTCAAGTGCAGAAGGTATGTATGGAGGGTGAAGATCTCAAGAATGAATTTCCTGAGGTATTTTCCAACAAAAGTGGGTGTGTTAAGGGCTACAAGCATCGCATTGTACTTAAGAAAGGAGCAATACCTGTAATGTGCAAAGTTAGAAGTATACCCTTTAGTGTAAGGGACAATGTGAGAAAGGAACTTCAGAGATTAGAATCAGAAAGTATCATTGAAAAAGTTGAGGCTGCGGAATGGATTGCACCCATTGTGGTTGCCTCTAAGGCCAATGGAGACATAAGATTGTGTGTGGACTTGCGCAATTTAAATAAGGCAGTAGTTGAAGACAGGTTTCCCTTACCCAACATAACTGAAATGATAAGTTTGTTAGGTAATGCTAGATTTTTCACTACTTTGGATCTCAGCTCGGCTTATCACCAGGTTCAGCTTTGTGAAGAATCTAAAGTGTTGACTTCCTTTATCACTCCTTTTGGTGTTTATAAATTCAACCGGATGCCGTTTGGTCTATGTTCTGCGGCTTCGGTCTTCCAAAGACTCATGAATGAGCTTCTTGGTGAGTTGCCTTTCGTGAAATTTTTTCAAGATGATGTTCTCATATTCTCCAGTACTCTTGAACAACACAGAACATCTGTGAGGAGTGTGCTCAACATTTTCAGGAACAAAGGTATAACTCTTAAAGGGGATAAGTGTAAGTTTTAAAAAAATGAAATCTCTTACCTTGGAGACATGATTACTGCAGAAGGTGTAAAGCCGAAAGATGATCTAGTGAAATCTATTATCAAGCTTACTGTACCTGAAAGTAAGTCTGATGTGCAGACGTTCTTGGGAATGGTGGAATATTATTCTAGGTTCATTCCTGATCTAGCTAAAAGAACTTGTGCTATCAGAAACTTACTTAAAAGTCGATCTGTATTCATGTGGGACTCAGAATGTCAAAGGGAATTTGATGACTTTAAAGAGAGCTTGTCATCGGCGCAATCCTTAAATAGTTTCCAACCTGGCCTTCCGTGCTCTATCACTACGGATGCATCTGAGAAAGGGTTAGGTTGTGTTTTGAAACAACTTAGTGGTGATGAGAACAAAACCATTGCTTTTGCGTCAAGGAGTTTACGTGGAGCGGAGTATAAATATTCTACCATTGAAAAAGAGGCTTTGGCAATTTTTTGGGCTATAAAGAAATTCAAACAATTTCTGTGGGGAACTAAATTTGTGGTGTGCACTGATCACAAACCACTACGTGAGATTTTTGAGAAGATGGGTTTGGATAATGTTTCAGGTCGTATTTGTAAATGGATTGTGGGCCTACAGGATTATTTTTTCGATGTAAAGTATGTGCCAGGTTGTGAGAATAAAGCTGCAGACTGTTTATCCAGACTCAGAAATAAAGGAGTGGGAGAAGATGACCCTGAAAGTTCCTGGTGGGTAGATGAGGAGGTGAAAGTATGTGCTGTAACGGATGGATGTGTTACTGAGGAAGAATGGAAACAAGGAGTGGATGATGATGTTGAACTTTCTCGTGTGAGAGATTTACTTTCTGTTGGTAAGGTTTTAGATAAAAGTGAGAGTATAGGTGATGGTTTTGGTAAGATTTGGCATGAATTGTCCATTCAAAATGGAATTGTGTTAAGAGGGGAAAGGTTGATCCCGCCGTGCAATTTGCGTGAACGTATTATGGATCTTGCTCACAGTGGTCATCATGGGATCTGCAAAACTAAAGAAAGACTTAGGGGAGTGTATTGGTGGCCAGGGATGGATTTATCTATCGAGAGAAGGGTGCGTGATTGTGTGGAGTGTAATGTTGCAGATAAATCGTTGAAAGTCAGAACTCAACCCATGATACTCAAAAAAATTCCCAGTGAGGTGTGGGATTCTGTATCTATTGACATTTTGGGGCCTTTGAATTATAAATCTCATTCGAAGTATGTGGTGGTCCTCATGGATGAGTTATCTAGATGGCCGGAAGTCAAGATTGTCTCTGAGGTGTCTTCTTTGACTGTTTTAGAATTCCTCACTGAAGTATTTAGTAGAGAGGGTAATCCTAAGTCTATTTTGACCGATAATGGAGTTCAATTCACATCCAAACTTATGTGTGAGTTCTTGAGGAAAAGAGGGATTTTACACAAAAAGAGTGCATTATATCATCCAGAAACCAATGGCATGGTAGAACGCTTCAACAGAACATTAAAAGAGACTATCCAGTTAGCTAATCATTTAAATTGTGATTGGGAGTATATGGTGAAGAAGAAGGTTGAGGAATATAGGTTCACCCCTCACACTAGCACTGGTCAATCTCCGTTAATCATGTTCAGGAAACGTATACCTCACACTGTGATAAATCCACCGTGGGTTAAAAATTATACCAAGGAACATCTCAATTATGAGGGCAGGAGAGTTTCAGCAAGGAGTAAGCATTTGTCCTGTCAGGAGAAAAGAAAACTTGTGTATGATGCAAGAACATCTGTAAAGGAGATGCATTTTGGGGTAGGGGAGTTAGTTAAAGTCAAATTACCAGGGAGAACTGGTGGGGGGCAGTCTCACTTTAGTAGAGTCTTTAAAATTATTAAAGTCTATAAAGGAGCGGTTAAATTGGATGATGGACGTGTATGGAATCTCAATAGAATTGTCAAAATAAAATAATGTGTATATATTAATAGTTATTTAGGAATCTCAATAGGAATGTCAAAATAATATTATGTATATATGTTTATAGTTATTTGTTTGAAGGGGAAAGATGGTGTGGTATTCTGTTTGTTGGGGAAACATTTATGTATGCAAATTGTAATTCAAGGTTCAGGTAATTATATCTTGCCCCTTTACGCTTCGTTTATTTATGTTATGTGAAATGGTATCTTCCTGCTCTCCCTGCTCTTAGAACGGTACTGCCTGGAATGTGGGGATTGGAGGCAGTTAAAGAAGGAGCTGAGCAGGAGCGGCTGGGGTCTTTCATTATTCAGGACTTGAACAAATAAACAAGTGTTCTACTTTTTGAATTGGTATTTTTCTTATGGATTTACTTCAGGGGCATCTCACATTATGTATAAATATAATTAAATAAAAAAATCCCTGGTGTCTAGTGGTTTCTGCCCCCCTTGGGGGCAGATTGGCCTAATAAAAATAGGCCGATCTGGCCCCAAGGGGGGCAGAAATGGCCTAAAATTAATTTTGGCACCAGGGGAGCGACCCTTGCCTAAGGGGTCGCTCCCCTCATATAAAATAAATAAAGTAAACAAACAAAATGATCCCTGGTGTCTAGCGGTCTCTACCCCCCCCCGGGGGCTGATCGGCCTAACTATAATAGGCTGATCTGCCCCCAGGGGGGACAGAAATGGCCTAAAAATAAATTGCCCCCCTGGGGAGCAGCCCTTACCCAAGGGGCCACTCCCCTTGTTCAGTAATGCTGAGAAAGACATCAAAGGAAAAGAAAGGCCTTTCCTTTCCTTTGATGCCTCTCTCAGCCCCTCCATGTGATCTGAGGAGAAATGCTTTTGCATTTCTCCTCCGATCAGCGCTGAAAGCTGAGCTTTCAGCGCAGAGGAGTAGGCCTCTGATGAGGTCAGCGCACGCTGACGTCATCAGACGACACGGGGGCAGGAGGGGTGGAAGGGAAGCGATTCCCCTTCCATCCCTGCCCAGGGGAGGGGGGTGCGTGGCCCACTGGGAGCACTAGCGCTTCCTCTGAGGGCCCCTACTTGGACATAACGGTTACGTCCTGGGCACCCTACGTCCAGGGCACCCGAGGGGTTAATGACTCACAGAACGCACTCGGCCAGGACTGTCAATACTCCTTACTCTATTCATCACATGTACATGACTATGCTACATACATCACTAGTTAGATATCCTTGTACCCTGAATTAACGGGCATCAGTATTTGTCATTGCTGCATAGTCATAGACACCGAACATGCTTCTTGTCCATCCCCAAACCTCAATTTTTGAAAATCAGACACACACACATGTGAGATAGATTCAGATGTACGACAAGCCACATGTCAGAACTATGTACAAAGTCACATACATCATGCCTCTTTACATGAGACATGATCAACTGGAGTGTCACTCAATAGGACAGCTCCTGCAAAAGCACGTACCTCAGGGCAGCACAAGTTAGCAAATGTCCTGGCAGAATGTCATATTTTGTAAAGGTGCACACTTCCTCAGGTTGCGCACAGCACATCTGCTAACATGTGCACCATGGTGCTATCAGAGGAGGTGGCCACCAAGTATTCTAGGCTACTGCTCAGTGTGAGCACATGACAGCCCAGTATTCTGAAGCCTCTGTGCCATGCTTTGTGTATGAAAAATCGGTCTTGTAGTGGAGTGGAATTTGTGCCCGGATATATATGAACCACTGAAACTATGAGCCTCGTTTACAAGCCCAAGCGGCACCCTGCAGCACCGGGGCATCATTTTCTTGATTTTTTGGTGGCACAGTGTGCCGGCCTATGTTCACAAGACTGGGAATGCATCAGATTTCTACGTCACCTCAGGGATTGTGTCACAGTGGCACAATGGGAAGTGATTACATTGTTTTTACACATTTTTCCTCTACCTATGTGTGCTGCACTCCACAGCACACATAGACAAAGTAAAATGCCATTAATGATTGTGTATGTGCAGGAAGGTGTCCCTTCCTGCACATGAACAATCATCCCTGTAAACCATGCATCTTTCCACCATGGCACAAGGGTGAGTGCGTTGGTGTTTGGCACCAATCTGTGTGCCAGCACAGGAGACAAGGATATGAATGCACCATATATCATAGATATAGCACATTGCTGCACTTGTTGTGGATGCTAGGCAGCGCAGCAACATGATTTGTGGCCCTGCCCTGAGTCCAACCTTAGTAATTGAGGCGTGATGGCCGTGAGACATCTAAAGCAAGTGCAATCCAAAGACTCATTAGCAAAGTATGTGTACATACCAAGAGTTCCACTGACTTCTATCCTGAGGTAGTTGAGGAGGTTATGTTCCCTGCTGATAATGTACGCCCAGCGATGCTTCAGCTAGTGGGTTGTCTGCTCCACCTCGAATATTCACTACATGTGGAAACTGACCTTCTCCCACCGCAGCTTGAGTGCCTTGGTCTTATACCCCTGTAGAACATGTCCTCCCATATCCAACATGTTAAGCAGGTAGTGTCACCAGCCAGAGTAATCTTCCAAACTCCTAGGCACTCATGTTTTTTACCCTTCCCTTCCCGACATGTCCCACCCCAAACAAACAATGATCAACCCATGCAAAAAAAAAAAAAACTAACTACCCCCAACTATCCCTAAGAGCTATAATAATCAAAAGATGAACACCTGAGAATACACAGTACACTAAAATACAAAATACAGATACAAAGGACAATTGAAATATGAGGGACACAACAGGGACAGCAGAAGGCACAACAGACTCCAAAACCAGCACTCCTATCTCTACCAACACCACAACACAACCTCTCCCAAGCACAGACTCAAGGTCTGTAAGTAGAAGAGAAAGTGAAACAGTTCCTGGTTTGAAGCTTGGCTGATAAATTGCATCACTACCTGGGCGTATGTGCCACATTTTCAGATGATGTGCAATTTTTTTTACGCTTCAGGACAATGCTTGGATTTCACAAACGGCATGACAATGCATCATGAGAAAATTCTGACTATCGGATAGGAAGCTTAATTTTTGGCTGATGCAATGGCACAGAAACACTCATTGAGCTCATGCATCAAGTTTCTTTTGACGGAATGAGTAAAATATGTGGATTTATTTATAGTGTGAGGTGGCATGCACGTGCAAAGTCATAAGGATTGCTGTGTTTCCTGTGAATAGTTGGGTTTACCTACTTATTGTCTTTCTATGTGTCCAATGTGTGTGTTGGGAGTCTACATATGAGAAAGTGCATGCGTTACTAAGATCAGACTATACATAGGGCACAATCCATGTTTGTGTAACAGCTCACCTTAGAATGGTTGCCCCACGTGGCCACTATGTATTAGCACCTGATTTAATTGCTTACATTAGCCCGTGTGGGGGGTCCTAACACCCTGGAATGGGGTCAGCACACCCACATCTAGTACAGCACAGATGTCTGCCTGTCTGCCAGTCTGTGCTGTGCCCCAAGCTGCAGATAGCAGGCTGTCAGACAGCTTGGGGGTAGAGCCTCCTGTGCAGGAAAGTGTTGTGATAGCCTGGACACACATGTAAAGAGATTTATCAATGGTACCATATGCCCATGTCCCCCCTCCAGGAGGCTCCAATCAGGGGATGTACTGCCAGTGCACCTCCTGAGAGTGACTTTGCCCCTGGCATTACATCCTACATACAGCGCACAGTCCAAATCAGAGTGAGGTTCTAATTGGCAGATGCCTACACACTTCTGCACAAGAAGGTGCACCCTCTGTTGATGTCACAGCCACTGAGAGTCACCCTGTGCCACAGCTTTGTCATGAATGTCAGCATATTCATGTGCAGCACCTTCAGGCATTTCCCGGGACCCCGGGGGTGCAACCAAGTGTGTGCAAAGGGCCATTGTGCACCTGCAGTACTTGTACCACACAGGATGTGGCGTGGATACTGTTCCACTTAAGGTGCCATTTCCAAATGGGGTAGCATGTGAAGGTGCCCTGACTAGTCCGTTTCACAAGATTTGTGGTGGACATGATTTTCACTCAGGATGATGGTGTAATGTTCTCACACCATGCATGCCTTTGCATAACCTCTAACATACTAAGGACAGCAAGGCAGTGTACATCAAACCGTTGCTACACTCTGAATCAAGGTGGTATTGCTTGTGCATAGCAGTGGGTGTCCACATGCAATACCCATGTAGTTTAACACTGTGACAGGTAATCTGACTCATATGGACCAGGCTCAGCCCCAAACTTGTCAGACATCCCCAGTAGATCATAAACAAGGATGTATCAATTGATGTGACCTTGGCCCATCTGTTTCAATGAGTCCTGCATTATGTAGCTCACATTGGCCTTGTTGGATAGGGCAATGAATGGCACATGTGCATGAAGTTGTTGAAGAAACTGTGATTCAAAATGACAGGAGATTGTGTTGATATGTGAGCCTCTTCTACAGCCCCATGTTAAGCTCCACAAGTTTACATTGGTCATCCAGGTTATCCATGTGGGTTGTCCAGCACTGGTGCACCAACAATGTCCCTGCAATAAATACATTACAATGAGTGACACTTGTGAGCCTCTTGGGGTGCATTCAGTTACTCCTTAGCAATGAGTCCACGATGAACCACACAGCTGGATTTTGCAAGGCCACATGGATATTCTTGAGAGGCTTGTGCCACCAGGTGGTCCATGGGAGAGGTGGCACCAGTGTCATTGGCCTGTGGTACCTAGGCTTATATTTGTATTACTTGCCATCCTAGGAGAGGCCACTAGCAGCCTGGGATTTGTCTTATAGAAAGAACACCTTCTCTCTTCTTTCTGGTATTCCTTATGACTAATTCAACAGTGGCAGGCGGTTGGCTTTCTGATTACCAATCTTTGGAGTCATTTCATGCCACATTTAGCTCCTTCCTAACAATATTTGTGCTTATGTCAGATATTCCCATGTTAGCCTATGGAGCTAAGGAGCATATTTATCCTTTTTAATGCAAAACTGCACTAACCCAGTTTTGCATCAAAATGTTTAGCACCGGATTGTGCCTTTCCTGAACATCAGCTGGGCTCCATATTTATGGAATGGCGCAAGCTGGTGCAAAGGCTGAGCTAGGGTAAAAAAATAACATAAGCCGGGTGGGGATGGTGGTATGGGAGAAGGGGGTTGTGCACCAAAAAATGGCATTAGGCTGGTTAGAGGCAAAACAAATGCCTCTAACCAACCTAGCATAATTTCCTGATGCAAAACCATCCATACCACATGACTCCTGTCTTAGAAAAGAAAGGAGTCATGCCCACCGCCTCAGTGGCCATCACAGGGGACCAATGTCCCCTGGGCATGGCCATTGCACCCTATGCCATGCAGGGGGCCCCAAGTAGGGCCCTAGATGGCACTTTAATAAAAAAAAATACTTACCTATACTTACCTAGGATGGGGTCCCCATCCTCTGGTGTCCCTCTGGTGTGGGTGGGGGTGTTCCTGGGCTTGAGAAGGGCACCTGTAGACCCATTCCATGGTGTTTAACTATGAAAATTGATCTACAGGTCCCTTAACGTCTGGTCTGAACCAGGCGTTAAATAATGGTGCAAAGCAAGCTCTGCACTATTATTTAGCCCCTCCTCCCACCCGTGCGTCAATTTAGCATGGGGGGATAAATATGGGGTTAGCACCATTTTTTAGATGCAAACGCCTACCTTGCACCTCATTGACGCAAGGTAGGTTCACACATCTAAAAAATGGCGCAAACTCCAATATTTTGATATTAGACGGGTCTAACATCAAAATATAAATATGGAGTTAGTTTTGCGCTGAATTTGCGTAACAAAATGACACAGATTTGGCGCTAAGTTTCTATAATGAGAAAAAAAAGATGTGCAGTTTTCCCCTCACCAGGACATCTTTTGAAATGTCCCTGCTTATATGTACATGGCACCCCACTCCTGGTGGACCTAGGGGAGACCTTAGGGGTGTGTTGTATGTAAAAATAAGGTAGAATAAGACTTTGGAAGTACAATTTCTTCCAAAGTTGATTTGGTACACATTTAACTTTTTGAAGACAGTCTGTAAAGCAGGACCGCCTTCAAAAAGGAAAGCAGGCAACACAGCAGTGCACACTCCAGTGCAGAAAATCTACTGGGCCTCTAAACGTCCCTGCCCTATTAAATATTGGGGACTTTGAGGTAGTTTGTATCCTCCTTGCCCTATTATCTACTATCTATTATCTACTAGGGAATTACAGAAGTCTGTCATTGGCAATTGTAATAGTACCAACTTTACCATATACCTTTATTCAGAGAACTGGCCCTGGGCCTGGTGAGCAGACCCGGTTTACAGTCAGGGTCAGTTACCACCAGTATCAGTCATACAAATTGTGGTGAACATGCAAAAAGGATGACTTTCTCACACCGTGACTGGGCAGGTAAGTTTCCTACACATTGGTTGTGCTTATTTAAGTGTTGTTTTACATTGGTACAATGATTCATTTTGTCATAATCTTGTGACATTGTAAAAGTAATTTGCATGGCCCACACGGATTTTCTAGTATATAGTACATCAGCCATGTTGCTGCTACTGATGGTACATTTTGAGTTTGCTCCTCAACTTCCTCATCCTCATCATCCAGTTCTTCATTCTCCTTATTATCATCAGGTCATAGGATATTTGTTTGTGTACATATAGGCCCTGATTATGACATTTGCGTTAAATCCTAATACTCCCATGCCGACTGCCGCCAACATACCGCCACCGCCGCGGATATCCGCTTACCATATTATAACACACACATACCAATCCGTCACCAAACAGCCACACACAAAAGTCTGCCAGCCCAAATGTCAGTGATAAACTGGCGGTATCAAAACCCACACCGTTACACCAACAGTACAACGCCCACAACATAATGACCCACAAATCACCCCAGCGGACATTCAATGGCAGTAAACCATTTGCGGTACATGCCTCTGCGCTCAAAATACACACACTCAAGCAAAACAACACCACATTGGACAATTCAAACTACACACACCTGACACACATACACACACCACACCCACACACCCACACCATTATAAAACACACACACACACACATTACCCACAACTCCTTATGACTACAAACAATTGGCACAAGACTGACACCTCGACCACAGACAAGACCACAGCCACACACCACCATCACCTATACACCATTCACACACCCCACATCACACACCTAACACATCACTCTACACACCCTCAACCACACCACTCACACTACACTCATGGCACCACAACGCCACCCCAGGTTCTTTGAGGAGGAGCTAAGGATCATGGTGGAGGAAATCATCTGGGTAGAGCCACAGCTATTTGGATCACAGGTGCAGCAGATATCCATTGCTAGGAAGATGGAGCTATGGCAGAGGATCGTGGACAGGGTCAACGCTGTGGGACAGCACCCCAGAACAAGGGATGACAGGAAGAGGTGGAACGACCTACAGGGGAAGGTACGTTCTATTGCAGCAAGGCAACAACTTGCTGTACAGAGGACTGGCGGTGGACCCCTATATCCTCCCTCACAACTAACAACATGGGAGGAGCAAGTCTTGGCAATCATGTATCCTGAGGGCCTGGCTGGAGTAGGAGGAGGACTGGAGTCTGCTAAGTCAACTCTTTACTACTATCACCCCCCTACCTGCATGCCATCAAATACCGCCACCATTACCCTCACTTCCATCACTCCACCACCTCCCACACCCTCCACCATCACTTCTCACTCATCCCAATGCCAAGCCCTGCATGCACCACCGATGCATGGACACCACACAGACCTGCATGAACAACTATCACCACAGCATGCACACTAGAGACAATCAGCTAGCCAGACAAATAACAACTCACACAAGGCAAAGGTGCCATGGAAATAACAACCATAGAGGGCAACACACCCATGTACAAGATGTCACATGCAGAATTAATAACACTGCATTTACATCCCCACAGGCAACCAGTGTCACCAGCGAAGAGGTGCTAGCAACATTCAGTCCCCCCCCTCCATCCCCCCGCCCCAGAAGAGGCCCACAGTGATAACAGCAGCTCTGGTCGCCTGGATCTGGAGGACCCACCTGGCTCATCAGGGACCTCCGGACAGTCGGTTACCCAGACACACTCTCACATCACCACAGAGCCTCCCCCTCAGGAAACACCAGTACAGCATCCACCCAGCGGGCCCATACCTCTGTCCCCAGGACACGTCAATCAACAGTGTGTCCACCACCACAGGGACCCCAGGGCACACCACAAACCCAAGACAATCGGGGACCTGGGGTCAGTGGCAGTGGGCACATGGTTCAGGTGATAGAGGCACAGGACAACAGGGAAGCTGGGAGGACTGCAGTGTGACAGGGAAAGACAGGCCGAGGGAACCGACCCTCCAGGAGGCACTCACCGCAATCCTGGGAGCATATCAACATTCCCAGGATACGCTGGGCCAGATCATGGACAAGATGCAGGAGAACATGGGGCTGCAGGAGGGACAGTACCTGGGGATTAGGGAGGACTTGAAGGCCATTAACATAACCCTGGTCTCTATTGCAGGGGTGCTGGCAGACATGGCCAACAGTATGAGGGAGGCAGTGGCACACCAGCGGGCCCCTGACACTAGCCACACTAATGAACAGCCCTCCACCTCTGCTGACGCTAGTGGACCAGAGGCCCGCCACAGGAAAAGCAGGCCACCAGCACCCCCTCCCCCTGCAGAAGGAGAAACAGCACACATACGTTCCCTGCGATACAGGCAGAAGCCAGAGACTATTGCCAAGACCCCCTCCAGGAAATAAGACTCTCCTGAATGTCACCCTTGGGTCCCACTCTGTCACCCTGTCCACCTTGAACTGCCATTGCTCCCCTTCCTATGCCCCCTTGGACAATGCACATGTGCTACAAATAGTCTGGACCCTACCCTGGACTTTCCTCCATCATCACCGGAGCTCCTTGCACTACCCCCTCTTCTTCAGAGCACTGCAGTAAACACACTTTGATAATATACAAATATGGTGTATGTCAAATGATTTCAAAATTGATTTGTTTAATAAAGTACAAACATTGCAGTTCAACTGTACAGTAATGTTTACATGGGGAAGACCTGTAGTTGGCTGTACTGAACACACCAGGAGCTATAATGGGGCACCAACATCTGCAAAAAGAGATGCCAAAGGTGAGTGGACATAGAAATAGGAATCCACAGCCTGCCAGTGACAATGTCACACATCAAACTGTCCATGATATGCGAAATAACACTGTCTTACCTGTGTCTCATTGGAAGTATTGTCAAATTACTGCACTGCTGTTGTCCTCATCCTCATCCTCTGACTCCTCATCTTCACTGTCCACAGGGTCCACTGCTGCCACACGGCCATCTTCAGCCTCCTCCCTCAGAAAAGGCACATGGTGGCGCAAGGCAAGGTTGTGCAACATACAGCATGCCATGATGATCTGGCAGACTTTCTTGGGTGAATAGCACGGGGATCCACCAGTGAGATGGAGGCACTGAAACCTAGCCTTCAGGAGGCTGAAGGTCCTTTCTATAATCCTTCTTGTTCGCCCATGTGCCTCATTTTAACGTTCCTTTGCCCTTATCCTGACATTCCTCACAGGGGTCAGTAGCCATGAGAGGTTGGGGTAACCAGAGTCAACTGCAAATATCAAGGGACAAATGTTAGCCACACACTCACCCTTAGGGGCCACACCATACCCATACACCAACATCCACTGTGTGGGAACCAGGACTCCCCTATTAGCCACAACCAGTGCCTCTGTTGTTGGGCCATCACATTTGGGATGCTGCTATTCCTCAGGATAAAGGCATCATGCACAAACTCAGGATACTTGGCATTGACATGGGAGATGTACTGGTCCGCCAGGCATACCATCTGGACATTCATGGAGTGAAAACTCTTTCGATTTCTGAACACCTGTTCATTTCGCTGGGGGGGAGGGCGACAAATGCAATATGTGTTCCATCTATTGCCCCAAGACAACACTCTGGTTAGCACTATTGAGAACATTGGCTGTGACATTCCTGCTGCCAAGCCCACTGTCACTTGGAAAGAACCAGTTGCCAGGAAATGGAGCACAGATAGCACTTGCACAAGAGGGGGGATCCCGGTGAGGTGACGGATAGCAGATATTAGGTAAGGCTCCAATTGGGCACACAGCTCAGTGATTGTGGCCCTGTCAAGTCTATAGGTGAGGATAATGTGCCTGTCCTCCATTTTTGCCAAGTCCACCTCCTATTCATCCGCAACGGTTGCAGTCTATGGGGCAAAAGAGTGAGCAGCTGATCATTATCTGTACATTCTAACCACTGCAGTGCAATGCATATTGTGAATGTTACAATATTGTGGTGGGATATGTCCATAATGTGAATTTGTGTTCTGTGACGCAGTTAGGATCCATGGCCTGCCCCCCCCCCCCCCCCCCCCCTGAAATGGCGTTCGCCTGTCCTGGAAGGAGGGACATGTGGAAATGAGGTAATTCTGCTGATGTTGTGTGCCGTTGCTGGAGGCGGTCGAGAACCGCCGTGCAACTCCTCATTGGTTATCATTGGGCCCTATGTGGTACATTGGCCAATGGTGATGTACGCCAGCGGTGACGGTACGCACCGCCGCAGACGTGACCGCCATTTTCTATCTGTTCACTCACTTATTACCTGACCTTCAACAGGAAAGGACCTACACTGCATGTGCTGCTGTGACCTGTGTCTGGAACCGACCATGGCTCATGTTACTGGGGAAAGCTCCCCTGCCTTCACCTTGGCGGAGTTGGAGCGACTGGTGGATGGGGTCCTATTCCAATACCGACTGCTTAATGGACCTCCAGATCAACAGGTGAGTACACCGCAAGCACGATGCATGGGGCATGAATGCATGGAGTGCTGTGTGTGAAGGTCTCATGTGGGGGGGCCCTGGGCATCATGCAGCATGTATGCTGGGCCATGTCAGTGCTAATGGGATGGGATGGGGCATGGTGGGCCATAAGTGTAACAGGCAGGACGGTCAGACTAATACCTTTCCCTGTGTGTATTTCCCTGTAGGTCAGCGCCCACCAAAAGAAGGGTATATGGCGTGCCATCGCCAAGGACGTGCGGACCCTGGGGGTCTACGGCAGGCGAAGCACCCACTGTCGGAAATGGTGGGAGGACCTGAGACGCTGGGCATGGAAGACTGCGGAGGCCCAGCTGGGGATTGCCTCTCAACGAGGAAGGGGTGCCCGTCGAACCCTGACCCCCCTGATGGCCTGCATACTGGTGGTGGCCTATCCGGAGCTGGATGGGCCCTTGGGGGCATCACAGCAGCAACAAGAGGGTGAGTACAGTGCCCTTCATTACTACTTACACCTGGTGGGGTGGTATCTGGGTAGGGGATGTGGGCCTTTGGGTGCCCATAGGCCAGGCCTGACATTGCAGAGTAGGTCCCATGTTGGGCAGGGTTCTTATGTGAAAGTCCTCCAACCAAGCTAGTAGGCATCCACTACTGGGCAGAGGTCTGTGGGTCTCAGGTAGGCTGCAATTGGCGTTAGGCGTCCCCATCCATGGGCTGGTGACTAGCATTGTGAGTGGTAGTGCATTGCCTAATGCGTAGGGCTGTTCCCTGTGTGTGAGTGTGTTGTGTACGCCAACGGTGGTGTTGGTGCCACCATTGACCTAGTGTATCCTTTGTCTCTTCCACCCCCTTTTTGTTTTGCCACCCTGTGTTAGAAATGGGGTCTTTGGTTGGCAATCAGGTTACCCCCTGTCCAAGCAAGGACCCTCACTCTAGTCAGGGTAAACAAGAATCACCCTCAACTAACCCCTTCGTACCCCCTTGGTAGCTTGGCACGAGCAGTAGGCCTAACTTCAGAGTGCTAGGTATAAAGTATTTGTACCAACACACACAGTAACTTAATGAAAACACTACAAAACTACACAAAACAGGTTTAGAAAAATAGGAAATATTTATCTAAACAAAACAAGACAAAAACAACAAAAATCCACGATACATAAGTCAAGTTATCAATTAAAAAGCAAAAAGAGTCTTTTTGTAGTTTTAAACACATACTAACACTGTTAGTGTGAAAATGTACCTTGGGTGCGTCAAAAATAACCCCGCACGGGAGAGTGTGCGGCAAAAAGGGCTTGCGATGAGTCGATTTCACTCACGAGTGAGACCTTGTGGCATTTCTCCTTTAGTCAGGTCAGCGTGCGTCATTTCTTCTCCCCGCACGAGAGCGATGCGTCGATTTGGTCAGCAGTCTTGGGTCTGGGCAGGCCTTGCCTTGTTTGTACATACCCAGCGGTGCTTGTGTCGGAAATCTAGCCGCACAATGATCTAAAAATCATGCAGCGCGCTTTGCGATCTCACCAGCCTCCATCAGCGATGCTATGTGTTGTTTCTCCAGCTCCGTGCATCGATTCTTCAGTCGCGTTGCAGGCGAGCATCGATTTACAGCCGCGAAGCCGGCGACACGTCGATTTTTCAGCCGCAGATCGGAGTTGCATCAATCTTTTCCCTGCACGGCATTCTGTGCGTGGATTTCTTCCGCTTAGGCTGCCAGCTTCTCCTTTCAGGGTCCCAGGAACTGGATGGGCACCACTTGGCAGAGTAGGAGTCTCTCGAGAGACTCCAGGTGCTGGCAGAGAGAAGTCTTTGCTGTCCCTGAGACTTCAAACAACAGGAGGCAAGCTCTAAATCAACACCTTGGAGATCACAAGATGGAAGGCACACAAAGTCCAGTCTTTGCTCTCTTACTCTGGCAGAAGCAGCAACTGAAGGATAGCGCCTCAAAGCACAGTCACAGGCAGGGCAGCTCTTCTTCCTCAGCTCTTCTCCAGGCAGAGGTTCCTCTTGGTTTCCAGAAGTGTTCTAAAGTCTGTGGTTTTGGGTTCCCTTCTTATACCCAACTTCTCCTTTGAAGTAGGCCTACTTCAAAGTAATGTCTCTTTTGAATGTGAAATCCTGCCTTGCCCAGGCCAGGCCCCAGACACGCACCAGGGGGTCAGAGACTGCATTGTGTGAGGACAGGCACAGCCCTTTCAGGTGTAAGTGACCACTCCTCCCCTCCTTCCTAGCACAGATGGCTCATCAGGAAATGCAGACTACACCCCTGCTCCCTTTGTGTCACTGTCTAGTGTGAGGTGCAACCAGCCCAACTGTCAAACTGACCCAGACAGGAAATCCACAAAAAGGCAGTCACAGAAATGGTATAAGCAAGAAAATGCTCAATTTCTAAAAGTAGCATTTTCAAACACACAATTTTAAAATCAACTTTAATAAAAGATGTATTTTTAAATTGTGAGCTCAGAGACCCCAAACTCCACATGTCCATCTGCTCCCAAAGATAATCTACACTTTAATCTGACTTAAAGGTAGCCCCTATGTTAACCTATGAGAGGGACAGGCCTTGCAACAGTGAAAAACGGATTTAGCAATATTTCACAGTCAGGACAAATAAAACACATTACTATGATGGTAAGACTGCCAACAGGCCAGCGGTAAAAATTTTGCAATTACGACCGTGGTGAAAACCGCCAACAAAGACAGCCACTTTAACACTCCGACCGCCACGGCGGTACAAACAAACAGCGTGGCGGTCACCGCCAACAGACAGGCAGAAGACAAAGTACCACCCACAGTATCACAACCTACCAATCCGCCACCTTTTCCGGGGTGGATTCACCGCCGATAAAAACACGGGGGAAACAGGATTCTGAAGGGAAAACGCTCACCTCTACACACCCCACGAGGAACTAGGACACCATGGAGCCGGTACTCCCAATTCTCCCTGCAATAGTCTTCCTGCTCCTCTACCAGGAGCACGAACGCCGGTGGCGAAGACCACAGTGAGTACTGCTCCTACGACACAGGGGAGGGGGGAGGGAAAAAACAGTGACACACACACGCAACACCCCCAACCCCACCCTCACCCACTACAACACACACACTAATACATATTGATACATCACAGTTACACCCCCTAACCCCCCCGGAAGAATGCAAAGACAAAAGAAAATGAGTGTAACCATTGTAATATATTAAAAGCAAGTAGGCAAAAATATATATATGCACTATTAACAAAATATACACCAAGCATAGTAGTCCAGGTAGTGCTCCAATTAAGTCTGTGGAACACTGCGCCCACACGGTATGGGCGAGGCCAACACAAGATCCCCGACCATGATGGAGAGAACACTGCAGGGGCATCAGAGAGCAAGAAAACAGGCACCTCAGGGGGAGGGAAAAGGGGGGGCACCTCAGCCGGTTTAGTGCACAACGCCACATCCACCAGAGGGTCACATGCCCACTGTTCAATCCTGGGGAGTGCTAAGCCACAGTCTCTCAAGTCTCTACAGTGGGTGGGTTGCCCACTCTTCCATCCTGGGGAGTGCAAAGCCACAGTCTCTCAAGTCTATACAGTGGGTGGGTTGCCCACTGTTCAATCCTGGGGAGTGCAAAGCCACAGTCTCTCAAGTGGATAACAGTCTCCACTGGTTCTGGAGGGGGCATTGTGCCCAGAGTGCTTCATCCTGCTAAGGAGAGAGGTAGTGGATGGATCTCTCCACTGGTTCTGGAGGGGGCTTTGTGCCTAGAGTGCTTCATCCTGCTAAGGACAGAGGTAGTGGATGGATCTCTCCACTGGTTCTGGAAGGGGCATGGTGCCCAGAGTGCTTCATTCTGCCTGTGACGGACTCAGTAGCGTCAGTGCCCTTGGCGCTCATGGGCCAGGGTTGCTTGAAACGGCGGTGCCCTGTTCAGCGGTGCTTGAGACAGCAGTGCACTGTTCAGCGGTGCTTGGAGCGGCGGTGCCCTGTTCAGCGGTGCTTGAGACGGCGGTGCCCTGTTCAGCGGTGCTTGAGACGGCGGTGCCCTGTTCAGCGGTGCTTGAGATGGCAGTGCCCTGTTCAGCGGTGCTTGGAGCGCCGGGCTCCTTTGCAGTGACTCAGCTGCTGGCGGTCCTTCATGGCCCAGCGGGGCTTGTGCTGGCGGTCCTCTCTAGCCCAGCGGGGCTTGTGCTGGCGGTCTCTAGCCCAGCGGGGCTTGTGCTGGCGGTCCTTCATGGCCCAGCGGGGCTTGTGCTGGTGGTCCTCTCCGTCCCAGCGGGGATGATGGTGGGGGCCTCCTGGGCAGCTGGGCTGGTGCTGGCGGTGGCCTCCTGGGCAGCGGGGATGATGGCGGTGGCCTCTTGGGCAGCTGGGCTGGTGCTGGCGGTGGCCTCCTGGGCAGCAGGGCTGGTGGCAGGGGCCTCCTGGGCAGCAGGGCTGGTGGCGGTGGCCTCCTGGGCAGCTGGGCTGGTGCTGGCGGTGGCCTCCTGGGCAGCAGGGCTGGTGGCGGGGGCCTCCTGGGCAGCTGGGCTGGTGCTGGCGGTGGTCTCCTGGGCATCAGGGCTGGTGGCGGGGGCCTCCTGGGCAGCAGGGCTGGTGGTGGGGGCCTCCTGTGCAGCAGGGCTGGTGCAGGCAGTGGCCTCCTGGGCAGCGGGGATGATGGCGGTCTTCTCCACCGTGCTGCTCTTCCCAGACTTGCTGAGTTTCTTGTTCCCCTTCCCCACCTTGGAAGGTGTCGCAGCTGACGCCACACTCCCACCTGTACCCCTGGGAGCAGCTTTGGTGGCCAACTTCTGATGCTTCACAGGTGGGGGACTGTCTGTGCTGTGGCTCTGTGCTAGTTCGGGACCTAGGAGACGGACGGGGTGGGGGAGGTGTGGGAAAGAGGTAAAGGTTGGACAGGAAAAGTTTTTGGGAGACACTGGGACGGGTAGCTGGAGGGGGTTTGGGAGTGGAGGAAGAGGTTGTGGTTGTAGGAGGTGTTTGCTGACTTTGGGTGAAGGTGCATGCGCTGGAGGCTGTCGTGAGGTGGATGGCTGTTGGGTGGGTGTGTGCCTGCGTTTGTGTAACTTGGGATGGGGCGTCACAGACACACTGGGAGAGGACACAGGGGACGTGTGAATGGTAGTGGGGGTGGTGACTGCACGTGTGCGGGGTGTGGTGGTGGGTGTGCTGGTGATGGTAGTAGTGGCTGTAGAGGTAGTGCATGCAGGTGTGAGTGTAGACGAGACTGGGAGGGAGGAGGGAGAGGAGGAGGGGGACACAGTGGAGGCAGTGGATGTTGGTGTGTCTGCATGTGTCTGATGCTTGCGTGAGTGCCTGTGGGATGTGGGGTGCTTATGTTTGCCTGAGCTTCCCTTGTGTGTTGACGTGTGTGCATGCTGGTCTAAAGGTGTGCTTGGGATAGGCTGAGGTACAGGGGATTGGGTCTGGGAGGAGGAAGTTGGAGGGGGAGGCTAGACACAGGGATAATGGCTGCCATCAGTGCTGAGGCCAGAGTCTGAAAAGCTCACTGAAGGGCCGCCTAACCAGAATGAATACCCGCCAGGAATGCATTTGTTTGTTGCAACTACCTTTCTACACCCTGGATGGCATTCAAAATGGTAGACTGCCCAACAGTGAGGGACCTGAGGAGGTCAATGGCCTCCTCACTTAGGGCAGCAGGGGTAACTGGGGCAGGGCCTGAGGTGCCTGAGGCGAAGGTGATGCCCACCCTCCCGGGTGAGCGGGCACGGGGCAAAGTCTGAGGGGCTTCTGGGAGGGCGGTGCTGGAAGGGGGGGTGGCGGCCGTCCCTGTAGATGGTGGGGGCAAAGATGGTGCCGCCACCACAAGGGAGCTCCCATCAGAGGACAAGTCCGTGTCACTGGTCTCAGCTCCTGTCCCCGCCGTGGAGCTCCCCTCGCCCTCCGTCCCACTGGTGAAGTCCGAGTCCGTAGTGTGGCCCTCCATGGCCATGTGGGATGCAGCCCCCTCGTACTCCGGTGTCACTGCTCCTCCGCCTGATGATGCTAATGCACACAAGAACAGGGAGACCACAAAAAGGGGGGGGGCGACAGAAGAAAGACATGTTGAGTGCATGCTTTATCGCTACCGTTGGCGGACACGACAGACACAGAAGCCCACTGCACTACACCGCGCTCTTGGGCTCCACTGTTCAATTCCTGGGCAATGGCCTACTAGGCTATGGACGACATCTGCACACATGTATGACACAGGGGCATGACTAGGTGTACTTGGCACTCTACAGAGGTGTGGTGGGTTGCCACATGGCCTGCCTTACGGAGGGACCTTGCCTACGGAACTCGCCCTGGCCTAGGGAAACCCACAGCCCACCTCCCCCACCCAGACCCCTCCACTGCACCCAAAATCAGCAGAATGAGAGTGTACTCACCCCCTTGTGGCTGCTGTGATGCCCTCAAGTGCTCATCCAACTCCGGGAGCGCCACCGCCAGGATCCTGAACATCAGGGGGGTCATGGTGCGACGGGCACCCCTCCCACGTTGGGAGGCCATCCCCAGCTGAGCCTCCGCCGTCTTCTTGCTCCAGCGGCGAATGTCCTCCCATCTTTTCCGGCAGTGGGTGCTCTGTCTGTGGTAGAACCCCAGGGTCCGGACGTCCTTGGCGATGGCACGCCAAATATATTTTTTCTGGTTGGCGCTGACCTACATGATTTGTACAGGGGGAAGAGAAACTTATTACCAACTGCACCGTCACATTCATTGGCCCCCATCCCTACCCTTGCCATGTGGCACATGCACTCACCGTCGTTTCATGCACGCTGCACTCTCCCCCCTTCCTTCTTACATCCACCCCTCTCCACACAGGCATAGCCCATACAGCATGCTCCAAGTGTACTTACCTGTTTGTCTGGAGGACCGTAGAGTAGCGTGTACTGGGGGAGGACCCCATCCACGAGTTTCTCCAACTCCTCCGATGTGAAGGCAGGGGCCCTTTCCCCAGACACTCGAGCCATTGTCTCTTCCAGACCGAGGTCACAGCAGCACTTGCAATGTAGGTCCTCTCCTGTCGAAGATCAGGTATCGAGTGATTGAAGTGATAGAAAATGGCGGTCACGTCCGTGCGTACCGTAACCGCCGGCGTACATCGTCATTGGCTCCTGGGACCCATAGGGTCCAATGTTTACCAATACAGCATTGCGCCGCGGTCTTCGACCGCCTACCGCAACAGTGTACAACGCCAGCGCAGTTACCTCACATCCCATTGTCCCACTTTAGAGTTCAGGCATCCGCCATTTCAGGGGCCCACATGGCTTCATTTTCAACTGCGTCACACATACCTAGGCCTAGACTCTACACACATACAGGCTACTTTTTAGATTATGATTGGTGTTCTGTGTAAGCTCTGGGTACGTACCTATGAGTTGTTTGACTCTGTGCTCGCTGTTGTCCTTCATAGGCACCGTCCGCTGGGACATGTGAGGAAATGGCGGTATCCTCCGGTGTACCGACCGTTGGTGGACCTGTCGACAATGGAGGAAAGACTTGTGATCATCACATACAGGCTTGACCGTGCCACCATCTAGGAACTGTGTACCCAGTTGGAGCCAGACCTGATGCCAGCTAACCGGCATCCCACAGAAATCCCCCCTCAAGTGCAGGTGCTGTCAATGCTCCATTTCCTTGCAAGTGGGTCATTTCAAACAACAGTGGCCATAGCATCAGGGATGTCCCAGCCTATGTTTTCCAACGTGTTGTCCAGAGTGTTGTCTGCCCTGCTGAAACACATGCAGAGCTACATCGTTTTCCCTCAGATGGAGGATTTGCCTACAGTGAAAGGTGATTTCTATGCTCTGGGACATATCCCCAACATCATAGGTGCCATTGATGGGACACATGTGGCTTTGGTACCCCCCCACAGGAGTGAACAAGTGTACAGAAACCGGAAGAGTTATCATTCGATGAATGTACAGATGGTATGTTTGGCCGACCAGTACATCTCCCCTGTGAATGCCAAGTTCCCTGGCTCAGTGCATGACACCTACATCCTGCGGAATAGCAGCATCCCTTATGTGATGGGTCAACTCCAGAGGCACTGTGTGTGGCTATTAGGTGAGCACCTGGAAGCAAGACAGTGGGAATGGTTGTCTGGAGTTTTCCCTACAGGTTAGTGTTTGTCTAACAGTTGCCCCTCGTCATTTGCAGGTGACTCTGGTTACCCCAACCTGTCATGGCTACTGACCCCAGTGAGGAATCCCAGGACAAGGGCAGAGGAACGCTACAATGAGGCCCATGGGTGAACTAGGAGGGTGATCGAACGGACCTTCGGCCGCCTAAAGGCCAGGTTCAGGTGCCTCCATATGACAGGTGGATCCCTATTCTACTCACCAAAGAAGGTGTGCCAGATCATCGTGGCCTGCTGTATGCTTCACAACTTGGCTTTGCGACGACAGGTGCCCAGTGAAGACGAGGAAGCAGAAGAAGAAGACATGGACAGCAGGGACTCAGTGATCCAGCAATATTTCCAGTGAAACACAGGTAAGAATACAAACCTGCCTACTATATGTACTTTAACACTACTACCTCTCTACTGTCTGTTGTTTTCACCCAGTGTATGGTCACTTAGTTGTCACATTTCCTTACGATTTCACAGATGTGGGTCCTACAGTGTGACATCTGCTTTGTTTCCTCATGGACTAGAGCTGTGTGACAGAGGTATGTTGACATTACATTTGAAAGAGCATTTTGACACTGTAATTGCTAATACACTATTTCGAAATCACAGACTGACTCCAGATTGTTTTGTGCTTTAAGGGTGTTTATTTTAGTGCTCAAAATTGGAGGGGGTAGCAAAATGGTGAGGGGTGATGGCGGAGGAATGTCCATGGCAGAGTCCAGTCTATTAGTCTCACTGGTGCATTGCCCAAATGGTTATAGGAAGTGGAGGTGGGGCAGTTTAAGGATGGACAGGGTGACAAAGTGGGACAGTAGGATGACAATCAGGGTGGTCTCATTTCTTGGTGGGGGTCTTTGTCCTGGATCTCAGGGACCATTTGCGAGGTGGTTCTCCATCTGCAGGGGGTGGGGTGCTGGTGTGGTGGTCCTGTGGCGGTGCCTCATGTCCACTAGTGCTGGCAGAGGTGGTGGGCAGTTTATTGTCCAGGCTAGTGTCAGGGGCCCCTTGTAGTGCCACAGTGTCCCTCCTGGTGTTGAGGACTTCCTTCAGCACCCCTACGATGGTGCCAAGGGTGGAATTGATGGTTCTGAGTTCCTCCCTGAAGCCCAAATACTGTTCCTCCTACAGGCGCTGGGTCTCCTGAAACTTGGCCAGTACCACTGCCATCGTCTCCTGGGAGTGGTGGTATGCTCCCATGATGTTGGAGAGTGCCTCGTGGAGAGTGGGTTCCCTGGGCCTGTCCGCCCCCTGTCGCACAGCAGCCCTCCCAGTTCCCCTGTGTTCCTGGGCCTCCGTCTCCTGGACTGTGTGCCCACTGCCACTGCCCCCAGGTCCCTGTTGTTGTTGGGGTGGTGGGTTAGCCTGTGTTCCCTGTAGTGGTGGACACACTGCTGATTGACGTGTCCTGGGGACGGAGGTATGGGCCCGCTGGGTGGGTGCTGTGCTGGTGTTTCCAGAGGGGGGAAGGTCTGTGGTGGCCTGTGACTGGGTGAGGGGAACCGACTGTCCCGAGGTCCCCGATGGGCCGGGCTGGTCATCTAGATCCAGTTGGACAGTGGTGCTGTCATCACTGTGGGCCTCTTCTGTTGGTGGTGTGGACCCTCCTGTCCGGTGATGTTGGGTAGGGGTCCTGCAGGGGTATAAAAGGATGTTTATTACATCTGTGTGTGCCATGGTGTGCAATGGGTGGGTGACCGTGTACCCCAGTGCTTGCATTCCTGTGTGGGACCTTGTGTGATGATGGTTTAGGGGGGTGTATGGGTATGTGCAGTGGCCATGCTTTAGTGATGGGTGTCCATGCTTTATTGTTGCATGCAGGGCTTGGGTTTAGGATGTGTGGTTTGTGATGTTGGGACATTTGTGAGGAGTTAGAGTGATGGGGGTGAGGGTGGGAGTATGTGCTGGCATGCAGGTAGGGTGGGGGATGTAATAATTAAAATTTGACTTACCAGAGTCCATTCCGCCACCTTCTCCTGCGAGGCCCTCAAGATGCAGAATCACCAAGACGTGCTCCTCCCATGTTGTTAGTTGTGGAGGAGGATGTGGGGGTCCGCTGCCAGTCCGCTGAACTGCCAGGTGGTGTCTTGAGACCACGGAACGCACCTTCCCCCGTAGGTCGTTCCACCTCTTCCTGATGTCCTCCCGATTTCTTGGGTGCTGTCCCACTGCGTTGACCCTGTCCACTATTCTT
This sequence comes from Pleurodeles waltl, assembly GCF_031143425.1. Taxonomy (NCBI): domain Eukaryota; kingdom Metazoa; phylum Chordata; class Amphibia; order Caudata; family Salamandridae; genus Pleurodeles; species Pleurodeles waltl. The sequence goes on from NC_090447.1 coordinate 553,012,513, forward strand.
CGCCATAGCTCCATCTTCCTTGCAATTGAGGTGTGCTGCACCTGTGCTCCGAATAGCTGTGGCTCTACCCCGACGATTTCCTCCACCATGACCCTGAGCTTCTCCTCTGAGAACCTGGGGTGTCTTTGCTGTGCCATGGAGTGGTGTAGGTGATGTGTGGCGTGGTGTGTGGGGTGATAAGTGTGCTGATATGTAGTGTCGTGTTCTGTGAGGTGCGTGGAATTTCTGTGGGTGATGGTGTTGTTTGCCTGTGGATGCTAGTATTGTTGATGGTTGTATCTCTCTCTGGCCTTCGTTCGTGATTTTTGGTCGTAGGGGTTTGTGGGTGATGTGGGTGTATGTTTTATATTGTATTGGGTGTGTGGGAGTGGTGTGTGTATGTGTATCAGGTGTGTGTATTTCGAATTGTCGTATGTGGTAGTGTTTTGTAAGAGTGTGTGTATTTTGAGCACAGCCGTGTGTACCGCCAATGGAATACCGCGGTTGAAAGACCGCCGCGTGGATTCATGTGTCGTGATAGTGTGGGCGTATTTCTGTTGGCGTGAAGGTGGAGGATTTGTTTTCGCCAGTTTTTCACTGACCCTTGGTGTGGTGGACTTGTGTGGGTGTCTGAATTTTGGCGGATTCCGTGCTGTGGGTCATAATAGCTGTGGTGGTTTTCACGGCGGTGTGTTGGCGGTCTTCTGCACGGCGGTATGCGGCTTTTACCGCCAATGTTGTAATGACCGCCTATATGTCCTACCTTAACCATACACTGCACTCTGCCCTTGGGGCTACCTAGGGCCTACCTTAGGGGTGCCTTACATGTAAGAAAAGGGAAGGTTTAGGCCTGGCAAGTGGGTACACTTGCCAAGTCGAATTTACAGTTAAAAACTGAACACACAGACACTGCAGTGGGAGGTCTGAGACATGATTACAGATCTACTTATGTGGGTGGCACAACCAGTGCTGCAAGCCCACTAGTAGCATTTAATTCACAGGCCCTGTGCACCTCTAGTGCAGTGCACTAGGGACTTACCAATAAATCAAATATGCCAATCATGGAAAGCCAATTACATGCACATTTTGTATAGGAGCACTTGCACTTTAGAACTGGAGCAGTGGTAAAGTGCCCAGAGTAACAAAAACAGCAAAATCAGAGTCCATCACACATCAACAACCTAGGAAACAGAGGCACAAAGTTAAGGGAGACCACGCCAAGGATGAAAAGTCTAACACGTGCTCCCCCCAGCTGAAAGTGGGGAGCAACTAACCAACCTCATGGGAGTTCTCATCACTAAGGCAGAAGAACCTGGACAGACCATCAGCATTGGCATGCTCTGTACCAGGACGGTGTTCCACCGTAAAGTCCATCCCCTGTAGGGAAATGGACCACCTCAACAGTTTTGGATTCTCACCCCTCATCTGCATTAACCATCTGAGGGACCTGTGGTCGGTCTGAACTCGGAAGTGAGCCCCAAACAAGTAGGGTCTTAGCTTCTTCAGTGCCCAGACCACAGCAAACGCTTCACGTTCTATGGCACTCCACCTGCGTTCCCTGGGAAGTAACCTCCTGCTAATAAAGGCTACGGGTTGATCTAGTCCCTCTTCATTAAGCTGTGAGAGTACTGCTCCAGTACCATGCTCTGAGTTGTCTGTTTGCACAACAAATTCCTTGGAGTAGTCAGGTGCCTCCAGCACAGGTGCTGTGCACATGGCAGCCTTCAGGGCATCAAAAGCGGTCTGGCAAGCCTCAGTCCAGATCACCTTCCTGGGTTGCTTCTTTGAAGTCAGCTCAGTCAAAGGGGTAACAATGGTACCATATCCCTTGGCGAACCTCCTGTAGTATCCTGTGAAACCTAAGAAGGCTCTCACTTCAGTCTGGGTCTTGGGAGGCTCCCAAGCCAGAATTGTATCAATTTTTGGCCACTCCCCACCTGGTGTCCCAAGTACACCACAGAACCCTGCCCTATTTGGCACTTGCTTGCCTTAATAGTGAGGCCTGCCTTCTGCAAGGCCTCTAACACTCTCCAGAGGTGTTGCAGGTGTTCCCCCCATGTGGAACTAAACACAGCAATGTCAGCAAACACCTGGTTGACCAACCTCTGAAAGGTGGCAGGGTCATACTTCATCCCAAATGGCATGACTTTAAATTGAAAGTGTCCATCTGGGATAGAGAATGCTGACCTCTCCATGGCCCCATCAGTTAAGGCAATCTGCCAGTACCCAGATGTTAAGTCAAACGTACTGAGGTACTTGGCAGCTTCTAACCGGTCAATGAGCTTATCAGCTCAGGGGATGGGGTATGCGCCAGTCTTGCTGACCGCATTGAGTCCCCGGTAGCCCACACAGAACCTGAGTTCTGGAGTGGCACTAGGTCAAAGAGCTCTCCAACCCCGACGCCGGAAACAATGACATCACTCCCTCGCAAGACCTCTGCGACTCCCTCGCAGCCTTCTTCCACGACAAGATCGCCAACATTCACAACAGCTTCGGCTCACCAACCACAAACCCCACCACCGAACCGATGCCCCCCACCGCCACCCTCCGCACCTGGACCCCAGTCAGCACCGAAGACACAACACGCACAATGAACACCATCCACTCCGGATCCCCTACGGACCCCTGCCCACACCACATCTTCAACACGGCCGACCACATCATCGCACCCCACCTCCGCGACATCGTCAACGCCTCCTTCAAGACCGCCACCTTCCCGGAGTGCTGGAAACACACCGAGATCAGTGCCCTGCTGAAGAAACCAACTGCAGACCCCTCCGACCTCAAGAACTACCGCCCCATCTCGCTCCTCCCGTTTCCTGCCAAAGTCATCGAGAAGACCGTCAACAGACAGCTAGCCGCCTTCCTCGAGACCAACGGATCCCTCGACCACTCGCAATCCGGCTTCCGAGCCAACCACAGCACGGAGACCGCCCTCATCGCAGCCACAGACGACATCAGATCCCTAATGGACAATGGGGAAACTGCGGCCCTCATCCTCCTGGACCTCTCCGCAGCGTTCAACACTGTCTGCCACCGCACCCTGGTACAGCGCCTGAACAACACCGGCATCCAGGAGAAGGCCCTGGAGTGGATCACCTCATTCCTCGCCGGAAGAACCCAGAGAGTCCGCCTCCCCCCCGTTCCGGTCAGCGGCCACCGAAGTCATCTGCGGAGTTCCACAAGGGTCATCGCTCAGCCCCACCCTCTTCAACGTCTATATGAGCCCCCTCGCAACCATCGCACGTCAACACAACCTCAAGATCATCACCTACGCCGACGACACCCAGCTGATCCTCTCCCTCACCAGCGACCCGGACGCCGCCAGAGCCAGCCTACACGAAGGGATGAAAGACGTCGCCGAATGGATGAAGAACAGCCGTCTGAAACTGAACTCAGACAAGACGGAGGTCCTCATCCTGGGATCATCACCATCCGCCTGGGACGACTCCTGGTGGCCCCCCGCCCTGGGAGCCACCCCCAAGCCAACGGACCACGCTCGCAACCTAGGCTTCATCCTGGACTCCTCCCTCTCAATGACCAGACAAATCAACGCCGTCTCATCTTCATGCTTCAACACCCTGCGCATGCTTCGAAAGATCTTCCGGTGGATCCCCACCGAGACCAGGAAGACGGTCACCCAGGCCCTCGTCACCAGTCGGCTGGACTACGGGAACGCCCTCTACGCCGGCACCGCCGCCAAACTCCAGAAGAAACTCCAACGGATCCAGAACGCCTCAGCACGACTCATCCTGGACATCCCCCGACACAGCCACATCTCCGGACACCTGAGAGACTTGCACTGGCTCCCCGTCAACAAAAGAATCACGTTCCGACTCCTCACCCACGCACACAAGGCCCTCCACGACCTGGGCCCCAAGTTCCTCAACAGCCGCCTGACCTTCCACAAGCCCACCCGCCAGCTCCGCTCCGCCAGCCTCGCTCTCGCCACCGTCCCCCGCATCCGCAGAGCCACCGCCGGAGGAAGATCCTTCTCCTACCTGGCAGCCAAGACATGGAACTCCCTCCCCATCCACCTCCGGACAACGCAAGACCATCTCGCCTTCAGGAAGCAACTCAAGACCTGGCTGTTCGAGCAGTAGCGTTCCCCCCCCCCCCCAGCGCCTTGAGACCCTCCGGGTGAGCAGTGCGCTATACAAATGCCTTTGATTGATTGATTGATTGATTGATAGGTGCAGCATCCTTTGGGACCAATACCACAGGGCTGGCTGAAGGACTGCTAGAGTGCTCAATAACCCCTAGGGTAAGCATTTTGGATACTTCATCCTTAATGCATGCCCTGTCAGTCACCCTTTAAACTTTTTGTTTAATAGGTATACTGTCCCCAGTGTCCACATCATGTGTGCACAAGTGTGTGACTCCTGGGATCAGGGAAAACAGTGAGGCAAACTGTCCCAACACGTGGCGACAGTCACCCTGCTGCTTTTCAGTCAGGGAGGGGGAGAGGATCACTCCCTCCACTGACCCATCTTTTTCTCCTGCAGACAGGAGATCAGGAAGAGGCTCACTCTCCTCCTCCACCACATCATCTGTCGCAAGGAACATGGACAGTTTAGTCCGCTCAAAGTGCAGTTTGAGGCGGTTGACATGCAGGACCCTTAAAGGGTTCCTTGGAGACTGCAAGTCCACCAGGTAGGTGATTTCACTCTTGCGCTCCACCACCTCAAATAGCCCAGTCCACTTATCGTGGAGCGCCGTAGGCTCCACTGGCGCCATCACCCACACTTTCTGACCAGGTTGAAACTCGACCAGAGTGGCATTCTGGTCGTACCACTGTTTCATATCCTCCTGGCTTGCTACTAGGTTCTCCTGTGCGAGACTCCTGAAGCGTGCCGTCTAGTTTCTCAAAGCCAGCATGTAGCTAAATACATCCTGGTGGGGTTTACTATGACCTTTCCCCAAAGCCTCCATCACCAGACTCCAAGGTCCCCTTACAGGGTCGCCATATATCAGTTCAAAGGGACTAAACCCAAGTCCCTTTTGAGGTACCTCCCTGTAGGTGAACAGAAGGCATGGCAAGAGGACGTCCTACTTCTGCCTCAAGGGTTCTGACAGGCCCTGAATCATGCCTTTCAAGGTGCGTTTGAATCTCTCAACCAGACCATTACTTTGGGGGTGGTAAGGTGTGGTGAACTTGTAGGTTACCCCACACACTTTCCACAGAGACTTCACATACGTGGATATGAAGTTGGTATCCCTATCAGATACCACTTCTTTAGGGAACCCCATGCGGGTGAAAACCCCCATCAGTGCACGACCCACCACAGGGGAAGTGACTGACCTCAGAGGAATAGCTTCTGGGTACCGGGTGGCATGGTACACCAAGACCAGGATGAACCTATTGCCCAAGGCTGTCTTGGGATCAAGAGGTCCCACAATGTCAAACCCTACCCTCTCAAAGGGAGTACTAACCACAGGTAAAGGTTGGAGGGGAGCCTTACATTTCCCCCCCACTCTTGCCACTTGCCCGAAAGTTAAGCAAGAACTACAGTGGGCAGCAGAATGCTTGTGATTCCGGGGCCAATAGAAATGGGAGACAAGCCTCTTATAGGTCTTGTCCTGCCTCAGATGTCCTGCCAAAGGTACATCATGAGCCAACCCCAGTAGGAAGGCCCTGAAGCAGTGGGGTACCACCATCATAGGAGCTGACCCAGGCTCAGCAATCTTAGGCTCACTATACAGGAGGTTATCCTCCCAATAGATCAGGTGAATACTGGGCGCCTCGCCAGCCGCCTGGGCTGCAGCCTGCTGCCGCAGTCCCTCTAGAGTAGGGCAAGTTTTCTGTGCTTCACAGAATGCCTCCCTGGTGGGTCCCCCTTCCTGCTGCCACTGTGACAGTTCAGGGACCTCCCCCAGTTCAGCCAATTGTTCTCCTGTAGGTTCCGGGGCGTCACCCTCAGGCTCCGCTTCCTCCCAGACCATGGGAACTTCTGGGGCAGGTTTCCCACGCCCCCTGCCCTTCCTCTTCTTAGCGGTCCCCTGGGCCACTGTTTCAGGCTCCAGGGGCTCTTGACTACCTTGATGGGCTGCCATTGACCGGGTGGATACGCATACCCACCCAGGCAGACCCAACTTCTTCAAGTGATATCTGTGTTCCACCTCCTTCCAAGGGGAATCCTCCAGGTCATTGCCTAGCAAACAATCAACAGGCATGGTTGGACTTACAGCTACCTTCAAGGAACCTGAGACCCCCCCCCCATTCAAAGGGAATCTGCGCCACTCTGCACAGGCGCTCTGAGCTGTCCACTGCAACTACTTTCTAACACTCTGTCCTTATGTGCATTAGCATCATCTGGAGGAGGAGCAGAGGCACTGGCGATGGAGGGAGCTGCATACCACAGGACCCAGAATCCACCGACGGGGAGGGCACCAGTGGGACGGAGGGCGAGGGGAGCACCACGGCGAAGACTGGAGGGGACAGTTCAGATATGGATACTTCCTCCGATGGAAGCTCCCTAGTGGTGGTGGACACCTCTGTGACCACCCCAGCTACAGCTGCCACCCCCTACCAGCACCGCCCTCCCAGCAGCCCCTCAGCAAGTTTCCCGTGCTCGCTCACCCAGGAGGGTGGGCATCTCTTTCGCCCCAGGCACCTCAGGCCCTACCCCAGTTAGCCCTGCTGCCCTGAGTGAGGAGGCTATTGACCTCCTGCGATCCATCTCTGTTTGGCAGGTAACCATTGTGAATGCCATCCAGGGGCTGGCAGCCTAAATGCAACAGTCCAATGCATTTCTGGAGGGCATTCACACTGGCTTGGCGGCCCAACAGAGATCCATCCAGGCTCAGGCCTCTTCCCTGATGGCAGCCATTGTCCCTGTTTCCACCCTCCCCCCTCCAACTTCCTCTTCCCAATCCCATTCCCCTCAACCCCAACCTATCCCAAGCACAAAGGTAGACGAACAGGCACCCAGGACAACACACAAGAGTGGATATGCCAAACACAAGCACCACACTTCATCCCACAGGCACTAACACAAACACCATCCAGAAGCAGACATACCAACATCCACTGCCTCCACTGTGGCCCCCTCCTCCTCCTCGTCCACCTCCCTCCCAGTTACGTCTCCACTCACACCTGCATGCACTACATCCTCATCCACTACCACCACCACCAGCACACCTATCAGTACACACCCCTCACTGGCAGTCACCAACCCCACATCCATGCACATGTCCCCTGTGTCCTCTCCCACTGTGTCTGTGCCCCTTCCTCCCAGAGTACACAAATGCAAGCACTCAGACACCCAACAGCCATCCACCTCACAACAGCATCCAGCCCATGCACCAGCACCCAAACATAGCAAACTGACACCTCCTACCACCACTTCCTCTTCCTCCACTCCCAAACCATCTCCCTCTTCCCGCCCCAATGTCCCTAAGAAGCTTTTCCTCACCACCATTGACTTCTTCCCTAGCCCTCCCCCGTCCCTCACATCAGGCCAGGGTGGTCAAAACCCAGGCAAGCACCTCAGACACCCAGTCCATGGGCACAGTTGTGTCCCCAGTAACTCAAGGTGGGAAAGGATCCCAGCCACTAGCCAACCAGACGGAAAGGCTGTCTGCCCCAAGTGCTGCAGGAAGGAAGGTCAAGGAGGCAGCCCCAGCTGCAGGAAGGAAGGACAAGGAGGCAGCCCAGGTGCAGGAAGGAAGGACAAGGAGGCAGCCCCAGCTGCAGGAAGGAAGGGCAATGAGGCAACCCCAGATGCATGAAGGAAGGGCAAGGAAGCAGCCCCACCTGCAGGAAGGAAGGGCAAGGAGGCAGCCCCAGCTGCAGGAAGGAAGGACAAGGAAGCAGCCCCAGCTGCAGGAAAGAAGGGCAAGGAGGCAGTCCCAGCTGCAGGAAGGAAGGGCAAAGAGGCAGCCCCAGCTGCAGGCAAGAAGGGCAAGTTGGCCTGCAACAGCAGGCAGTAGATACAAGGGGCCTGGTGCTGGGACTCAGTCGGAGCCACCACCACCAACCATGGTGGTGCAGCCATCCGAGACCGCAGGGGATGGGCTGGAGCCTCCCCCCACCACTACCAGCTGCACCAGCAGCACCGCCACCACCACCAGCAGCAGCAGCCCCAGTGGGCAGCAGTCCGAAGCTGCAGGGGATGGGCTGGAGCCTTCCCCCACCACTACCAGCTCCACCAGCAGCACCACCAGCAGCAGCAACAGCCCCAGTGGGCAGCTGTCCAAGGCTGCAGGGGATGGTCTGGAGCCTCCCCCACCACTACCAGCTCCACCAGCAGCACCACCACCAGCACCACCACCAGCAGCAGCAGCCCAAGTGGGCAGCCGTCTGAGGCTGCAGGGGATGGGCTGGAGCCTCCCCCTACCACTACCAGCTCCACCAGCAGCACCACGACTGCCACCTCTGAGCAGTCGTCACCGTCGGCAGACAGTCCTGTCCCCATGGGCTGTTGTGCGACCTGCCCCCTGCAAATCCTGTGGGTATGACACCCAGCTGAGAGACTGTGACCTTGCACTCACCAAGATCTGCATCACAGGGCACGATGCCCCCTCCAGAACCAGTGGAGAAGCCTTCCACTTACCCCATCCTCCCCAGGATGACGATCACTGGCGCAATTCCCCTCCAGAACCAGCCTCCCCAGGATCAAGAGCACAGGGCATGTTGCCCCCTCCAGAGCCAGTGGGCAAGTCACCCACTTGAGAGACTGTGGCCTTGCACTCCCCAGGACAGTGCAATGGGCATGTTGCCCCCTCCAGAGCCAGTGGGCAAGTCACCCACTTGAGAAACTGTGGCCTTGCACTCCCCATGACAGAGCACAGGGCATGTTGCTCCCTCCAGAGCCAGTGGGCAAGACACCCACTTGAGAGACTGTGGCCTTGCACTCCCAAGGACAGAGTAATGGGCATGTTGCCCCCTCCAGGACCAGTGGCATTGTACCATCTTCCAGCTGAGGTGCCTGCCATTCCCTGCCCCCCTGAGGTGGCTGGCTATTTTCGACTTGATGCCTCTGCAGTGTTCTCTCTGTGGTGTTGCAGGAGTGAGATGGGGCCTTGGACTTTGTGATGTGGCCCTGTGGCCCACGAACATTGAGGACTGGGCACTGTCCCTTGATTTGTGAAAATGTATATACTTTTTTATTTGGATGCACGTCTTGCTACTAATTTATCTTATTACACTCTTTTTACACCTTAGTAGTTGTCCTTGCATTATTCCTGAGTGGTACGGGCGAATATGTTATGTTACTGCATCTGCTTGTGTGTATGGTGTTGGTGTTGGGGTGGGGGTGTTGCGTATTGTGTGTGTGCCACTCTCTTTTTTGTGCCCCTTCCCCTGTGTGCTAGGCGGCAGTACTCACAGTGGTCGTCTTCGCCGTCGTTGATGTTCGTAGTGGAGCAGGATGTGAAACAACATTGGGAATATGTGCAGCTCGGGCTCCATGGCAGCGTGGCTCTTCCCTGAGTCTCCAGAGGTGAGTCGTTTCCCTTCTGTGAAGTGTTTCTGCCAGGCTTTTGATGTTGTTGGTACCGCCCCGGAAAAGGTGGCCGATTGGCCTCTCATAATACAGTGGGCGGAACATTGTCTTCCGCCTGGCTGTTGGTGGTTACCGCTGTGGTGCCTGTTGATTCCAACCTGGCGGTCGGTGTGTTAAAGTGGCTGTCTTTCTAGGCTTTTTCCTCTGTGGTCATAATTTCGCAGGTATTACCGCCGGCCTGTTGGCTGTATTAACGCCACTTTTATCACCGACCGCCAGGGTTGTGATGAGGGACATATTCTGCAATACTCAGCACACTAGTATTAGTTTAGTAACTATTGGTGGTGAGTTCAGTAATTGACCCACAAGAATATCCTGACTCCTGACGTAGTACTTGTGTACTCTGGAAGTTCCCTCCACATTATACCTGGTCCTGTTTAGGACATGAATGTGCTTCTGCTGAGCTTCCGTATAAGTGCGTGTTAGAAATGGGATCTCTAGTTGGCAGTGGTTAACACTCTGTTCAAGTAGAGACCCTCGCTGTAGTCAGGGTAAGGTAGTCACAAAGCTAAGATAACCCCTGCGCACTCCCTTGATAGTTTGGCTCAATTAGTCAGGCTTATCTCAGAGACAATGTGTAAAGTATTTGTACACACACACAGTAACACAGTGAAAACACCACAAACGTACACCACACCACACCACTTTACAAAAATAACCAATATTTCTCTGAGTAAAACAAGACCAAAATGACAAAAATCCAACATACACTAGTGAAGATATGCCAAGCAGGGGAGATGAGGCATCGGTTCCTTAGTGCTAGACAGGGGTAGGTAAGGCATTGGTTCCTCATGGTTGCAGGGGAGGTGATGCGGTGTCAGTTGTGAGGCATTGGTTCCTTACAACAAGGAGGGGGTCGATGGGTCCATCAGGTCAAGATGTGAGGCATCAACTTTATGGTGTCGCATTCACACCATGGGCCACAAGTGCTGCGGCAGAGTTGGAGTTGGGTGCCACAGATGTCAGTGATACAGCCCTAGGGACTCACTGTGGCGGGACTTCGGAGGTGCTGCGGCAGTGTTGGGCCTGTGTTGCAGGATGTGATTGTTGCACTCAGCGGTGACAATGGCTTCAGTGCAGGCAGTGGTGCAGAGTCAGAGAGTGGCGCCGGTTCCGAAGTCACTCTGGAGTTGATGTGCTTAATTTCTTCTTAATTGCACCAGAGCTCACTTCCAAGGGCTCAGGAATTGGATTTGGCACCACTTGGCAAGTCAGGACTCTCAGCAAGACAGCCCGGACACTGACAGATGCAGTCTTTGAGGTCCTTGAGATTTCCTAACAGGAGGCAAGCTCAGTTCAAGCCCTTCGGAGAACCTTGGTAAGCAGGATGTAGAATGATAAGTTCAGTCTTTTCACTCCTAGGACAGAAGCAGCAAGCAGCAGGCCAGCACAACAAAGCAACAGGCTGCATGACAGGTCCTCCTACAGCATCCAACTCTTCTTCCTGGCAGAATGTCCTCTGTCCAGAAGTATTCTAACTATGTGGGGTCAGCGGTCCTGTACTTATACCCATTTCTGTCTTTGTAGTAGGAACATTTCAAAGAGGAGTCTTTTGTGGTGGACAAGATCCTGCCTTTTCCTGCTCTGGCCCCAGACACTGCAGGGGGTTGGAGACTGATTTGTGTAAGGACAGGCACAGCCCTATTCAGGTACAGGTATCAGCTCCTCCCACTACTCTAGCTCAGGAAGACCCATCAACCTGGTGATGTGCTATCAGGATATGCAGGGTACACCTCAGCTCCCTTTAAGTAACTGCCAGGAGTGAATGCACAAACAACCCAACTGCCATCCTGACTCTGACATCTTTCCACACGCAGGCAGAGGCACAAAATGGTTAAGCATGAAAAACTCCTACTTTCTAAAAGTGGCATTTTCAAACCTACAATTCAAAAAACAACTTCACCAAAGAATACATTTTTAAATTGTGAGATCAGAGACCCTAAACGCTTCTGCTCCCATTTGGGAAATGACACTTAAAGGATATTTCAAGGCAATCCCCATGTTATCCAATGGGAGAGATAGGCCTTGCAGCAGTGAAAATTGAATTTAGCAGTATTTGACTAGCAGGAGATGTAAAATACACCAGTATATGTCCTTTTAAAACACCGCACCCGGCCCATGAGGCTACCTTGGGTCTACCTTGGGGGTGACTTACATGTACTAAAAGGGAAGGTTAGGTTGACATGGCAGTTTAAAAATGCGCACACAGACACTGCAGTGGTGGGTCGGTGACATGTTTACAGGGCTAATCGTGGGTGGCACAATCAGTGCTGCAAGCCCACTAGTAACAGTTGACCCACATGCCCTGGGCACACATAGGGGGTCATTCTAATCTTGGCGGGCGGCTCCCGCCGCCCGCCAAGCGGGAACCGCCAGAAGACCGTACCGCGGTCAAAAGACCGCGGCGGTCATTCTGAGTTTCCCGCTGGGCTGGCAGGCGACCGCCAGAAGGCCGCCCGCCCGCCCAGCGGGAAACCCCCTTCCACGGGGATGCCAGCTCCGAATGGAGCCGGCAGAGTGGAAAGGGTGCGACGGGTGCCGTTGCACCCGTTGCGATTTTCAGTGTCTGCTATGCAGACACTGAAAATCTTTGTGGGGCCCTGTTAGGGGGCCCCTGCAGTGGCCATGCCATTGGCATGGGCACTGCAGGGGCCCCCAGGGGCCCCACGACACCCGTTCCCGCCAGCCAGGTTCTGGCGGTCACAACCGCCAGAACCAGGCTGGCGGGAAGGGGGTTGGAATCCCCATGGCGGCGCTGCCTGCAGCGCTGCCATGGAGGATTCTTCAGGCCAGGGGAAAACCGGCGGGAAACCGCCGGTTTCCCTTTTCTGACCGCGGCTTTACCGCCGCGGTCAGAATTGGCCTGGATGCACCGCCAGCCTGTTGGCGGTGCATCCACGGTCCCCGGCCCTGGCGGTTCGGAATGACCCCCATAGTGCCCTTTAGTAGGGACTTACTAGTAAATATAGGCCAATCATGAATGAACCAATCACCACTACAGTTTAGACAGGGATCACTTGCACTTTAGCATTGGTCAGCAGTGGTAAAGTTCTCAGAGTCCTAAGGCCAGCAAAAATGAAATTTCGTCACAGGATCAAAACAATGAGGTCAGGAGCAAAAAGACAGAGGAAACCGTGCCAAGAGCTGCGGGACTGACAGTGTGTTTGTGAGGAGTAGTCACCCACGGCTGTAGATTATGGTCCTCATGGTCACAAGGCAGCACAAACATGCCGGTAGAGACAATGTTTCTCACAGAACCATTATGAGGTTGCACACCGCCAATGTGACCATGGCGGTGCAACCACCATACCTCAGAAGGCAGAAACGGGGACTATAAAGGGACGCACTCACCTGCAGGCGGCCTTACATGTCCGATGCTGCAATGGAGCCCATCATGCACGTCTTGCTGCAGCTGCTGCTCATCGAAGGTAAAATAAATCAATGCCACTGTGGGCATAACCGACCATAAGTATATACACCTACCTTTTTTTATCAGCTGCACCAACAGATCATTGCACAGTCATCCACATGAGATGGAGGTCACTCTATGGGCACCAGCTACATGTCTCATTGTGTTTTCGGTCATAATTATACATAAAAAAGGACACATTCACAGTCACAATGCACCGCCTTTGGTGGGTCACTCACACTGCACCGCAATACTACTCAAATTCACATGTCTGCCCATCTCAGGCACAGGGAAAGTAAAGTGGATAAAACATTGTCTCACACATCACCAACAACACACCAACATCACATCTACAAATACTCACATTCCTCACATGCCATGGACTCTCATCACAGTCAGCACATCTATGTATGGATTTGGCATGAAACACAAACACCACTACCAGTAAACAGCCCTGCAACGGACACACACATTACAACGCAGTGGAATGACAATGGGATGTGCAATAGACAGAAAGACAAATGCACTAGGCTCACTATGCAAACACTAGCTGCACAATAGGGATGGGCCAGCAGGAACACCCAGGGAAGGAGGCTGCACTGGGACACATATCACCTTGCAACTGCCCATAAAACAGCTATTTCACAGGAACTGACCAATCAGGTATCTGTGGGACAAACGATATTAGACCCAAATGATCTGCCTAAATGCACAATGTGGAAGTCCAAGTCAACAAAGCACATACAACTCCAACTGCATGGGACATACATCTACATGAAGTATCTGCAAGGTATACACAGCTAAATTGCCACATGCACAGCCAAATGCAAACCAAAGTAGCACAATTGAAAACACTCCATGTCTGCCCAAACAAAACTCAAGCTGACACACATCAGATGAATACATAATCCATGTCAGGGGGACAAGTCTAACATCATACATGCTCACATTGGACATCACAAGATGAAATACTTACCATAGTAAACAGTACACAATGCAATGATGCCACCTATGCATTTACAACCACATATCCATACACTAAACATATGCCCTTGTCTTGGGGGGCACCAGCACTGCCCACAAAGTCAGATACAGCAAACAGCAGCAAATGGATCAGCAAGCAGGCTGAAACACACACAATTATAGGCAGACAACACAAGTTATTTGGGAACAACATAACGGTAGAAAAGGAATTGTAGGACAAATGTGCACCCAAAAAACAACTGTTTGGGTTTATTGAATAATAAATGTGAAAAGTCCAAGGCTATTGGCCAGCTAATGCATGTTGGCACAGGCACATCAAGGTGCCGTCACTTGACTCCTAATGGCCAGGGTACCTCCACAGGAAGGGGCATCAAGTGGGTAGGCAGGTGCCTCAGAGATCATCCTTAGGGGAGCTGGGGGGCAGATTTGAGAGGGGGTATGGCTTTGGGTGTGGGAGGGGTGGTCTGCTTTTTGGAGGGTTAGATTCTTCTTGGTAGGGAGAGGTTTGGGTGCTTGCGGGAGGGGTCAGGGGAGGCCTTAACGGTGGAAAGGAGGGTCTGGCAGGTGGGTCCTTGCCTCTTGGGTTTCGGACGGGGTGGAGGGATCAGGGGAAAGTTTAAGGTTAAACAAAAACTTTTCTTAGGAAAACAGGGATGGTCAGCAGAAGGGGGTGGGGATTTGGAGGTCTAGTGAGTGGTTGGCTGCTGTGTAGGTGTGGATGTCGTGGGTGCGTGCTTCTGGGAGGTATGCTTGTGTTTGGTTGGTGTCTGTTGGGTGGATGAGTGAGTGCATTTGTGTGTCTTGGTGGTCAGGGAGGTGGGGGTGCTGAGGATGGAGTAGTGGATGTGTGTGTGTCTGTTGGGGTGGTGACTGCGGGTATGCTGGATGAGGTGGATGTCTGTCTGTCTAGGTGGTGTCTGCTGCTATGCTGCTTGTGGTGGATGTCTGGGTATCTGTTGGTGTAGTATCTGTGGGTATGCTGGGTGTGGTGGGTGTGTCACTGACTGTTGTGGTGGTGCCTGTGGGTATGCTAGATGTGTCTGTGGGTGTCTGTCATTTGCTTGCATACCGGTGTGTTTTGTGGTGATTGTCTCTGTGTGTGTTCTGCTCTTGTGTGTTGAGGTGGATGCTTTTGAATCTATCTGTGTGCTTTGGGTAGCTAAGGAAAGGGGGGGTTTGGATTGGGAAGAGAGAGGTGGAGGGGGACAGAAGGGGGATGCCTGGTTGCCATCAGTGAGAAAGACAGAGCCTGAAATCATCTCGTTAGGCCATGGCACTCCCCTTGCTTTCCAGGCCACTGGGTCCCTCTGTATCAGTGGTGTCTGGACCTGAGGTCCCATGGCCAAACGCTTCCCCACTTGGCTGTGCTCAGACTCCTTCGCTTGCCAGTTCTGATGCTGCAACTGAAAAGAGAAATAGGGTCATAACATGCCCATGATCACACTTGAACAGCAGCTCAGATTAGCAAATATGACCATGATATCAAGTAGGCCCCAGCAACAAACTCCACCTAAGTGGCCCATACGTGTGCTATACCATATGCATGCATGCCATCTTAACTGTCATCAGTTGCCACAGGAAAATCAGGATCTCAGACAACTACAATTGCATGGCTGAGGTTGTACAATCACAATAACCATTCAACAGGTGGGAGACCCCATCACCTTCAAAGCTTTGTACCGTGGAGCAGACCTCATTTACCTATTGTCATATAGTAGTAGGCCAATGCCAAATGCATTCCCACAGATCCAACACGAAGTCATGCACACATCTATTTGTCACATGCATAATGACCCAACAATAAGAAATGATGCTTCAAAATCGTGCCATTTTGCTGACAAAAGTACAACATCATGGATAAGGTAACATGGAAATGCTCATGTCACAATGGAAGCAATACCAATATGCACATTTCACCAAGTGATATTTGGACCAATAGAGTCATGGAGGTGGTGTTAATGTTGTTGAGATAGGCAAAATATGACATGGAAATGTACACTGTAGACAACATATGCAATATGTCAGGTCCTCAGGTGAACCATAGAGCTTTCCATAGAGGGGTAGGACCTCAGTCACTAGCCTCTCCAGGTCCTCTAGGGAGAAGGCAGGGGCCCTATCACCTGCTGGACGTGGCATGTTAGCTCCGAGAGGCAGTACTCAGCAGCTCAGGTAGTGGAGGACTTGCTGGCAGCAGTGTCAAAAGTCAAGTGAATGAATCTGCAGAACATGGTTGTCACGTCTGCCATGTATGCAGTCATCACCCCTGGCAGACACAGCCCTTGACTAGACCACCACTGGCAAAGATTTTAGCCTATTGTTGGGTCTGCCACGGTTGCAACTGCCTACTGCCATAACAACTTCTGCCGGTGGTCGAGGGTGGTTCCTAATGTCCATTAGAGTAGGTGAGGCATCTGCCATTTTGGCAGCCTGAAATACTGTATTGGGCTTTATAAACTGTCACATCTCTAAAAGCGTATTTTTGACCACACAGACATGCTTATCTTGTCTTGTTGTGTAGGTCCTACTACTCAAGCACCATTGTAGTAGGTTGGAGGGCACAGATGGCATTTAACAGTGGGGCACAGTCCACCACTGCCAGCGGTCATTTTGGCAGTAGGGATATTGAGTCACATTTCGAGGGGCAATTGTGTTGCACATCTTTGAGTTTGGTCCATATAGATGTTGTGGACACATGTGTAGAAAACCAAGGGTGTCACATGTGACCCTTGTCTCATTTGCAACTATGATGTGTACTGGTTGCCATGTCTATCAATTCCAAAATGCCTTGTCACATGATATCATTGACATGCATAATGCATGTGGCTGTGGACAGAGTGACTAATGTTAGAAATCATGTACTGTCATACATAGGTACCCAGGGAGAGGGAGGATGCAACAATGTCCTGTCTACCATCCACTGCCAGCTCATTGGACCATTGAAGAATGCCATATTATCCTTCTTTCCTGTCTGAATAGGCAAGCAGTAGTGGACTTATGTTGTCAGATGGAGCCAGAACTGATGCCAGCTATTAGCTAGTCAATCAGAATACCGCCCATTGTACAAGTTAGGTGAGTATTGCACTTCCTTGCCACCGGGTCCTACCAACATAAAATGTTCCAACCTTTGTTAAGGCTGGTGTTGAAGGATGTCCTTCCAGCAATGTTGAAGCACCTGGGCAGCTATATTCAGTTTCCCCAACATGAGGAATTAGCCCATGTGAAGACTGACTTTTATGGTTTGGCACGCATCCCACATGTGGTGGGGGCCATTCATGACATACATGTTGGCTTGGTCCCACTGCAGGACAATGAACAAGTATACCACAACAGAAAAAACTTCCATTCCATCAATGTGCAAAATGTATGTTTGACTGATCTCTGCATTTAACAGGTCTGTGCCCATTATCTGGGTTCAACCCATGATTCCTCATAATGCAGAACAGCACCATATCCAAGCTGATGTCACAACTGTATCGAGAGAGGGCCTGGCTGGTTGGTAAGTCACATCTATCCTGAGTGTGTGTGTTCAATGTCTGGTGCTACAATCATGAACTGAGTTACTCATTATTGCACATATGTCTTGTGCCTTAACATGTCTTAACAGGAGATTCCTCATATCCAACCATCCTTGGTTGTTGATATCTATATAGGAATCCAACTACGCCAGGGGAAGTCTGCTTCAATTTCGCCCATGGAAGAACAAGGCCAGATTTTCCTGTCTTGACTGGACTGGTGGAGCCCTCCTCTATTCACCCTGAAAAGTGTGTCAGATCACTGTGGCATGCTGCATGCTCAACAAAATTGCACTGCAGAGGAATATCCCACACAACCAAGAGGAGGGGCAGCCTGCTGTGCCACTGGTTGAGAATCCTGAAATGCCAAGAGAGAATGACAGGGGGCGAAGAAGAAGGAGCTGACTTGCAGGAAGATCTCATCAACAGCTACTTTTCATGGGTGCAAGTATGTTATATGATGTTATGACTGTGACTGTACAATGTACTGTTAGGTCTGAGAATGTGTGGAGTTGACTGTTTTGGCAACAACTATGGTGCTGATACTCTTCAATATTCAGCCAAATGGTGCTTGAAGAATCAGTCTTTGATATATCTCCACCTTGATGATGCTGCTTTGTTTGTGACAGCCTCATTCCAATGTTATTCCACATACAGATGCTTGTTATGTGATTTGTGTAATAGGTATGTTTTTCAAGCTATACTCATTGTTTTGTCTTTGTACAGGTACCTTCCTCATGTGGGCATTTCAGAGTTGTGACATTGGCAGGTATCGTATACTGTTCTGACATAGGAAGTGGACATGGATTGTTCAAGGTAATGTAGGTCACAGATTTGGGGTGTATGAGACCTGTGCAAAGGCAGCTTGAACAGTGTTTGGGTGGAAGGTCTGAAGTGTACATTGTACTTGTTTAGTGTGCCATGTTGGGCCAATTGCATCATGTGTGCCACCATGTGGGCATGAAATCTGTAGTCATCAATTGTGAGCAAGGCATTCACCCTTCACATTGCCTAAACACTCTTTTTGTATGACCTGTATGTGGTTGTAGATGTGTTTCATCATTGTAGGCCACAGTGCCTGTGACACAATACTGACATATGTCTGTGTCATACCACCTGATGCATGGTCATTGGATAATGATGGACCTGTGGCCAGGGAATGTTGTACTGCCCTCTGCCTCTGCCTCTACCTTGGGTTATGCGATGGTGGATTACTCTGGTGTGATATGTGAAAATGCTCAAGCTGGTAAAACCATCCACTTTTCTGTTTGCCTAATCCTTCCATGGTGTGGGGGGCTGTACCTTGGTATGTGTACCTTGACTCAATATAAGTCAGACATTCTTGGCTATGACAGTCCAGACATTTCAACAGCCTATGTGCTGTACAGTGTAATCAAATGTTTGGTGTGACCAGATATTTGTTGTAATGTGTTTATGTATGTTGGTAGCAATGTTTAGCAGGACACTGCACTAGTAACATATCCCTCCTTGCATTAGTATCTTGTGTCTTCCTCATTTGCTTCACATCTCTAATTAGCAAAATGTGGAACAGGAGCAAGCAGACAATGACTTTGTGATAGGTGTATTTATTGGAAATTTTTACAGAATATAAAATGCGGCACAACGGAACGGAAAAGTTAGGCGTCAGTCATGGTGGTTGAAATCATTGGAATACCTGCCACACCACTGGAAGTCCAGTGTACTCCTCCCATTGGGAATGGAAAGTGGTTTAAGAACAGTCAACAGAGTGAATATGTGGCACACAAAGAAGGTCATTTTGGAAGGGGTCCCTTTCTAGCAGTGGTGGGTGTCTTGCCATCCGTACCTCCTGGGCTCTTAGCTGGTGCCCCCATGTGGGGGGAGGATCTGCTGCTACAGAGGCAGTGGTGTCTGGGACAGGTTCTATTCCTGACAGGGCTTCCCTTCCAGTGGGTGGCTGGCACCAATGAAGGGCCTGGTATAGATGTGCCAAAGGAAGGAGTAGAGCATTGGTGTCAATTCCTGCTCAGAGTTGTGTTAATGTCCCTCAGAACATCTGTTAGGGAGGCTATGTTGGTATTGTGAGCCCCCCCACTGTTCACGCTTTTCCCGATGGAAGACCCTCTGCAGCTGCTTCATTTCCTGGAGTTCAGAAAGCATCTGGCCCATCATGCCTTGGGACTCCTGATAGATCCTCAACACGTGGCTGATGAGGCCCTAGCAATAGCAGCCCAAGGAGATTCACCCCGCAGGCCCACAGCATCCAGCCTGCATACCCAACCCCCACGGCTCTGTCCCATTGCTACAAGGTGCCCTCTCCTACTGGTCCCTGGACCATCATTGTCAGAGGTGTTGTGTTGCGACTTAGGATCCTGAACTGGGAGGCACTAGTTAGTTGACACTGTGCTAGAGACACAGGTTGGGGGGGCACATGGTTGCCTGTGATGTAGAGGCAAGCGAGCTGGGAGGTGTAGATGTTGCCACTGTGAGGCCCACTGCTGGTGTCTGACAAGATTGCCCAGATGGGCCAAAACCATCCTCTACATCCAGATGTCCAGGAGTGTCTTCATCACTGAGAGCTTCATCCACGGGGATAGTGGCAGTTTCTTCAGTGGCCTCTGTATGTGCATAGGCAACTCGACCTGTTGATGTGAAGGACAAAATGTTACTGGTTGTATTGTGACATCTACCTGCAAAACTTTGCAGTGACATTTCACAAAGACCTTGGACATATTTGATTTGCAGTTAATACTATTGTGACAGTGTGGAATCCCAATTTTATGTAATATGGAGTCCATTTTGTTTTCTGCACAGCCCAGTGATAGTCAATGATAAGACACTGCCTGTTGTTGAATCACATGACCTTGATGAAACATAGTTTTTCTGAATTTATGCTTGGAGCACAGTTTGATGCAAGGCTTGCTCAATAGATTGTACTCGTGATATGCCACAGCATGCTAGCTCAGCACTAATGTTTTATTTTTGTATCAATGCACCTTCTGTAGGAAGTTGGCTCTGTATGCACTATTTCAAAGTAAGGAATAGTATGCACAGAGTCCAAGGGTTCCCCTTCGAGGTAAGATAGTGGCAAAAAGAGATAATACTAATGCTCTATTTTGTGGTAGTGTGGTCGAGCAGTAGGCTTATCAAAGGAGTAGTGTTAAGCATTTGTTGTACATACACAAGCAAAAAATGAGGAACACACACTCAGAGACAATTCCAGGCCAATAGGTTTTTGTATAGAAAAATCTCTTTTCTTAGTTTATTTTAAGAACCACAGGTTCAAGATTTACATGTAATACTTCAAATGAAAAGTATTGCAGGTAGGTACTTTAGGAACTTTGAATTAGCAAAATAGCATATACAGTTTTCATCTAAATCACATATAGCTATTTTAAAACTAGACACACTGCAATTTTCAACAGTTCCTGGGGGGAGTAAGAGTTTGTTAGTTTTTGCAGGTAAGTAAACCACCTACGGGGTTCAAGTTTGGGTCCAAGGTAGCCCACCGTTGGGGGTTCTGAGCAACCCCAAAGTTACCACACCAGCAGCTCAGGGCCGGTCAGGTGCAGAGGTCAAAGTGGTGCCCAAAACTCATAGGCTTCAATGGAGAAGGGGGTGCCCCAGTTCCAGTCTGCCAGCAGGTAAGTACCCGCGTCTTCGGAGGGCAGACCAGGGGGGTTTTGTAGGGCACCAGGGGGGATACAAGTCCACACAGAAAGTACACCCTCAGCAGCACGGGGGCGGCCGGGTGCAGTGTGCAAACACGCGTCGGGTTTTTAATAGGTTTCAATGGGAGACCAAGGGGTCTCTTCAGCGATGCAGGCAGGCCAGGGGGGGGCTCCTCGGGGTAGCCACCACCTGGGCAAGGGAGAGGGCCTCCTGGGGGTCACTCCTGCACTGGAGTTTGGATCCTTCAGGTCCTGGGGGCTGCGGGTGCAGAGTCTTTACCAGGCGTCGGGATCTGAGGAGCAGGCAGTCGCGGTCAGGGGGAGCCTCGGGATTCCCTCTGCAGGCGTCGCTGAGGGGGCTCAGGGGGGGAAACTCTGGCTACTCACGGTCTCGCAGTCGCCGGGGAGTGCTCCCTGAAGTGATTGTTCTCCACAAGTCGAGCCGGGGGCGCCGGGTGCAGAGTGTCAAGTCTCACGCTTCCGGCGGGAAACGCAAGTTGTTTCAAAGTTGCTTCTTTGTTTCAAAGTTGCAGTCTTTGGGGAACAGGGCCGCTGTCCTCGGGAGTTCTTGGTCCTTCTAGAGCAGGGCAGTCCTCTGAGGATTCAAAGGTCGCTGGTCCCTGTGGAAAGCGTCGCTGGAGCAGTGTCTTTAGAAGTGGGGAGACAGGCCGGTAGAGCTGGGGCCAAAGCAGTTGGTGTCTGTAGGAGGCTGGCCTGGTTTGTAGTGAGTACCAAGGGGTACTTACACTCTGCACCAGGTCCAGTTATCCCTTATTAGTGTAGAAGAGGTGTCTAGCAGCTTAGGCTGATAGAAAAGGTAGCTTAGCAGAGCAGCCTAGGCTGAACTAGGAGACGTGTAAAGCTCCTACTATACCACTGGTGTCATATGCACAATATCATAAGAAAACACAATACACAGATATACTAAAAATAAAGGTACTTTATTTTTATAACAATATGCCAAAAGTATCTCAGTGAGTACCCTCAGTATGAGGATAGCAAATATACACAAGATATATGTACACAATACCAAAAATATGCAGTAATAGCAATAGAAAGCAATGCAAGCAATGTACAGTCACAATAGATTGCAATGAGAGCACATAGGTATGGGGGCAACACAAACCATATACTCCAAAAGTGGAATGCGAATATCGTATGGACCCCAAACCTATGTGAGCTTGTAGAGTGTCGCTGGGACTGTAAGAAAACAATGAGGGTTAGAAAAATAGCCCACCCCAAGACCCTGAAAAGTGGGTGCAAAGTGCACTTAAGTTCCCCAGAGAGCACAGAAGTCGTGATAGGGGAATTCTGCATGGAAGACCAACACCAGCAATGCAACAATGGATTTCCAGACGAGAGTACCTGTGGAACAAGGGGACCAAGTCCAAGAGTCACACTCAAGTCGTGAGTGGGCAGATGCCCAAGAAATGCCAGCTGAGGGTGCAAAGAAGCTGCCACCAGATGGTAGAAGCTGTGGATTCTGCAAGAACGAAGAGGACTAGGAACTTCCCCTTTGGAGGATAGATGTCCCACGTCGTGAAGAAGCTTGCAGAGGTGTTTCCATGCAGAAAGACCGCAAACAAGCCTTGCTAGCTGCAAGGGTCGCGGTTAGGGTTTTTGGATACTGCTGTGGCCCAGGAGGGACCAGAATGTCGCCAATTGTGTGAGGAGACAGAGGGGGCGCCCAGCAAGACAAGGGGCCCTCACAGAAGCAGGCAGCACCCGCAGAAGTGCCGGAAAAGGCACTAAAAAGAAGAGTGAACTGGAGCTCACCCGAAGTCACAAAAGAAGGTCCCACGACGCCGGAGGACAACTCAGGAGGTCGTGCACAGCAGGTTAGAGTGTCGGGGACCCAGGGTTGGCTGTGCACAAAGAAAATCCTGGAAGAGTGCACAGGAGCCGGAGCAGCTGCAAATAACGCGGTACCCAGCAATGCAGTCTAGCGTGGGAGGCAAGGACTTACCTCCACCAAACTTGGACTGAAGAGTCACTGGACTGTGGGAGTCACTTGGACAGAGTTGCTGAGTTCCAGGGACCACGCTCGTCATGCTGAGAGGGGACCCAGAGGACCGGTGATGCAGTCTTTTGGTGCCTGCGGTTGCAGGGGGAAGATTCCGTCGACCCACGGGAGATTTCTTCGGAGCTTCTAGTGCAGAGAGGAGGCAGACTACCCCCACAGCATGCACCACCAGGAAAACAGTTGAGAAGGCCGCAGGATCAGCGATACAAGGTTGCAGCAGGCGTCCAGAGCAGTCAGCGGTCGATTCCTTGGCAGAAGGTGACGAGAGAGATGCAGAGGAACTCTGATGAACTCTTGCATTCGTTATCTAAAGAATTCCCCAAAGCAGAGACCCTAAATAGCCAGAAAAGGAGGTTTGGCTACCTAGGAAGGAGGATAGGCTAGCAACACAGGTAAGAGCCTATCAGAAGGAGTCTCTGACGTCACCTGCTGGCACTGGCCACTCAGAGCAGTCCAGTGTGCCAGCAGCACCTCTGTTTCCAAGATGGCAGAGGTCTGGAGCACACTGGAGGAGCTCTGGGCACCTCCCAGGGGAGGTGCAGGTCAGGGGAGTGGTCACTCCCCTTTCCTTTGTCCAGTTTCGCGCCAGAGCAGGGCAGGGGGATCCCTGAACCGATCTAGACTGGCTTATGCAGAGATGGGCACCATCTGTGCCCATCAAAGCATTTCCAGAGGCTGGGGGAGGCTACTCCCCCCAGCCCTGACACCTTTTTCCAAAGGGAGAGGGTGTAACACCCTCTCTCTGAGGAAGTCCTTTGTTTTGCCTTCCTGGGCCAAGCCTGGCTGGACCCCAGGAGGGCAGAAACCTGTCTGACGGGTTGGCAGCAGCAGCAGCTGCAGTGAAACCCCGGGAAAGGTAGTTTGGCAGTACCCGGGTCTGTGCTAGAGACTCGGGGGATCATGGAATTGTCTCCCCTTTACACTTCCATGATCTTAGACATGTTACATGGCCATGTTCGGAGTTACCATTGTGATGCCATACATAGGTAGTGACCTATGTATAGTGCACGCGTGTAATGGTGTCCCCGCACTCACAAAGTCCGGGGAATTTGCCCTGAACAATGTGGGGGCACCTTGGCTAGTGCCAGGGTGCCCACACACTAAGTAACTTAGCACCCAACCTTTACCAGGTAAAGGTTAGACATATAGGTGACTTATAAGTTACTTAAGTGCTGTGGTAAATGGCAGTGAAATAACGTGGACGTTATTTCACTCGGGCTGCAGTGGCAGGCCTGTGTAAGAATTGTCAGAGCTCCCTATGGGTGGCAAAAGAAATGCTTCAGCCCATAGGGATCTCCTGGAACCCCAATACCCTGGGTACCTCAGTACCATATACTAGGGAATTATAAGGGAGTTCCAGTATGCCAATGTGAATTGGTGAAATTGGTCACTAGCCTGTTAGTGACAATTTGGAAAGAAATGAGAGAGCATAACCACTGAGGTTCTGGTTAGCAGAGACTCAGTGAGACAGTTAGTCATCACACAGGGAACACACACAGGGCACATTTATGAGCACTGGGGCCCTGGCTGGCAGGGTCCCAGTGACACATACAACTAAAACAACATATATACAGTGAAATATGGGGGTAACATGCCAGGCAAGATGGTACTTTCCTACAGTGTCTCCGTCTTCTCTGCAGGGTTTTTCAGCTTAGCAGTCCTCTTCTTCTTAGGTTGCAGGAATCTGAGTTCCTAGGTTCTGGGGAGCCCTTAAATACTAAATTCAAGGGCGTGTTTAGGTCTGGGGGTTAGTAGCCAATGGCTACTAGCCCTGAGGGTGGTTACACCCTCTTTGTGCCTCCTCCCGAGGGGAGGGGGGCACATTCCTATCCCTACTGGGGGAATCCTCCATCTGCAAGATGGAGGATTTCTAAAAGTCAGAGTCACCTCAGCTCAGGACACCTTAGGGGCTGTCCTGACTGGCCAGTGACTCCTCCTTGTTTTTCTCATTATCTCCTCTGGCCTTGCCGCCAAAAGTGGGGCCATGGCCGGAGGGTGCGGGCAACTCCATTAGCTGGAGTGCCCTGGGGTGCTGTAACAAAGGGGGTGAGCCTTTGAGGCTCACCGCCAGGTGTTACAGTTCCTGCAGGGGGAGGTGTGAAGCACCTCCACCCAGTAGAGGCTTTGTTACTAGCCACAGAGTGACAAAGGCACCCTCCCCATGTGGCCAGCAACATGTCTGGTGTGTGGCAGGCTGCTTGAACTAATCAGCCTACATGGATAGTCGGTTAAGGTTTCAGGGGGCACCTCTAATGTGCCCTCTGGGGTGTATGTTACAATAAAATGTACACTGGCATCAGTGTGCATTTATTGTGCTGAGAAGTTTGATACCAAACTTCACAGTTTTCAGTGTAGCCATTATGGTGCTGTGGAGTTCGTGCATGACAGACTCCCAGACCATATACTCTTATGGCTACCCTGCACTTACAATGTCTAAGGTTTTGTTTAGACACTGTATGGGCATAGTGCTCATGCACTTATGCCCTCACCTATGGTATAGTGCACCCTACCTTGGGCTGTAAGGCCTGCTAGAGGGGTGACTTATCTATACTGCATAGGCAGTGTGAGGTTGGCATGGCACCCTGAGGGGAGTGCCATGTCGACTTAGTCTTTTTATCCCCACTAGCACACACAAGCTGGCAAGCAGTGTGTCTGTGCTGAGTGAGGGGTCCCCAGGGTGGCATAAGATATGCTGCAGCCCTTAGAGACCTTCCCTGGCATCAGGGCCCTTGGTACAAGGGGTACCAGTTACAAGGGACTTACCTGGATGCCAGGATGTGCCAATTGTGGAAACAAAAGTACAGGTTAAGGAAAGAACACTGGTGCTGGGGCCTGGTTAGCAGGCCTCAGCACACTTTCAAATCAAAACTTAGCATCAGCAAAGGCAAAAAGTCAGGGGGTAACCATGCCAAGGAGACATTTCCTTACACCTTCCATTGCCTAAAATATTTCTCTATCTTAAAAATTCCCCAGCTGATAATATGGGGAACACATGATTACTTCTATGTACTTGCTTTTAATGCAACAATACTGTAATTTGATTGGATATTATATATAAGTGTTATGAAATCTTTCCTGGAGATAGCTGGACATGTGATTTGTATATCTGTAATTGCAGAGAAATGGCTATGTGCTACATTCTCATTGGGCAATTAATGAGACCACGCTTTGTGGGTTGCAGGAATAAAAGATCATGTTATACTTCTGCTGTCTGAACATTTGGATTTGAGGGCCAATTGTTCCCATGTCACTTTATTAAATCTTTTTTCTCACTACATCTTGTGGTCTCTGTCTTTGGTTTGGCCTGGGTTTAAGGAGGCACTTCTACAGATGGTGAAGAATGCGACCTGAGGAGTATTCTTTTACCTAGCGCCCCTGCTTCCCTGGCCTGGCCTGGCTTGGGGCCAGTCTGTGGACCTCTGGTGTACCCCTGTGCAGTCCTCGCTGTGGAGAGATTGGTGTGACCGTGAGTACATGTCACCTCATTGGCGCAGATTTTGCTCCTTTTATCTCTTTTCTCTCCGCTTTCCCCAGTGGTGGCGGCTTTGCCTGTCGAGATTGTCTTTTTGATATTTCTACCTTTCGGTTGTAGGTATACCAAAGACAGCATTGATACTTACAATACTCCTGCGAGAGGTGCCCACAATACCCACACCTGGAGAGACCTCTATCCCTCCTACATATATCCATATTCCTTGGACGAGAACAGAACTTATATCAATCAATAAAGACCTCCTTAAGTTGCAATAGGAGCCAAACAAGTGGTATGCAGAATTAAATAGGATAATAGCAATGGGAGGATTGCTCAGGAAAGACCTAGATAAATTATTTAGTATTATTGTACCTAAAGATTTATGGGAGGGTTGTAAGAAAGTGGTAAAGTGGCCAGCGGATGAGCCACTGAGAGGAAAAGGCGGGGTTCCAGGAGATGAGGTAAGTGATTCAGCACATAGAAGAAAAGCTGCCCGAGGATAAGGTAGATTAGTCTAAGATCACATACACTAAGCAGCAGAAGGGTGAAAGCGTGAATTCCTACTTTGACCACCTTCTACAACTCTATCAACAAAGTAGTGGTATGAAGAACCCATTAGGTGAGCCCATGCCTGTATGTGTCACTACTTTTGTTTATGGGTTACAACAACCGATTCAGACACACTTGTATACATCATTTGTCTCTTAGCAACAAGAACCCATAGGAAAAGTACTAGTGGCAGCCAGATACTGCACAGATGATCAAACACATGTGCAAGCAATGTAGGCTGAGAAAGCAAAGAGAGAAAAGGTGAAGTTGATGATGGCTCAGGAGAAGTTTTACACTGGAGAGCAGAATAGATGTAGACAAAAGGGTGCAAAGAGAGGATGGGGATGAGGATTGGTGAAAGAGCATTTTCACAACCTCTTCCGGAACAACATGTTTTCACTGCAATCAGACAGGACATTGGAAGGCAGATTGTCCTCTTTCGGGCAGGAGACCAAGAGGCAGGATCGAACAGAGGCAGAATTCACACCCACAAATTGCACCACCACCTTCCTACACACAAAACATTTTTCATTTAGCCCCCAATAGACAGGGGGACCACAGACCTCACAACCCAATTATGGTCCAACACAAGTCCCCCCACTTCCAGCTTTGGGGGCAACAGAGATCAATGGTACTCAGACATTGATATGACATTAGGTCATCCACCACTACCCCTGCCATCACTAGGATCATACTAGGGGTGCCCGAGATTGGCAGACTGCCTGATCGTACCAATGATACCAGTGGACAAGGAGGGCCCACATGTGGATGGGAATGTGATGAACAAAACAGTGTCCTTCCTGGTTGACACTGGTGCTACATGATCAATGCTGAAAGCATCGGACACGCCAGAAACATCAGTCTCAGGGTACCAAATAACTGAACCTTTAACACAACCTCTGACATTGGTAGTTGGTCCTATCATTGTTCAATACCAATTCCTTCTCAGTAGGTACTGCCCAGTAAATTTGCTGGGGAGAGACTTGCTATGTAAACTACAATGCATGATCCATTGTTCACCAATAGGGGTTTTTAGCAGGGTGAATGGACTGATGTTACAAGCCTTCATGAAATGTACCCCACTGGGAAAACTAGGCATTCTACAGGAATTACAGGACTCTGTCCCAGAAAGTGTTTGGGCTCAAGGGGGCAAAGATGTAGGGTGGGTGCTGAATTATCTCCCATTGCAGGTGAAATTAATGCCAGGTGCATCACTACAGCGAGTTCCACAAAACAAGATCTCCAGAGAAGGGGAGGTGGACAATGCTCCAGTAATCCTTTCAAGACAGGGGGTACTTAGGAAAATAAGAGATAGCCCTTGTATTACTCTGGTATTGCCTGTGAAGGATCTCCCAAAGGGCCAGGAGAGGCCCTTACATATAGATTCACACAAGACCTCCGGGAATTAAATAAATGGTGCTCCCATTGTTCGCTGTGGTCCCTAACCCAGCCACTATTCTATCTAGTATTCCAGCTACCACCTCCCACTTCACGGTCCTTGATTCAAGCTCCGCCTTCTTCTCCATCTCACTACATGAAGATTCCCAACATCTCTTCGCATTTTCAATTGGCAAGAGACGTTTCACCTGGGAAAGATTACCTCTGGGATTTACAGAATCACCTTCAATCTTTTCCAGTGTCCTAAAGACAGATCTAGTCTCCTTACAATTACCTGGGTCTACACATTGATACAGTATATTGATGATCTTTTTTTGGCATCACCTTCTTAGACAGCTAGTATGGAGGACATGGTGGCCCTGCTGTGGCACCTGGCAGAGAGGGCTTATAAGGTGTCTCCCAAGAAGCTACACTTTTGTTTGACAACAGTGCGATACCTGGGCCATGAATTGTCACAGAGAACCTGTTGGTTATTACCTGACAGTTTCCATCATCACACAATTTTCCAGACCCTGAACACAAAAGGATGTAAGAACTTTTCTGGGAGTGTCAGAATATTGTAGACAATGCATACCAAAATATTCCTTGATTGCACGCCCCATACAACTTCTCACCCATAAGCAGGTGTCCGACCCAGTCCCCAGAGGGTGAAAGGGCATTTACAATACTGAAGCCTGACCTATATATGGTACCAGCATTACTACTCCTAAATTACACTAAAGACTTCCACCTGGTTTGTCTTCCACCTGGTTTGCCTCTTAGAGAGGGTTGCTCATTAAGAGTTTTGGAGCAGAAACATGGATCCTTCTACCACCCAGTGGCTTACTACTCCACCACCTTGGACCCTGTAGCTGTCACCCTGTAGCCATGTCTGAGAGCAGTTGCTTTGGCAACACTAGCAGTGAACAAATGAGAAAATATGGTGCTGGCGCATACCCTGGTTTTATATGTTTCCCATGCAGTGGATACATTGCTGACAACTACGGGAACACAGCATCTTACAAACGCCCGCCTTACAGGATATGAGCTTATACTACTGGCCCCACACATTCTTATTAAGAGATTTACCACCCTAAATCCGGCCTGTTTGCTACCACCTGGGGGTGACCTGGATGAGAATGTTACTGATGATGCCTTTCATGACTGTGTGTTAGCAACTGACAGTTACATCAACGTGTGCCTACACCTAAGAGATACTCCATCTCCCAAAGCTGAGGGGGACCTGTTTGTAGATGGTTCATGCCTTAGAGATGACACAGGGACCATGTAAAGCTCCTATTTGGTGGGCACAGATAAAAGGCTGCAAAAGGGGTGAAGGTTGGTGATTAAAAGTGCCCAAGCAGCAGAACTGGTGGTATTGAGAAGAGCTTGCAAACTGGCCCAAGGAAAAGTGGTGAATATATATACAGATAGCCAGTATGCATTTGGAGTGACCCATGCTTTTGGCCAGCTGTGAGCTATGAGGGGATTTCTCACCTCAGCTGGTCAACAAATACAACACGCTTTACTGATTGTAGAACTCTTGAAAGCAATACTGTTACCAAAGAAAGTTGCAATTGTGAAGTGTGCTGCCCATACATTTGCAAAGAACTATGCCCTCATTATGGCATTGGCAGTATTTTCTGAATATCGCTGTGGTGACAGCCGCCAACATACCGCTGCAGAGGCGAACATCCGCCTGCCAGATTATGACACACACACACAAACCCGACAGAAACCAGCCACAACCACAAATCTGCCAGTCCCAACAAACGCAAAAAACTGTTAGAACTAGCACCCATACCGTTACACCAGCAAATCAACGCTCTCCTAATAGTGACCCAAGAATCACCACAGTGAACATTCAATGGCCGTAAACCACTGGCGGTGCACACCACCACAGTGGAAATGGCCACCCAAAACCAAAACAAGCTAACATTGGCCAGTTCTAAAAACCCACACCTGACACAAATACACACACCCCACACACCCACCAACAGCACTATAAAACACACCCCTACATCACCCACAATCCCTTGCAAACACGAGAAGACTGCTACACCTTGCCAGGCCAATCCCAGAGGTAACTGCACTCACACACCACAACTACTAATTCATCCGTCACGCACCACACACCCCATCACATCACTCAACACCCTCTGCACAACTCACACACCACACAATACCCATGTCCCCACAAAGGCACCCCGTGTCACTGATGAGGAATTGCAGGTGATGGTGGAGGAAATAGTCAGGGTGGAGCCACAGCTGTTTGGAGCACAGGTGCAGCAGATCTCCATTGCCAGGAAGATGGAGTTATGGCGGAAGATCGTGGACAGTGTGAATGGCATGGGATAATACCCATGCACAAGGGGCAACATTCGGAAGAGGTGGAACGACCTACGGGGAAGGTGCGTTCCATTGCAGCAAGACACCAGCTCGCCATCAGGAGGACTGGCGGTGAACCCCCTTTCCTCCCCCACAGTTGACAGCATGGGAGGAGCAAGTCTTGGCAATACTGCATCCTGAGGGCCTCACTGGAGTAGCCGGAGGACTGGACACCGGTGAGTCACCATTACCAACCCATACCTGCATGCCATGTCACCCCCTTATCCTGACTCCCTTCACCCCACTCCATCCCACACAGTGCACCATCCCAATTACCACCCCTAAATGTCTACCCCTATATACCATACCCACTGCAAGCACATCCCTCCCAGCTCTGCATGTACACCCACCAGCAATGCATGGACAGCATGTAGAACTACCAACCCCAGAATCCATCACCATGCACTACCAAAGATGGGAAGACAACACCAATATAATTGGGAAAGGTAGAAATGCAGAATATGTGACAGACAATTACCCTAACAAATCACTTACATCCCCACAGGTGCCCCAGCCAATGTCAGCGGCGAGGAGGTGCCACAGCAACCCAATCCCCCACCAGATGATGCCCTCATTGATGACAGCAACTCTGGAGGTCTTGATCTGGGTGAACTCCCTGGACCATTTTGGGACCACTTATCAGTTGCCTACCACATCCCGCAGCCAGTCCACCACAGACCCCCCAAGACTAAAACACCACAGCAGCCAGCAAACGCCCCCATACCTCTGTTCCCAGGACACGTCAATCAGTAGTGTTCCCACCTGTACAGGAACCTGAGTCAACACCACACAAACAAAACGATGATGGTCCTGCTGTAAGTTGGAGTGGGCATATCGTTCAGGGGAAACAGGAAAAGGGGGCCAGGGACTGTCAGGACTGTGTGTCGGGGGAGGCCAGGCCCAGGGAACCTACTGCCCAGGAGTCACTTACAAATGTCTTGGGGGCATACCAAAAATTCCAGGACAGGATGGGTCAGGTGATCAACATCATGCAGGAGAACCAGCGGCTGCAGGGGGAACACCACCAGGAGGTAATGCAACAATGCAGGCCTTGAATACCACCATGGCCTCCATTGCAGGGGTGCTGAGTGACATGGCGAACATCATGCTTGAGTACACAACACACCAGTGGGCCTCTTCCCCTAGCCAGTGTACTGACCAGCCCTCCACATCTCCTGCAGCTAGTGGACAGGAGGCCCTGCCACAGGACTCATAGGCCACTAGCACCCCTCGCCCTGCAGAAGGTGAACCACCCCGCAAATGTTCCCTGCAACCCATACAGACATCAGAGACAGTTGCCAAGACCACAACTAGGAAATTAGCCCCTCCAGAATGTCCCCCTTGTGTTCCACTGATTCACCTTGTTCACTTTGGACTGCCATTGCTCCTCTTCCTATGGCCCCATGGACACTGAACCTGTGCTACAAACAGACTGGGCCACTACACTGGACTTTTCCTAACCACCACCCCACCCTATTGCACTTTCAATTATTTTTTTCCTATTCAAATAAAAACCCTTGAACACAACTTGAGTAATAGTGCTTTATCAGAAAGAAATGTGCAATGTATTTGTAGCCGGTTGTCTTCGGACACGGCTACTGCATCCGAGTGGCGCTGCTCGTGCGGCCGCGAGAGCGGCGTCACTCGTTACCATGGCGACCGGGGGGCCGGCGTCAGTGACGTGACCCCGGATTTCCGGGTCCAGGAAAGAGAAAAAAGAGAGGACGGACGAGAGCGGGCGGCAGAGGAGCCGGATGCGGTTGACTCCCAGACGGACGAAACCACGAAAACGGAGAGCGAAGAAGACGAGGAACCCAAGACCCAAACAGGAACCACAGACTGTTTGAGGGACTCAGGAGGCACGGAGAACCAGGAACCGAGTGAGGACACGCCAAAAAGCCGCCACATCCCAGGAGGGGCGTGGCTCACCAAGGTACAGTCCTTTCTGAGGGACAGCCAGCTCTTAAAACGGGAAATGGGAGGCAGGAGAGGAGAGGACAGGGTCGGGGAGAAAGGGGTTGGAGAGGGGAGCAGCTGAAAGGGGGATAGGGAGGTGTGGAGACAAGGAAGAACTGAGATATAAGAACAGTTCTATTGTGGGATACAGACCTAATAGTTAAGAGACATTTAGTTTGACTCTCTCTGGCCAGACTCCGAGGGTGACTGTCATCACGACCTACCATTCCTACCTGTCCACATACACACCCGGGATTACTCTTTCTCTCTCTCTCTCTCTCTCTCTCTCTCTCTCTCTCTCTCTCTCTCTCTCTCTCTCTCTCTCTCTCTCTCTCTCTCTCTCTCTCTCTCTCTCTCTCTTTCTCTCTCTCTCTTTCTCTCTCTCTCTCTCACTCCCCTCTTACCTATCATTTGTATGTTCCCTATAAACACCTATCCTGACTTACCTTCCCTTTTCGTTCCTTTCCGGTACGTTGGGAGACGCGTCAGAGGATCTCCGCCAGTCAAACAGGGAGCTGTGAGAAAGACAAAGAGAGAACACGGACTAAGAGGACACCGATACACTGTGACAATTATAAGAACCTTTAAATAAATACACCCTATCACTTACCTGAGTCTCAGAGTCCTTTCTATCACCGACCCACTGTAACAATGGTGTCAGAAGTGGGATTTTAAAAAGACGATACGAAGGAGAACAGGAATCGTGGGGGAAAAGCCTACCCTGGAGGACATGATCCAGCAACTAGCTGAGGGGCAAAGGCACCTCCAGCTAGTATGGGAGGCTCACCAGAGGGAGGCCAAGGAAGACCGGGAAGCCTTACAGAGTGCACTAAAGAGCCAAGCCACCATCATGGCCAATAACCAATTAGTGCACGAGACGACCCTACAGAAGTTGACGGATACCATAGCGGCGAGTAAGGTGCACCCCAATGTCCCTAGTTCGGTCCTCCAGAAATTCCAAGACGGAGAGGACCCAGATGCGTTCTTCACGAACTTCGAATGAGTGGCTTCCTCTGCCCAATGGCCAGAGGAACGTTGGGGACAGTACATTGCACCGCTTTTAACTGGCATTCTACAAACAGCCTACCAAGCCGCTAACCCGGGAGGCACGA
The DNA here is from genome assembly GCF_031143425.1 of Pleurodeles waltl. Lineage (NCBI taxonomy): Eukaryota > Metazoa > Chordata > Amphibia > Caudata > Salamandridae > Pleurodeles > Pleurodeles waltl. The sequence continues at coordinate 553,046,430 of NC_090447.1, forward strand.
CACCCTATAAAGAAATTAAAACAAGTATACTAAAGAGGGTGGGCCATGATTCCGAATATTATAGGTTGAGATTTCGGAAGATCAAGTGGGGGCAGGCTGAGGATCCCCGGACCTTCTATTTTAGAGTCAAGGACCTTGGGTTAAAATGGTTAGGACCCCTAGGAACGGAGAGGGAAGATGTAATTAAGGCTGTTATACTGGAACAATATCTGGAATCTCTTCCCTCCTCCACCAGGAGTTGGATAAGACAACACCCCAATGTAAACACAGTAGATTTGGCCTGTGCCTACCATAGGTCAGTCGATTTTAAAATTCTCAGTCCTAAGTTAACAAGCAAACCACCTATGGTACCCTATAAGTCCTTCCCCCAAAAATTCCCAGAAGAGTCAGGACCTGGCCGCAGCGGAGATGTCCCTCCCATGCAACAACCACAATGTTACAGCTGTGGGGAGTGGGGCCATATAGCCAGATTATGCCCAAGAAAAGGAGAAAGAGGGAAACCAATGGAAATTGGGGTCACCCGGGGAAGGGTCTTGTGCTCCGGGAAAGGTACTTTCAAGTATAAACAAACCATTAAAATAAATGGACGGGCTGTCTTAGCTCTTATAGACTCGGGCTGCAGTCAATCAGTAGTGCGAGCAGAGATATTAAACACCTCCGACCCACATACTAACCAATGGGTATCCATCTGTTGCATCCACGGCGACAAGAACAACTACCCTTTGGCAATAGTTCGAGTAGAATGGGAAGAGAACCAGGACCTCTTACCAGAGGGAGTCATGGACCGACTAGTGGAAGAGTGTATTCTGGGCACAGACTATATAAGGTTTCCCGAACTTTTAGAGAAGGTTAAATCCCATACCATGACTACGGACTGGTGGACAGAAGCACCCTTTCATAACACCCATATTGAAAACAAACCATATCGCCTCAAACTGACGAGACGGGAAAGAGACAAGCGAAACAAAAATATCTGACCTCTGGACAAGGGAAGGTCACAGAAAAAGTAGTAGCCAATCTCACCACGTCCCCACCATCATTTAGGGCGAGTCAACGAGAAGACCCAATCCTACGTCATGCGTGGAGGACAGCAAAATCCGAATCCACAAATGAAGTGGGTCCCTACTTTTTTATCCAAAATAACCTATTATATAGGGTCCTAAAATCCAATAACATTGAAAAGAAACAATTAGTAGTACCCTAACCATATCACATACAGGTCCTCTTCTTAGCACATAACCAACCGGGAGGGGGGCACTATGGAAGAGAAAAGACCGAGGAGTACCTACTAAGACGGTTTTATTGGCCCAGGATCTATTGCCAGCTCAGAAAATATTGTGCGCAATGCCCTCGGTGCCAGTTGATCGATCCCGGACCCCACAGGAAAGCACCACTACAACCCCTTCCTGTTATCGATGTACCCTTCTCCCGAATTGGAATGGATCTTGTAGGCCCCCTGTTACCCTCCACCAAGGGATACACTTATATATTGGTATTAGTTGATTATGCTACGAGGTATCCCAAAGCCATTCCCCTCTCCAGCATGACCACTAAGACGGTGGCCCAAGCGATGATAACATTCTTTGCAAGAGTAGGATTTCCTCAGGAAATCCTAACGGATCAGGGAACACCTTTTATGTCCGCTCTAATGAGTCACATCTGTAAGATCCTTGGGATAAAACAGTTAAAAACCTCGGTTTACCACCCACAAACGGATGGCCTAGTCGAACCCTACAATCGTACCATCAAAACACTACTCAGGAAGACGGTATCTGAGACAGGGAGGGATTGGGACCAGAAACTCCCTCTAGTACTCTATGCAATAAGGACCCACGAGCAGGATTTCACCGGACACAGCCCGTTTGAGCTGGTCTTTGGGAGACAACCCCGCAATCTCTTAGATATGGCCGCAGAACTCTGGGAAGAAGAAGGCGGGGAGGAGAGGCCTCTGCTAGAATATGTACACAAATTAAAAACCCAGCTCCAGTCCGTGTGGGAAGATGTCCGTAAGCACCTAGAAAAAGCCCAAATTAGTCAAAAGAAATACTATGACCAAGGAGCCAGACCCCGCTCCTTCCAATCAAACGACAAGGTCCTAATATTAAGGTGCTGTTCTGATAACAAACTTTTAGCACGGTGGCAAGGTCCATATACCATCTTAAAACCCGTATCCCCAGTCACCTACCTAATTGAGCTCTCCAGACACCCCAAAAAAAAACAGATATATCACGTCAACTTACTAAAGAAATGGGAAGAACCCAATGAGAACCCTGCAACGGAGGCTACGGGGTTTTTAGTAACTCCTGAGGCCCCCCTAAGGATAGAACTATTTCCCACTAATCAGAAGGAGATAGAAGAAACTCCACCCATCAATCCGAACCTTACGGAAGGTCAGAAGACCCAACTTATAGGTTTATTAAAATCATATCAAAAGTTCTTTTACCGGAACCCTCGGAAGAACCATAATCGTGCAACATCACATCAGGACCCCTGAGGGACAAACAATAAGACTAAGACCATACCGTATACCTGAGGCCCGCAGACACCTCATTGAAGAGGAAGTACAAAAGATGCTTAAATTACAAGTTATAAAACCTTCCACTAGCCCGTGGTGCTCCCCAGTGGTTATAGTACCAAAACCCGACGGATCTATCCGTTTTTGCATTGACTTCTGCAGACTGAACGAAATATCGCTATTTGATATCTATCCCATACCCCGAGTTGACGATTTACTAGAGAAATTGGGAAAAGCACAATATATGTCAACATTAGACCTCACAAAGGGATATTGGCAAATTCCTCTAGCACCCGCAGATAAGGAGAAATGGCCTTTGCCACTCAATCAGGGCTATATCACTTTACTGTTCTTCCCTTCGGCCTACACGGGGCCCCTGCAACGTTCCAACGATTAATGGACCATTTACTAAAACCATTCCAGTCACTTTCCGCAGCATATTTAGATGATATTGTCATATTCAGTAATACCTGGGACGAACATCTAGAACACCTATATAGCATCTTCCGTGCCCTGCTTCAAGCAGGTCTCACCGCCAATCCAAAAAAATGCAATCTCGGCAACAATAAAATTGCATACCTGGGGTATTTTATTGGAGAGGGACAACTGCGACCCCCCAAAAATAAGGTGGAGGCCATACTACAGGTGCCCACTCCCACTACTAAGAAAGGTCTACGTTCCTTTTTGGGTCTCGTAGGGTATTATCGTAATTTTATTCCCCAGTATTCAACGTTAGCCGCTCCCCTCACTGATCTCCTTAAGAAACAATACCCATCGAAGTTACCTCCCTTCTCCTCGATACAGTTAAATAGCTTTCACCTACTCAAAACAGCCCTTACTTCCGAACCAGTTTTACAGTGTCCTGATTTTTCTCAGCCCTTCCATCTCTACACGGATGTTTCCGATGTGGGTCTTGGGGCGGTCCTAGCACAACCTAGCTAGACGGGTCTTGACCTCCCTATTGTTTATATCAGTAGGAAGTTGCTGCCACGAGAGTGTCATTATCCCATTATCGAACAAGAGTGCTTAGCCATTAAGTGGGCAGTGGATAGCCTGAAATATTACCTTTTGGGTCGCCCTTTTGTGCTGTTCACCAACCATGCCCCTTTGACTTGGTTGGCTTCCCATAAGGACTCCACCTCCCGGGTACTGCGCTGGGTTATGGAACTCCAACCTTTTTCCTTCCAGGTCCGGCACATTCCGGGCTCTCAGCAAGGCCCCGCCGACTTTCTGTCCCGGTTTCCGGATCCTGCGGTATTGTATCAGTCCCAATCTTGGGATGGGGTGTGTAGCCGGTTGTCTTCGGACACGGCTACTGCATCCGAGTGGCGCTGCTCGCGCAGCCGCGAGAGCAGCGTCACTCGTTGCCCTGACGACCAGGGGGCCGGAGTCAGTGACTTGACCCCAGATTTCCGGGTCCGGGAAAAAGAAAAAAGAGAGGACGGACGAGAGCAGGCGGCAGAGGAGCCGGACGCGGTTGACTCCCAGACGGACGAAACCACGAAAACGGAGAGCGAAGAAGACGAGGAACCCAAGACCCGAACAGGAACCACAGACTGTTCGAGGGACACAGGAGGCACGGAGAACCAGGAACCGAGTGAGGACACGCCGAAAAACCGCCACATCCCAGGAGGGGCGTGGCTCACCAAGATACGGTCCTTTCTGAGGGACAGCCAGCTCTTAAAACGGGAAAGGGGAGGCAGGAGGGGAGAAGACAGGGTCGGGGAGAAAGGGGTTGGAGAGGGGAGCAGCTGGGAGGGGGATAGGGAGATGAGGAGACAAGGAAGAACTGAGATATAAGAACAGTTCTATTGTGGGATACAGACCTAATAGTTAAGAGACATTTAGTTTGACTCTCTCTGGCCAGACACCGAGGGTGACTGTCATCACGACCTACCATTCATACCTGTCCACATACACACCCGGGGTTACTCTCTTTCTCTCTCTCTTTCTCTCTCTCTCTTCTCTCTCTCTCTCTCTCTCTCTCTCTCTCTCTCTCTCTCTCTCTCTCACTCCCCTCTTACCTATCATTTGTATGTTCCCTATAAACACCTACCTTCCCTTTTTGTTCCTTTCCGGTACGTCAGGAGACGCGTCAGAGGATCTCTGTCAGTCAAACAGGGAGCTGAGAGAAAGACAAAGAGAGAACACGGACTAAGAGGAAACTGATACACTGTGACAATTATAAGAACCTTTAAATAAATACACCATATCACTTACCTGAGTCTCAGAGTCCTTTCTATCACCGACCCACTGTAACAGTATTGAACTGTATTGAACTGCATTATCCTGTGCAAATGTTCTGTAATGTGTGAATCCATCCAACAAATGTGTCTCAGCAGTCTGTAGTCATCACATCACTACACTGTTGTAACCACACCAACATCTGAAATAAGGGAAGGCATAAGTAACAGTCAACTGTGATGCAAAGGTAGTGACTGCCACAACACAACAGCCACAAAGCACTTTACTGAAATGGAGACATGTATAGATCAACAGTCTTACCTGAGTGTTTTGGAAGTACTGCTGAATGATATGTGTCCTGTTGTCCACATTCTCCTCCGCATCCTCCTCCTCACTGTCCTCACTGTCCACTGCTGCCACAGGTGCATTGTCACCCCCTTCCTCCTGCAGATAGGGCACATGGTGTCTGAGGGCCAAATTGTGCAGCATGTAGCAGACCACCACAATCTGGTAGACCTTCTCAGGGGAGTAGCACAGGGATCCACCTGTTAAATGGAGGCACCTGAACCCGGCTTTCAGGCGGCCAAAAGTGCATTCCAAAATCCTCATGGTACGCCCATGTGCATCATTGAACCAATTTTCAACCCATGTTCTCGGATTCCTAACAGGGATCAACAGCCAGGACAGGTTTGGGTAGCCAGAGTCACCTGGAAGAAGTGAGGGACAAACATTAGACATGCACAATGGCATGGGGTATAAGTCCAGTAGGCAAACACTGACATACATTAGTTGGGGACTCAAGCTCACCTATAAGCCACACTCTGTGCCTCTACAGTCATGCCATCACCTGTGGGACGCTGCTATTCCTCAAGACATAGGCATCATGCACAGATCCAGGATACTTGGCAGTGACATGGGAGATGTACTGGTCAGCAAGGCACACCATCTGGACATTGAGAGAGTGGAAACTCTCCCTAGTCCTGTACACTTGATCATTTGCCCTGAGAGGGACTAAGGCAATATAAGTCCCGTCAATGGCCCCAATCACATGCAGTATGTGTCCCATGGGATAGAATCTAGCCTTCACAGTGGGCAAATCATTAACCTGGGGGAATGCGATTTAGCTGCTCATGTGTTTGAGCAAGGCAACCAAAACACTTCCTAGCACAATCAAGAACATTGGCTGTGACATTCCTGCAGCCAAGCCCATAGTCACCGGGAAAGTATCAGTTGCCAGGAAATGGAGCACTGACAGTACCTGCACAATAGGGGAAATTTCTGTGGTGCTACGGATAGCAGGCATTAGATGCGGCTCCAATTGTGCACACAGCTCTGTGATTGTGGCCCGTCTATATGATAGGTGAGTATGATGTGCTCGTCTTCCAGTGTAGCCAAGTCCACAAGGGGTCTGTACACAGGTGCTTGCCTCCTCCTCCATTCCTCCACAGTGGTTGGGATCTAAGTGAGCCAATATTAAAATGGGTGTGACAACAGGTCCTATGGACACACAACATCATAGTACACAGAGCATGTATGTATGTAGGTGTTGGACCTGGCCCTTGTGACAGGTTCACCCCCTGACTTTTTGCCTAGTTCATCCTACTTTTTCTGACCTTTCGCTGTTGGCTCTAGGACTCTGAGCACTTTATCACTGCTGACCAGTGCTAAAGTGCAGGTGCTCTCCCATCTAAAGAGGGTATGATTGGCTTATACCTAATTGGCATATTTAATTTACCTGTAAGTCCCTTGTACAGTGGTATCTCTATACCCAGGGCATGTAAATTAAATGCTACTAGTGGGCCTGCAGCGCTGCTTGCCCCACCCACTGAAGTAGACTTTCAAACCTGTCTCAGGCCTGCTAGCGCAGGGCCTGTGTGCGCAGTTTTCTGCCACAGGGACCTGGCATCTAAATTTACTTGCCAGGCCCAGAACTCCCCTTTTACTACATGTAAGACACCTCTAAGGTACGCCCTAGCTAGCCCTATGGGCAGGGTGCTATGTATGTAGAATACAGGACATGTGCCAGGTTGCTGGCCTGTCCTGGTAGTGACAAACAGCCTAACTTGGTGTCTCACTGCTGTGAGTGCTGCCTTCTCATAGGATTGCATTAGAAATGCCCTACCTTGTGTGTAATGGGTATTGTCTGATTTATGAGGGGTAGCGCAGGCATGTTTGGTATGGCTGTGATGGTGTTAATAAATGCTGCTTACTGGTGTAGGTGTATTTTTTATTACTAATACAGAAATGCCACTTCTAGAAAGTGTGCATTTCTCTGTGCTTATGACTCTGGTGTTTTGCTGCTTGACTCCAATCCACATCTGGGCAGAGTGACAGCTTGGGCTTTGTGCATACTTTTCAGACAGCCTGTACACAGGGAGGGTGAAGGTGTCACAGAGGTGCATCTGCATACTGAGCTGAGAGAAGGGAGAGGCTGAGTACACCTACATTTGTAAAGGCTGTGCCCTAGCCTCACACAATAGGGTCATTTACCCCCAAAAATGTTTGGAGCCTGTGCTGGAGGATAGAGGGGGCACTCCCAGAACCAGTTGTAACTGGTTGGAACCTCCTCTCCCTTTTCATTGTAAAACACTGTAAGGACTGAGTGTAATTACAGGGGAATTTTCCCCACAATTTGGAGACTCTTGGAATCATCTTGGAACTGGACACAAAAGGCTAGAAGGACTCCGCCATGGACTGCTGCTGCTGTGCTGACCTGTGACCTGCTTGGTCACTGAAAGGACTTGCCACCTGCTTGCATCCCCTGTGTGCTGGCCTGTTGCTGGGCCCTCCACCTGTGGACCTTTTCCTCGAAACTCTTGTCCCCCAGGGGCAGGGTGCTGTCGTCCGTCACCCCTGTGCAATCCAAAGCACGAGGAGTGCTTCAATATGTGACCATAACTAGCGCTTTGGAAAGCACTTCACATTCTATTGTGTTGGTGCTTGTGGGGGAAAGCACTGCTCCTTTGAGCGCTTTAAAACGCGTTTTTCGTCACCTCGTATCTCCACCACAGCCTGAGCAGCTCGTTGTCTCAGAGCACGTAAGAAACCCACTGTGTATAGTGCCCTCCGGCATGAGAAACCAAGCTCCTGAGCGAGGGTGCGCTCAAGCGTACCCCCGGGCCGTGGTGTGGCAAGTAGGATGCCCCCGGGGCACCAACGGACCTGTTTTCCTGCTGCTTTCGCCGCGGTCCGAGCTGGAGGAGACAGGTCTCTCTCGATCTGAGAGACCCGCTGTTGAGAGGCTGAGGGCCGGGTTGCTGCACCTAGGAGGAGGTGCATGGCCCCCCTAAATGCTAGGAAGGGCCGCACAAGCCTCAGCTTTGTTCCAAGGCTTTTCCCCCCGCTCCGACGGTCCTATTTCCGGCTCCTTGTGAGCCGGTGCCAGTAGGTTGTCCCTGCCCTCTTTAGAGGGCCAGTGAAGGCCCGCAGGGCCCCCCAGAGATCGCGGGCCCCAGGAGGGGCCCATTATTAAGACGGAGGGGGTGCGTGGCCCCCCCGGATAACTTTGCCACCCCCCGCGTGAGGGCCGGTGGATGCCCGGGTATGCCCCCAGGAGGGGCCCATCCTGTAAAGTAATTGTTGACCATGGCCCTCCTCGTGAGTGCCGGTGGAGGCCCAGAGGGGCCACCAGTGATTGTGGGCCCCGGAGGGGGCCATCAGCAGTATAGAGGGGGTGCGTGCCGCCCCCCACCCCAGAGCTCACAAGAGGCCCCTGTTTTGCGCAGAGGAGCGCCAGGGGCCCCATTTTTCATTCTTCAGGCACTAGGGGTGCCTACATTAAATCAGGTACTCCCAAATGACAATATGTATACAACATAAGTTCTTTCTAAAGACTTTATTGACTTATATGTTGCCTACCTGGTTTTAGGATGTTTCATATGTGTATGCAAATGTTCCTTTTATGGGCATAACATGCTAATATATTTTTCTAACTTGCCATAGTTTTTATAATGTTCCTAATATGGGCATTTCTGATATTCTTATGACAAGTGCTTTGGTGTAATAACGTGTTTCCTAACTACTGCTTGTGTTGTAGAATACTGAGTAACCTGTGTGGTATATGTGACTACTGCTAGTTTGCAGAGTAACTAATGAGTACCGTTCTGACAACTGTTAAGGTAGCAGGATACTACTGATATGTGATGTTTAGTCTAATAATTGCGTTGTGTACAATACAGTATATTTTCATATAACTTGGTGTTGTGTTTCCTTTGTGGTGGGCATAGTGTGTCACATGTGTTGCGTGTGTTGTGCAAACACTTTACACATTGCCTCCGGGTTAGGCCTGACTGCTCATGCCCAGCTACCAAGGAGGTGAGCAGGGGTTTTCTTGGACGTGTAACTCCCTTGCCCTGACTAGAGTGTGTGGGTTCTGCCTTGCTTAGGTGCATACCCAAGCCACCAGAAATCCCATTTCTAACGTAGGATACTAGAAATGTCTAGGCGTGTACAGTCGACACCAATTACACACTTATAAATTCAAAACATGAGTACTAGCAGCAGGAAATGGCAACCGCCTGTCCTGTATGCAGAGACAGGTGGAAGTGACCTCCCTCTGCTGGCGTTAGGCATCATGGCAGAAGGCGGTCTGCACCGCCGTGCTATTCCTCATTGGTTAACATTGGGCTCTATGAGTACAGGAACCAATGATGATCAATGCCTGCAGTGACGGTGTTCACCGCCGCGGACGTGACCGCCATTTTCTTTCTACCATTTCACTTGATTCCTGACTTTCCACTCAATGACATCTCCACTGGGTGTGCTGCTGTGACCTGTGTCTGGTCCCTGCCATGGCCCGTGGTACTGGGTAAGGGCCCCAGCCTTCACGTCAGAGGAGTTGGAGAAGCTCTTGGATGGGGTCCTACTCCTGTATGGGCAGTTGTATAGGCCTCCAGACCAACAGGTGAGTACATCATGGGTACGTTGCATGCAACATGGTGGCATGTAAATGTATGTGTGTGCTAGCAGTGTGTCATTTGGGGGGTATGGCTGCAGGCAATGTGAATGCAGAGTTACGGGTCATGTGTGTGCTTGATGAGGTGCAGTATATAAGCCATTTGTGTGACAGGCTGGATTTTATGATTCATGGTGTCCTATAGTCTGTGTTTCCTCTGCAGGTCAGTGCCCATCAGAAGAAGGGGCTGTGGCGTGCCTTTGCCTAGGATGTGCGCACCCTGAGGGTCCATAGCCAGAGGAGCACTCACTGCAGGAAACAGTGGGAGGACCTGATACGCTGGGCCTGGAAGACCGCAGAGGCCCAGCTGGGGATGGCCTCCCAACGAGGTAGGGGTGCTCATCAGAGACTGACCCCCTAATGTCCCGCATACTGGCGGTGGCCAATCCTGAGTTGGATAGGCGCTTGAGACCAGCACAGCAGCCACAAGGGAGTGAGTGCAGACTGTGTGGTATTTTGTATATGTTCCTGCCATGGGGTTTGGGTGCAAGGTTCTAATCGGTGGATGCCCCAATATGCTGGTTTAGCCATACCTGCATGGTCCTGCTTAGCTATGTGTGGTGGTATGCATTTTTGGTATTGCTCGGTAGCTAGCATACCATGGCAGACAGGGCTTAGTTAGTCCCAGTAGGTGTACAGATAGTAGTGTTTAGGTTCCTTCCTGCTGTACTACCTAGACAATGGTTTGTCACTGTGGTCCATAGTGCCCAATGGAAGTCCCAGGGAGTGATTGTGATGTGTATGCCATATGTGCTGTTGGTGTTGTGATTGACCCTGTACTCCCTTTCTTTCTCCCCCACCTTCTCTCCTTTTGTCATCCTGTCCATGTGTGCATTAGCATCATCTGGCAAAGGAGCAGGGGCACCAACGAGTGAGGGAGCTGCAGCCCATGGCACCCAGGAGGCATAGTCCACTAACGCCGAAGGGACCAGTGGGTTGGAGGGTGAGGGGAGCACCACAGGGGTGACTGGAGCAATGACTACAGGCTCTGATTCCTCCTCTGATGGAAGCTCCCTGGTGGTGGAGGACCCCTCTGGGACCACCCCAGCTGCAAGATCTCCCAGTTGGCCGTGGCTGCTCACCCAGGAGGGTGGGACTCTCCTTCGTCCCATGCACCTTAAGTCCTGTCCCAGTCACCCCTGCTGCCCTCAGTGAGGAAGCCATTGACCTCCTGAGATTCACCTCTGTAGGGTAGTCAACCACAGAGAATGCCATTCAGAGGCTGGCATCCTAGATGCAGCAATGCAATGTTTTCCAGGAGGGTATTCACAGTGGTTTGGTGGCCCTACAGAGATCGTTTCAGGCTCTGGCCTCCTCTCTGACAGCAGCCAGTGCACCTGTTTCTTCCGTCCCCCCTTCATCTACCTATTCCCAGTCCCATAGCCCTCTCCCTCAACCCATCGCATGCACACAATTTGACAAGCACACACACAGAACAACAGACAGGACTCACACAGACAAACACAGGCACCACACTTCACTTCACAAGCACAGACACAGCCAACACTGAGATGCATATACTACAATAGCCACTGCCTCCACTGTTTTCCCCATCTCCTCCTCCTCCTCCCTCACAGTCACATCAGCACTCACACCTGCATGCACAGCATCATCAGTTCCAGATCCTCCTACAACCACTCCCTCTACCTCTACTCCCATTCCTCCTCCCACACCCCGCCCCACTGGTCCTAAGAAGCTTTTCCTTTCCCGCCTTGACCTCTTCCCTATCTCATCCCCCCGTCCTGCCCATCAGAGGAAAGTCCCCCCAGGCCAGTACCTCCACCTCCCATTTGACTCATGTTCCTCTCCCTAAGAGTTCCCCTGCCACTAAGGGGAACAAGAGTGGCACTCCGGCACCCATCCCAAGGTTACTCTTTCACCCCTACCCAGAAGGGCAAGGACCATCCCCTCCCAAACCCAAGCCCAAGGACCCCCTCCCCAGAAATCCTGGTGGTATGCTATGTCATAATATGGTGGGCGAATCCTTGTCTTCTGCCAGCTTGTAGGTGGCTACCGCCGTGGTCAGTGGCCGTACCGCACTGGCAGTTGGGGTGATACATTGGCTGTCTATGGGAAGGATCACCACCATGGTCATAATATGGCAGTCAGTACCGCCAGCCTGGCGACAGTACTACCACCATCGCCGGTGTGGCGGTCACCTGACCGCCAATGTCATAATGAGGGCTTATTTGTCGAAAGGAAATGCTTTAATTGATGTAGAGGAAAAGAGAATTTCACTGACAGGATGTGAATATGAAACATATGAAATGGTTCAAATGTCATCTACCCCTCAGGCAACAGGTGATTCTTTGTATGTTGACCCAGAAAGCATTCAACAACATGCTGGGTGGAAGGGCAAGAAGCCTGAGAAAAGGGGAGTTGTGTGAAGGTAGAGGGATTATAGGCAGGTCCAAATGGAAAAGTAGGTTTACCAATTGCAATGCTTTCTTCTATGACCCGTCTTTTCCATGGCCCTTCACATTTGAGATGTGCTGGAATAATGTGTTTGTTTTTCTAATGTTGGTACTGCTCAAGATTCAAACAGTATGCTGAATGTTTATACAAACAATGTACTGTCTGTGCAAAATACAACAAGTGCAGTAGGTGACTTTTCACCACCACATGGACCATTTGAGAGTTTGCAAAGGATTTCATTGACATACCTCCCATCCACAAGTACAAATATGTCCTGGTCATAATATGACTGTCTAGCAAGTGGGCTGAGGCTTATACAACAAAGAACTGTGATGTACAAACAGTTGCCAAATGTGTTCTCAAGAAATTCTTTTGCCGCTTTGGTGTTCCATCCCTTTTGAGTGGTGACAATGGGGGCCACACAAAAACTGCTATGTGCTTACCATCTACCAGCAGCAGGAGCGGTGGAAAGAAGGAATGGGGTATTGAAAAACAAAATAGGAAAGATTTGTGCATCCACTGAACTGTCCTGGATTGATGTGCTACCATTAACCCTATTGACCGTGAGATGTACCCCTGACAGAGTGTAGGAGGCTGGACTGGCTTGTAGTGAGTACCTAGGGGTACTTGCACCTTGCACCAGGCCCAGTTATCCCTTATTAGTGTATAGGATTTCTAGCAGCATAGGCTGATAGATAATGGTAGCTTAGCAGAGCAGCTTAGGCTGAACTAGGAGACGAGTGAAGCTCCTACAGTACCACTTAGTGTCATATGCACAATATCATAAGAAAACACAATACACAGATATACTAAAAATAAAGGTACTTTATTTTTATGACAATATGCCAAAAGTATCTCAGTGAGTACCCTCAGTATGAGGATAGCAAATATACACAAGATATATGTACACAATACCAAAATATGCAGTAATAGTATTGGAAAACAGTGCAAACAATGTATAGTTACAATAGGATGCAATGGAGACACATAGGGATAGGGGCAACACAAACCATATACTCCAAAAGTGGAATGCGAACCACGAATGGACCCCAAACCTATGTGACCTTTTAGAGGGTCGCTGGGACTATTAGAAAATAGTAAGGGATAGAAAAATAGCCCACCCCAAGACCCTGAAAAGTGAGTGCAAAGTGCACTAAAGTTCCCCAAAGGACCTAGAAGTCGTGATAGGGGAATTCTGCAGGAAAGACACAAACCAACAATGCAACAACGATGGATTTCCAGTCAAGGGTACCTGTGGAACAAGGGGACCAAGTCCAAAAGTCACAAGCAAGTCGGAGATGGGCAGATGCCCAGGAAATGCCAGCTGTGGGTGCAAAGGAGCTGCTACTGGACAGTAGAAGCGTAGGTTTCTGCAAGAACGACAAGGGCTAGAGACTTCCCCTTTGGAGGACGGATCCCTCACGCTGTGGAGAGTCGTGCAGAAGTGTTTTTCCGCCGAAAGACCGCCAACAAGCCTTGCTAGCTGCAAATCGTGCGGTTAGTGTTTTTGGATGCTGCTGTGGCCCAGGGGGGACCAGGATGTCGCAAATTGCGTCAGGGGACAGAGGGGGTGTCGAGCAAGACAAGGAGCCCTCTCAGCAGCAGGCAGCACCCGGAGAAGTGCCAGAAACTGGCACTACGAGGATGTGTGAAATGGTGCTCACCCGAAGTCGCACAAAGGAGTCCCACGTCGCCGGAGAACAACTTAGGAGGTCGTGCAATGCAGGTTAGAGTGCCGTGGACCCAGGCTGGACTGTGCACAAAGGATTTTTGCCGGAAGTGCACGGAGGCTGGAGTAGCTGCAAAAGTCACGGTTTCCAGCAATGCAGTCTGGCGTGGGGAGGCAAGGACTTACCTCCACCAAACTTGGACTGACGAGTCACTGGACTGTGGGAGTCACTTGGACAGAGTTGCTGGATTCAAGGGACCTCGCTCATCGTGTTGAGAGGAGACCCAAGGTACCGGTGATGCAGTTCTTTGGTGCCTGCGGTTGCAGGGGGACGATTCCGTCGTCCCACGGGAGAGTTCTTCGGAGCTTCTAGTGCAGAGAGGAGGCAGACTACCCCCACAGCATGCACCACCAGGAAAACAGTCGAGAAGGCGGCAGGATCAGCGTTACAGAGTTGCAGTAGTCGTCTTTGCTACTATGTTGCAGTTTTGCAGGCTTCCAGCGCGGTCAGCAGTCGATTCCTTGGCAGAAGGTGAAGAGAGAGATGCAGAGGAACTCGGATGAGCTCTTGCATTCGTTATCTAAGGAATCCCAAGAGACAGAGACCCTAAATAGCCAGAAAAGAGGGTTTGGCTACCTAGGAGAGAGGATAGGCTAGCAACACCTGAAGGAGCCTATCAGGAGGAGTCTCTGACGTCACCTGATGGCACTGGCCACTCAGAGCTGTCCAGTGTGCCAGCAGCACCTCTGTTTCCAAGATGGCAGAGGTCTGGAGCACACTGGAGAAGCTCTGGACACCTCCCAGGGGAGGTGCAGGTCAGGGGAGTGGTCACTCCCCTTTCCTTTGTCCAGTTTCGCGCCAGAGCAGGGCTAAGGGGTCCCTGAACCGGTGTAGACTGGCTTATGCAGAAATGGGCACCAAATGTGCCCATGAAAGCATTTCCAGAGGCTGGGGGAGGCTACTCCTCCCCTGCCTTCACACCATTTTCCAAAGGGAGAGAGTGTAACACCCTCTCTCAGAGGAAGTCCTTTGTTCTGCCATCCTGGGCCAGGCCTGGCTGGACCCCAGGAGGGCAGATGCCTGTCTGAGGGGTCGGCAGCAGCAGCAGCTGCAGTGAAACCCCGGGAAAGGCAGTTTGGCAGTACCAGGGTCTGTGCTACAGACCACTGGGATCATGGGATTGTGCCAACTATGCCAGGATGGTATAGAGGGGGCAATTCCATGATCATAGACATATTACATGGCCATATTCGGAGTTACCATTGTGAAGCTACATATAGGTAGTGACCTATATGTAGTGCACGCGTGTAATGGTGTCCCCGCACTCACAAAGTCCGGGGAATTGGCAGCAGGGTCCCAGTGACACATACAACTAAAACAACATATATACAGGGAGTGCAGAATTATTAGGCAAGTTGTATTTTTGAGGATTAATTTTATTATTGAACAACAACCATGTTCTCAATGAACCCAAAAAACTCATAAATATCAAAGCTGAATATTTTTGGAAGTAGTTTTTAGTTTGTTTTTAGTTTTAGCTATGTTAGGGGGATATCTGTGTGTGCAGGTGACTATTACTGTGCATAATTATTAGGCAACTTAACAAAAAACAAATATATACCCATTTCAATTATTTATTATTACCAGTGAAACCAATATAACATCTCAACATTCACAAATATACATTTCTGACATTCAAAAACAAAACAAAAACAAATCAGTGACCAATATAGCCACCTTTCTTTGCAAGGACACTCAAAAGCCTGCCATCCATGGATTCTGTCAGTGTTTTGATCTGTTCACCATCAACATTGCGTGCAGCAGCAACCACAGCCTCCCAGACACTGTTCAGAGAGGTGTACTGTTTTCCCTCCTTGTAAATCTCACATTTGATGATGGACCACAGGTTCTCAATGGGGTTCAGATCAGGTGAACAAGGAGGCCATGTCATTAGATTTCCTTCTTTTATACCCTTTCTTGCCAGCCACGCTGTGGAGTACTTGGACGCGTGTGATGGAGCATTGTCCTGCATGAAAATCATGTTTTTCTTGAAGGATGCAGACTTCTTCCTGTACCACTGCTTGAAGAAGGTGTCTTCCAGGAACTGGCAGTAGGACTGGGAGTTGAGCTTGACTCCATCCTCAACCCGAAAAGGCCCCACAAGCTCATCTTTGATGATACCAGCCCAAACCAGTACTCCACCTCCACCTTGCTTTCGTCTGAGTCGGACTGGAGCTCTCTGCCCTTTACCAATCCAGCCACGGGCCCATCCATCTGGCCCATCAAGACTCACTCTCATTTCAACAGTCCATAAAACCTTAGAAAAATCAGTCTTGAGATATTTCTTGGCCCAGTCTTGACGTTTCAGCTTGTGTGTCTTGTTCAGGGGTGGTCGTCTTTCAGCCGTTCTTACCTTGGCCATGTCTCTGAGTATTGCACACCTTGTGCTTTTGGGCACTCCGGTGATGTTGCAGCTCTGAAATATTGCCAAACTGGTGGCAAGTGGCATCGTGGCAGCTGCACGCTTGACTTTTCTCAGTTCATGGGCAGTTATTTTGCGCCTTGGTTTTTCCACACGCTTCTTGCGACCCTGTTGACTATTTTGAATGAAACGCTTGATTGTTCGATGATCACGCTTCAGAAGCTTTGCAATTTTAAGAGTGCTGCATCCCTCTGCAAGATATCTCTCTATTTTTGACTTTTCTGAGCCTGTCAAGTCCTTCTTTTGACCCATTTTGCCAAAGGAAAGGAAGTTGCCTAATAATTATGCACACCTGATATAGGGTGTTGATGTCATTAGACCACACCCCTTCTCATTACCGAGATGCACATCACCTAATATGCTTAATTGGTAGTAGGCTTTCGAGCCTATACAGCTTGGAGTAAGACAACATGCATGAAGAGGATGATGTGGTCAAAATACTCATTTGCCTAATAATTCTGCACTCCCTGTACAGTGAAAAATGGGGGTAACATGCCAGGCAAGATGGTACTTTCCTACACAGAGTAACAAAACTAAGTCCTCATGAGATTCTGGCCCAGATTTAAAAGAAAATGACAGAGCGTCATGCTGTGCCACATTTGGCAGTGCCGCTCTCTGTCATTTTCAAAATGCAGGGATGCACCGTATTTGATAGAATATGGCGTACCCCTGTGTTGCCGCCTGCGCTAAATTTGCTGCTGAGCCCCAATGCAGCCACCCTTGCGTCATGGTGCAAGGATGGCTGTACTACAGGAGAGATTGTTTTTGGGGGCATCTTCCTACACAAAAACAATCTTCAATGGCGATTTGCTCTTTCTATGTGTGCTGCAGAATGCACATGGAAAGAGCAAAAACCAGGCAAAATTGAAGAATT
The DNA here is from genome assembly GCF_031143425.1 of Pleurodeles waltl. Lineage (NCBI taxonomy): Eukaryota > Metazoa > Chordata > Amphibia > Caudata > Salamandridae > Pleurodeles > Pleurodeles waltl. The sequence continues at coordinate 553,063,524 of NC_090447.1, forward strand.
TCTCTTCGTTGAGCCATGCTAACACCACCCCAGGGGTGATGTTAGATTTTGGTGCTGCCTCAGGTTTACCAAACTAGTAAATCTGGGGCAACATCAAAATGCAATGGTTGTTGCTATGGCATGCCCACAGCAATACCTATTTCACGCCCCTTCCATGCAAAGTGCTGCATGTGAAGGGGCTGTATTTATAAGGTGGAGTTAAGCCACAAAATGTGGCTTAATGCCACCTTGTGAGAAAACAAGGCTGATAGCAGAGGCCCCCTAACTTTTTGCCCCAATTTTTTACTTTTTGCTGGCGATTTCCTGACTCTGATGGTGCCCGGAGTACTGCTAACCAGTCCCAGGGCCTGTGCTCTGTGTAAAATTAGTATGCATATTAGGCTAAATATAATTGGCTAAGTCAACCTACCTAAAAGTCCCTAGTATATGGTAGGGCAAGTAGGTTTAGGGACCCTAGCATAGGTAGTGCACCCATAGGTGCACTGCTGAGGTGCCCCATGTCTAGTTAAAGGCAGGCCTGCCATGCTGGCTGCTTTTAAATTAAAGTTACATGCAAATTCGACTTTGGAATTGAAAGTAGTTCCAAAGTCTTAAACTACCTTATTTTTACATATAAGTCACTCCTAAAGCGTGCCCTACGTGCCCCTAGGGCTGGGTGCCATGTAACTGTAAGCTGAGACCCTATAAAAATAGTTGTATAAGCCCTGGTGAGGTAAAACAGCCAAATTCGATTTTCCCTCATTGTAGTGAATGGCCTCCATAGGCTAGAATGGGGAGACTTTATTTTAATTGTAAAAATCCCCTTAAGTAACAGCTACCACAAGTTTGGTATCAAATGAATTGTTATAATAAAGCCCACAGCTTCCAGTTGTTGGATTTAATATACCTTGTTCAGGTAAAGAGTTTTAAACTTTACCTGAAAAGTTGCCAACTTCAGCCCTACAGTGTTTTTGCTGCTTTGCTCTGATTGGCCAGCCTCTGGCAGCCTGGCCAGGCTGCCTTGTTGAGGTGTGAAGTGGCCTGGCTCAACACAAAGCGATGTGCCTAGGGGAGGAGATCTCCCCTCAGCAGATGGGGAAGCAGGAAGGGGAGGGCTGCCAAACTGGTCTTCAAATGCAGGTAAGAACATTTGTAGCAACCCAGTAATACCCTCACATCCTGCAAAGCCAGACAATTAGGTGCCCCCTTGATTAGATTAGGAGCGGGCAGGAGAGGGGTGTGTTTAGGATTTTTAGCAACACCAGTGGGTGGGCTCAGCCAGATGTAACCTCCAAAAATCACTTTCAGCCATGATGGATTTTTGAGGAATGTTGCTCCCTGGGATTGATTTTTGCCACACTTCCCAGGAAGTGGTCATCACGGGGGGAAGGACCCTGCCCCTGATTGGAGAACCTGGACCCCACTGTTTTTCACCCGGGCGCAAGGATAAAACTGGCAGACCTGCACCCACACCTCAGTGCCCTACCAGATCCCTACCAGATTCCAACAAGGAAGAACTACAGAAGAAGAAGGACTGCCCTCCTGGACCCCTGCCCTGCACCTGGACACTGCACTCTGGAAGACTGCATCAGCTGCACACTTGGGCTTCACCACAAGAAGGACTTTGCCTGACTTCACCTGGTTCATGGAGGGACTCCCTGTTTGCTACAGGTGAAAACTGGCTACCCAGAGTCCCCTGCACCAACTGCTGAAGAAACCAACCAGCTGACCACTGTCTAGTGGCCAAAAAGGAGTTTGCACTCTGGGAGTTGTAGTTTGCACCCCTCAAGGAGCATCTCAGAGCTTCTCGAACCTTGGGGTGAACTGTGGACCACAAAAGAACCTTAAAAGGACATCTGAAAGAAGATCCAGAAGTTTGGAGAACTTTTGGAAAAAAGCTCCATAGAGGGACCGACCTGCCGCAGCAACTCTAGCCAGCTTGCCTCAACCACGACCTGGCCTGACTTGCAGGTTCGTCACGGTGAAGAAAATCTCCAAAAAAGTGACTACATCCAAACGTAGGAAGTTGACCGGGACCTCCTAGGCAGTGTATCCGAAGAGGGCTCCAAGGACGTTGGATCAAGATTTAGGTTTGCCCCGGTCAAAGGATTTTCACCTTGAAAAAACGACTAAGTCCAAAGGTAAAAATCTCCGACGAGTGCTCCCGCAACATGGATCCAAGGAAGAGTTCCAGGAGGTCGGATTGGACTGGCAGGTTCGTCCCGCTGAAGAACATCTAAAGAAAAATGACTAAGTCCTAAGGTAAACTTTAACCGAGGCCTTCCGTGGGCTGTAGCGGAGCTGGGCTCTATCACGGTCGGCCTTAAACTTTGACTTTGCCCGGGTCAAGGTGCGACAAGACGACCAGATTGGCACTTTTTGTTTCTATGTGCTAGAAAGCATTAATTCTTTAAAAAATCATATCTCCGGTTCCCCTTATCCGATTTAATTTGTTTTGGTGTCATTTTAAAGCTAAAAATAGTTCCTATCTTTATAAAGTGATTTGGGATTTTTAAACTGTTTCCTGTGTTTTATTTAATTACTGTTTGGTGATATTTGAATGCTTTACGCTTTGTCTCCTAAGTTAAGCCTTGTCGTTCGTTGCCAAGCTAGCAAGGGTTGAGCTACGTTTAATTTACTGAGACCTGACTGGACCTAAGTGGAGGTTAGTGGCCTATTGCTAAGTGTAGGTACTTATCTGCCCTTACCAATAACCCATTTTCCAACACACCTTGTAAATACAGCACAGTGCATAGTGCCACTGTATTGTAAAAAAACTAACAGAGACATTGCCTTGCCTTCACCTCCAGGTGCTGCAAGCCCTGCCAGAAGAAGAGACACTGCTAGAACATGAACTGCAGCCTGGAGACCTGGTCGGGTGAAAGCCCACACCCTTTGACACTGCCTTAAACTATGGAGGAGGGGGCCTCACCAGGTGCTTCTAATGACTGCCACAGCCACCAAGCATGCTGGGCTACCAACCTGGATCCACTGCTCCCACACAAAAAGGCGGTAAATGTAGAAAAACAGAAGCAGGAGCAACAGACGGGCCACCAGCAGTTTCATCGCCTGTCCCAAACTACATCTTCCCTTCGATAAGGACTGCTCATGCTACAACTCCAGCATCAGGTGTAAGCGGGCCCTTTTAGGACTGCTCTTGCTGCACACATCCTTACAGGAGGCAAGGATTTGCAAGCAGGTCCTATTCTGAGTTTCCACACTGCTGGATACCTAAGTGGACACCAAATACTGGTTAACTTCTGGTGTCACTTTGGGAAGGTATCATTGATAACCGGGACACCGTTGACATTTCAACAACACAACACCAGCCTCAGAGGTGCATCCATCAACAAAGACCATGCCAAGGAGGAAGGAGGGAGGAAGAAAGTGGCCCTGGGTGATGACAGCATTATTTACACCAGTTGCAGAGATGATAGTGAATATAATATTAGTACTATTTGCTGATCACATATCTATACCTTTCCATGATGGACCTAATGCAACCAATAAAACTGGAGAACAGAATGAGACACAATTATACACAATTAGACAACAGGTACACATGGTATTGGTTGTCCTGACATGAGATTTGTGGAGCATGCCAGGTCTCCTTGCCTGAAGCAGATGCTGAGATGAGCAAAACATTGTCCCTTGGGGGTATGACCTGAGAATGTCATCTTGCCACCAGTGCAATCTAGATTTTGCGGCCCATTTTGAGGCCTAATCGAACGTGATCCAGGCAGACCACGTGAAAGGTATATAGGTGACAGGAGTCATCATGTGGTTACTGCAGTGCTAATGTGTCTGCTGTCAATACCATTCTGGTGATGCATCTTGGGACCTTTGGGATCATTGTTTTGCACACTGGGTAAGATGTCCTTCCTGTCCTCAATAGCTTCATTTTGGGTTAGCAGGTCAAGATGGAGATAGGTAGCCAGAGACATCTCAGAGTTGGGCATGATCTGTATCCTGGTCACTCCCAGATGAGTAAACATGAAATATGGCTTGGCAGGCTAGGATATTTGATCAAATGAACACTGGTGTGGTATTTTGAGTTGGAGAAACAGTGCGTCCTGGGAGTTACAGTCATGTCACTGTCTCTGCTGCACACACTTGACAATTTTCAGTCTCCAAGGTGTGTGGAGTTCATTTGGGAGTTCTCTACTAGATAGATTTGGGCAAGTGGAACAGGTTTTGTTTTTGGAGTTAGGTTAACAGGACCAATTTGGATTTGCATTCTGGTGACTCCGCCTACTTCCCACCATTTTCCATATGGTATCATCCCAGGGGAGTGAACTTCAATTGGAATTTCACAGGCATGGCTATTTGGGCACATGGACCCTGGGCTTGTGGCTGGAGTGAGGGGTACAGAGCCTCCTGGCCTTAGCAATCAGCTTACTCCTGTTACTACACACAGTTTTCAAATGGCATCCTCACATATGATTAAACTTATGTTGTGATTTGAAAACCTGGGCTCTTTGATCTAATGTACACAGTTCTGGTGTTTGTAGTCAGAGAAACAGTGTCTCCTGTGAGTTGTACTCAGGTTTTTCTATCTACGTAACACACTTGACCAATGTCATCCCCCCAGATGATTAAACTTCATTTGTAAGTGAAGCAACAGGGGCATTTGGACAAGGGAATGCTATACTGGTATTTGGGGTTATGGGAACAGTGCCTCCTGGGATTTGCAGCCATGTCACTCCCTCTACTATACACAGTATCCATATGTCACTCCCCCAGTTGAGTAAACTTTATTTGTGAATTGAGTAATAGGGGGATTTGACAAGGGAACACTATGCTGATATTTACAGTTATGGAAACAGTACCTCCTGGGATTTGCAGTCATGTCACTCCCTCTACTACACACACACTATACACATGTCATCCCTTGAGGTGAGTAAACTTCATTTGTGAGTTGAAAAACAGGGGTATTTTGACAAGGGAACACTATGCTGGTGTTTGGGGTTATAGAGTGCCTCCTGGGATTGATGTCAGTACCTTTACTACACACACCATCCACATGTTGTCCCCCCAGGTGAGTAAACTTAATTTTTTGAGTTGACAAACAAGGGTATATGGGCAAGTGAGCACTGTGCTGGTGTTTGGAGTTACAGAAACAGTGCCTATTGGGCTTTAGAGCCATGTCACTTCCTCTACTTCCCAACAGTTAGCATGGTATCCTCCAATGTGAGTACACATCAATTGTGAGTTCATAAACAGGAGTATTTGGAGAAGAGGACACTGTGCTGGTGGTTGGAGTCTTTATGACGCAGCTCTTGGGAGTTGTAGTCATGTCAGACCCTGTAGTACACACATTTGTCAAATGTTATCCTCCCAGGTGAGTACACTTCAATTAGGAGTTAACAAACAAAGGTATTTGGTGAAGGAAACACTGGGCTGGTGGTGTGGGTAACAGTAACAGTGCCTCCTGGGAGCTGTAGTCATGTAACTCCCTGTACTACACACACTAGAGAAATGTTATCCCCCCCAATGAGTACGCTTCAATTATGAGTTGCCAGATGCACCGTGAGTAGGGTGGATTGGGTACATAGGGCCTCATTCTGACCTTGGCGGGCGGCGGAGGCCGCCCGCCAAAGTACCGCCGTCAGAATACCGCTGCGCGGTCAAAAGACTGCCGCGGTAATTCTGAGTTTCCCGCTGGGCTGGCCGCCCGCCAGCCCAGCGGGAAACCCCCTTCCACGAGGATGCCGGCTCCGAATGGAGCCGGCGGAGTGGAAAGGGTGCGACGGGTGCAGTTGCACCCGTCGCGATTTTCAGTGTCTGCTATGCAGACACTGAAAATCTTGGTGGGGCCCTGTTAGGGGACCCCTACGACACCCGTTACCGACAACCAGGTTCTGGCGGTCAAAACCACCAGAACCAGGCTGGCGGTAAGGGGGTCGGAATCCCCATGGCGGCGCTGCCTGCAGCGCCGCCATGGAGGATTCCTCAGGCCAGGGGAAAACCAGCGGGAAACCGCCGGTTTCCCTTTTCTGACCGCGGCTTTACCGCCGCGGTCAGAATAGGCCTGGATGCACTGCCAGCCTGTTGGCGGTGCATCCGCGGTCCCCGGCCCTGGCGGTCCATGACCGCCAGGGTCATAATGACCCCCATAGTCATGACAGCTGATGGCCCCATGTAGGAGGCTGGCCTGGTTTGTAGTGGGTACCTTGGGTACTTATACCTTACACCAGGCCCTGTTATCCCTTGTTAGTGAACGTAGTAGCGTTCTAGTAGCTTAGGCTGATAGAGGTAGCTATAGCACAGCAGCTTAGGCTGAACTAGGAGACATGCAAAGCTCATGCAATACCACTTATAGTTACACAGTACTTATTCACAAGTAAAGACAATACTCAGTGTTACCAAAAATAAAGGTATTTATTTGGGTGACACAGTACCAAAAATATCTTAGAGACAATACTCCTTCTGGAGGTAAGTATTAAACACAATCTATACACTAGACACCAAAATTAGTCAAGTAAATAGTCATAGAACAATGCAAACAGTAGGAAATCCTATACGATACAATGGGAGAAAATAGGTCTAGGGGCAACACAAGCCATATACTAAAAAAGTGGAATGTGAATCACAAATTTCCCCTTAGACAAGTGTAGTGTGTGCAGAATCACTGGAGAGTAAAAATTCAGTAAAGGTAAGTAAATTACCCCACCCCAGAGCCCAGAAAAGCAGGAGTAAAATATCCAAGTCCAGAAGTCGAAAGAAGTTCCAGGAAGGACAGGAGCCCCTGCCAACCCAAAAGAGGGTACAAAAGTAGAATCCCTGGTTAGTTGAAGACTGCAGAAATGCACCCTAGGAAGATGCCAGTGGATTCCTGTATGATGCAAAAGATGTCCCACTGCGTGAAGATTGTTGCAGGTGAGATTTCGTGTTGGAAGGCGCCAACAAGCCTTGGCTACGGCAAAAATTTGTTTTTCATCAAAATGGTGCTGGATGGACCCAGGTGGGACCTGGGGGCCTCCACTCGGTGTGAGGAGGAAGAAGGGGCTCTCAGCACCCCCAGAAGCCACAGGATCAGGGTTCAAAGGAGGTGCAAAATGTGGTTGATGCAGCACAACAAAAGAAGGTCCCATGCTGCCGGAGAACAACTCAGTGATTGGAGCATCACAGAGTGGAGGGCTGGGGATCTGGGCCAGGCTGTGCATGAAGGAACTTTGCAAAGAGTGCACAGAGTCCTCAGAAGGCGAAGAAGACACAAAACACAAGGGTACCATCGTTCTCGGGGAAGACAAGGTCTTACCTCCTCCAACAGTCTATGTTGATGATGTCCACCCTCTGTGTCCTTAGGAGCACGCGCATCACCGTGAGAGGAGTCCCAGGGTACCTGTCATCATCTTAGAAGGTGCCTGCTTGGCGCAGGGGAGTGACTCCGTCACTCCACTGGAGATTTCTTCGGTCCCTCTGGTGCAGGATGAAGACAGGGAGTCCCCAGAGCATGCACACCATGGAAACTGTTGTAGTTGCTGACTTGGAGCTGAGGTTGCTGAAGAAAAGTGTCTCTTGTCAGTTTGTTGCAGCTACAGTGTTTCTTGGAGCAGGCTGCAGTTGATCCGAGGTCAGTGGATGATGAAGTTAATGCAGAGAATTCCTGAAGGAAACATGCAAGCAGAATCTGAAGAGAACCCACAGGAGAGACCCTAAATAGCCCTGAGTGGGGGATTGGCTACCTTATCAGGTATGGACCTATCAGGAGGGGTCTCTGAAGTCACCTGCTGGCACTGGCCACTCAGAGCCCTCCAGAGTGCTCCCACACCTTGCAAAGGAAGGTGGCTGAAGTCTGGGACACACTGGAGGAGCGCTGGGCACCACCCCTGGCGTGGTGATAGACAGGGGAGCGGTCACTCCCCTTTCCTTTGTTCAGTTTCCCACCAGAGCAGGAGAGAAAGGGTCCCTGAACTGGTGTAGACTGGTTATGCAAGGAGGGCACCATCTGTGCTCTTCAAAGCATTTCCAGAGGCTGGAGGAGGCTACCCCTCCCCAGCCTGTAACACCTATTTCCAAAGGGGGGGGGGTGTTACACCCTACTCTCATAGGAGATGCTTTGTTCTGCCTTCCTGGGACTGGGCTGCCAAACCCCAGGAGGGCAGAACCCTGTCTGTGAGGTGGCAGCAGCTGTAGCTGCAGTGCAAGCCTCAGAGAGCTGGTTTAACAGTACTGGGGGTCTATTGGTGGAGCCCCCAGGATGCATGGAATTGGCTCCCCAATACCAGATTTGGAATGGGGGACAATTCCATGATCTTAGACATGTTACATGGCCATATTTGGAGTTACCATTGTGAAGCTACATATAGGTATTGACCTATATGTAGTGCACGTGTGTAATGGCATCCCCGCACTCACAAATTCCGGGGAAATGGCCCTGGACTATGTGGGGGCACCTTTGCTAGTGCAAGGGTGCCCTCACACTTAGTAACTTTGCACCTAACCTTCAGCAAGTGACGGTTAGACATATAGGTGACCTATAAGTTACTTAAGTGCAGTGAAAATGGCTGTGAAAGAACGTGTGCATTATTTCATGCAGGCTGCAATGGCAGTCCTGTGTAAGGGTTTGTCTGAGCTCCCTATGGGTGGCAAAAGAAACGCTGCAGCCCATATGGATCTCCTGGAACGCCAATGCTCTGGGTACCTAGGTACCATATACTAGGGACTTATAAGGGGGGCCAGTATGCCAATAGAAATTGGTAAATGAAGTCACTGGCCTACAGTGACAAATTTAAAAGCAGAAAGAGCATAAGCACTGAGGTTCTGGTTAGCAGAGCCTCGGTGACACAGTTAGGCACTACACAGGCATACATATTAGGCCACAAACTATGAGCACTGGGGTCCTGGCTAGCAGGATCCCAGTGAGAAAGGCAAAATACACTGACATATAGGTTTTTATCTATGAGCACTGGGGTCCTGGCTAGCAGGATCCCAGTGACACAGTAAAAGCACATTGACACACACTCACAAACAGGCCAAAAGTGGGAGTAACCATGCTAGAAAGAGGCTACTTTCCTACACCCCACATTCATATAAAATTGTTCTGTGTCCTGGTTGACTCATGCACTTTGCCAACAGTATGAGACGTTCTATGGCATTGTTTGGCATACATGCAAGATGATTACTAATTTGACTGACACTGGGCTACACATACAGGTGTACTGCCCTCTCTGACACACTTACTATGTGTCATATGTGAGTGCAAATTACATGGATGTGGTGAGTTGTCAATAGTGAAAAAAGTAATTCGGCCATTGAGTTGTCACATATCTCACACTGATCTATTGTTGCAGTTTATGACTACTATTTTCATATATAAGCATCAAGTTTGGGCCTAATGCATCACATAGTGTTCAGATCTGTCGGTTTCTCCTTTTTACCAACACATATTTGACTGATATGTGTGTTTTCACTTCAACATGTTTGCTCGACAGGCAATGCAAACATTATACGCCTCACCTTTCAGAGATCAGTGCATTGTGCCTGGTACTTTGGGGATGATGACACTGTTCATACTTGATTGACGACTGTTGTGGCCTACTTATGGTTTCCTGGATGTGGGTCAGTTGCTTTTTACTGTGACACAAACACCAAGGCACATGTTATATTTAATCATTTATTTACATGTTGAAGCTTTATCATACATTCCGTGACATGTCCTTATGTGAAGAAATTCTGCACAATGTGTGTGCGCCTACATGCACCTGATGCTGTGTTTTGGATTTTGCCATCATGTGCTGCCTCCTCCTCCTCCTCCTGCGGGTCCTCCAGTTGTTTATTCCAGATGACATATGTGTGCACACATATGTTGTGCAGTATGGCACAAACCAAATTAATTTTGCAGACCTGGGGTGGGCGGAATATAAGTCTATCCCAAGAAACATCCAGGCAGTGAAACTGGGTTTCGAGCCGACCAAATGTCCACTCAACTACACTACATGTGCAAATGAGGGCCTGGTGTAGGCCTTCTCTTGCTCTGTCTATGGGTTGTATTAAGGGGTCATTAGCTACTGCTGGATCACATATCCTTGCTCAGCTGAAATAGAAACATTAGGCTGTGTCAATGTTTTGGATAACTGTATTTACTAAAGTCCTTCCCATGTGTGTTATGTGTAGTGGTATTGACATGCATTTCTTTCAGTTAAGATCACATGGTGTTTGAATCATGCATATGCCATGATGTTTCAATCTATGTGATGTCAATTTTAGTACATGAGCAGATACATCATACAATTCAACATCCTGACTGTCAGAATTCTGCAGTAGATTTTGGTGGTGGCTATTTCCCTTCGATCTAGCGAACTCAATGTTATGTGTTCACACTACAGGTGTGGTGAGACAGAATGTGGATATGATTTTTTTTTGTAGGTCCTGCTTAAGTAGGTGGTAACATGCCAGACATGGCTGACACATACACATGCATGGGTCAATGGTCATCCTCAGATTTTGATGTTACATTGATGCAGGCCTTTGATTGTCCAATATTGTCCAATGCAGTTGACATGATGCTATCTACACAGTATGCACTCCCACATACCAACTGAGTGACATGGTGTCTCAACTGTCATTTCCAGATCCATGGGAGCATGTCACGGTGGAGGGAACATAGTGTACATTTGATGGCATTGTGTCCAACTTGTGCGCACAGCAAATGGACCCTGAAGATTTGCGAGTGGCCCTCAGCAGTCCAGCTACCCAGCTTCCTGCACTGTATAACCTTTCTGAGAAGGGGAACTGGTACACAATATTTGGGGCCTCCTGCACTATATGGTTCCTTCCATCCTACACTTGCACGCAAGTTGCCTAGCAAGAACACTTTCACACTTGAATCACGGTTTGCAGGGGTTCTTTGTTGCTTGCAGAATTGTATTTGTGTGTGCAGGTGCACCTTCCAGCCAAGGCTGCTGCCTCAGAGGCATGGTGAGTGATGAATGTGTGCCATGAGCCATGCTTTGTCACCTTGCACTTAGTTCCTGGTGTGGGAGCCATGACACGTCTGATGACCCATGTGTGTTGCATGTGAACTCCCCCCAGTGGACATGCTACACCTCCCTTGCGCACAATGATGTTGGCCAGATTTCCTGCCTGCCATGCATGCTAGTGAGGTACTCTGTCGGTATATGCACTCCCTTCTCCTTCGCTGCCTCTGTAGTGCAGGTGGTGGTGATTGTGGTGGTGATGGTGGGGGTGGTGGCAATGGTGGTGGTCTTCTTGGTGCTTACTAGGAGTAGGTGCACGGTGTCCTAGAGCTTCCCAGGGTAATTTGGGTATGTTCTCCTTATGTACATGTGCCAATGTGTCAGTTTTACACCTGTTCTGACCAGGTGTTATTTTTTTGACACATTGGAGACTCTGCACAACTTTTGCAATGGTTGCATCATTTCCCAAAAATCTTGTAAACCTGGCTGTGTCAATCCTGCATGATTTTTTAAGGGGGGAAGGCCTACCTTGCATATCATTGTCAGTATCTCACACAGCCAGATCCAATGCTATAGAAAAATGACGCACAGGTGGAAAAGTGATGCTAAAGGTCTCTAGCGTCACTTTGTAAATATGGAGTTGATATTGAGCCACTGCTGAAAAACAAAAATGATGCAGCGGAGGTGCAAGGGCCTTGTAAATGAGGCCCATTGTTTTTAAAATGAAATCAACAGTAAAGAAAATTCTTATAACCCTTCTATCATGCCAAAGGTTGCACAAGTAAGGTCACCATCTCACAATCCTTTGTAAAATAACAAGCAGAAAACCAAGATTTTCGGTGTTGAAACTCAAATTATGTATGCCTGTGATATTATGCAGGGCAAGACTAGATTACCACTTTGAGGATGAGCCATAGCAAGCCAAGAGAGGGACCCAAAAACATTATAAGGCACCCAGGAAACAGCACCTCTAAAAGGCGCCAGACAACCCTGAAATACTACCCATGAGAATGGCATGCCCCAAGAGAGACAGACCTGCACACAGATCACTGAGAACCAGAGAAGTTAAGGGACAGTCCAAAGAGACAGCCTACCAGAGCCACCCTCAAATAAAAACAGTAAAAGAGACAAATAGCCATATTATCCATGGGGAAGAAGACGTTGTGAAAACAGACAAACAAAACGTCACAAAGTCCATCAAATAGCCAATGAAAGAGTGGCCAGTCCCAAGGGAAGCAGAAGCACTATTACCATAAAGCAAGAACAGGCATTCATCCCACCGCAAATTAACCTCAGAGAAAGAACTCTGGGGTGTATTCAGAGGCCCCTAGCGACACAGAAGCGTCACTTTTCATGACGCTCCTGTGGCACTAAGCACTGCGCCGTATTTACAAGGTGGCGTTAAGCCACATTTTGTGGCTTAACGTCACCTTGTAAATACGGTCCCTTCCAACCCAGCACTGTGCAGGGAAGGGGCGTGGGTGCAATGGGTGTTTCTGTGGGTGTGCCACAGCAACACCTATTGCATTTTGACACTTTCTCAGATTTACGAGTTTTTGTAAACCTGAGGCAGTGCCAAAATCTAACGACACCCCCAAGGGTGGCGTTAGCAGGGTGCATCGAGAAGGGACTTTTATCCCTCCTCATTTTTTGCTTTTTCTATGTGTGCTGCATTCTGCTATTCAATAGCGTGATAATACACACGCGCGCTGTTTTAAGCATTGCTGCTGCTCATCACACGTTAGGTGGACTGGTTTCCTGCCTGGCTGAAACGATCAATCGCTCCTTCACCTTCGTGATAGAAGCTAGGGAATTAGTTTCCCCAACCTCGGCTTGAAGATTGAATTATCAGAAGCACAGAGGATTCGTTTAGCCACCCGAAACAGAAGGCAATGAACTAGTTCTCCAGGAGCTTATAAACAGGGCGCCCGGTAAATACTCGGATTACCAAAACAATAAGAGAGGTGGCACTGCCCTTCCCGTGTCCTGATGAGGCCATGAGTTGCTAGGCCGAAACGCGTCGACCCATTGTTTACAAGACTGAGGGCCTATAAATGAATGTATAGAGAATAGAGATATGCACCATACAATACCGTTTGAAATCAATAGACAGGTATTTGACAGCTGGGTGTACTAAAAGCCCTCAGCCATTGTTTCTTAGTGGATCACAATTTGATTCTCCTGATAGTGACCACAAAATAAAGAATAAATGAAGGGCATAACCCTTTCCAGTGACACCGCCACTATCCAATGACTAATTGTTGCTTTCTATAATGTCTGTAATGTGATGTATATCTTTCTTAAATGTTTTTAATGTTTTGTACATTTTTGTGTTAATTTTTTACGTCCATATTATGAAATGTTTATCGAATAATCACTGCTTACCTTCGGTATTAAAATGATTGAAATAAATATGGGAAAGAAATAGCCCCTAAAAATCAGGATTGATAACTGATCTTTTGAAATTAATGATTGGATTTATCCCTTCTTGCTATCTTTTGTGTTTGTGATACCAGTCACCGCCAGGACCTTGTCCGCAGAAATGCTGGACCTCCCACCCCGCCACTGCTGAGCACACAAACTCCCCGCCCTCCAAATAATGAAGCACAGACCACCACAGCGGTCAGTGGAAGCCGAACGACCATCGGCGGTACAGACCGACATGGGCGGCAAATGGACCCAACAGTAAGAAATGCATACATTGGCAAGTTTGAAACCCACACACCTGACACACATCCAGAACACTATAAAACACTCACAAACACACCCCACAATTCTAATACAGAGAACCCCCGAAGCAGACACCGAACGCCACAATACACGATCTATACACCCAACCACACAACAGCACCCTAACCTAGATCCACACAAGACACCATTCACAAGACACACCATGGCACGTCCCAAACACCCACGCTTCACAGAAAGGGAGATAAGGACCATGGTGGATGAGATACTGAAGGTCGACCCACAATTATTTGGGGCACAGGTCCAGCACCCACCCATCGCCAGGAAGATGGAGCTATGGCAGACAATAGTCAACTAGATCAATGCTGTGGGACACCATCCACGCACCAGGGACGACATGCGCAAGAGATGGAATGACCTGCGTGGGAAGGTCAGGTCCATGGCATCCAGGCACCACATTGCAGTCCAGAAGACTGGGGGAGGACCTCCACCAACACTACCCGACTACACTGACTGGGAGGAAAAGATACTGGCCATCCTGCACCCTGAGGGACTCACTGGAGGAATGGACTCCGGTAAGCCATCTACATTTACCCCATATCCATCACACCTGTAATGCATGCACCACCCCACCTCTCCAACACCCACCAGGACCACTACCCCACCCAGACCACAATCAGTACATCCACTCCCCCTGCATGCCCACAAACCCTCTAACAGGCCCACATCCCTTCCCCTGTGCACAGCCACCCACCCCTGGAAGGAATCACAATGGCCTACAGCACCCACAATGCACCTCCACATCCAAAGCAAAATGCAATGCTAACCTCACAAAAGCACCCTGCATGGCCCCAAAGTTTGAAAACCTGCACAAAACTGCCCAGTCCTGTGCACCCCACCAATCATGCAATTGTAACAGACATGTCCATTCCCACCAACAGGCACCACCACCCATGCCACCCTGACGGACAGGGCAAGGAGTGGCAGTGCCCCACAGGGAGACAGAGGCACCTCCCAGGACACTGGGGATGGAACCATGGACATTGATGATCACCCTGGCCCCCTCACACAGTCCTGGACTGTCATCATCTAGCAGCCCTACCCAGGACACCACTGACACCCCTACCACCCAGCCAACATCATCAGCCCAGGGTAACCGTCCCCACACCTGTGTACCCAGGCCACAGACTGGTGGAACACATGGACAGAGGCCACAGTCACCCCCAGCCAACAGGCAGGAAGATGATGGCCCCAGTACAAGTGGGACCGCAAGACCTGTGCAGAGGACACAGGCACAGGGGGCTAGGCACAGTGGGAGGGTATCAGTGGCCCAGAGGGGAGGCCACAGGATTGATGCAGCACCCCAGGACGTGATCTCTGAGGTCCTGGGAGCATATTTCCATACCCAGGACAGATTGGTCCAGATAGTATCCACCTTGGAGCAGAGTCAAAGGATGCAGCTTGCACACCACCAAGAGACCATGGAGCAGTAGAAACTGCACAATGCCACAATGGCCAGCATAGCAGGTGTGCTGCTGCGCCTTGTCTCAACACAGCCAGAGGCCCACACAGACCAGGAATCTCCTACTACAGGCCAGGCTATAGATCAGACAATAACAGCATCAGCAGCAACTGGACATTTTCCACCCTCTTAGGACACACAGGAGACATGCATCTCAACCCATACAGGCCAGCACCAGGCACCCAAACGGACCCTCAGGCCCAGATGTGGCACTGGAACACCTGCCAAGAGCAAGGCCCCCTCAAAGAAGTGACTCTGGCAAGAACTGTCCTCTAAGTGTCCCACTGAATCAACGACCAAACCGTGTGAAAACAACAACAAATTTGTGTAAACATAGATGGACCTACCACTACTGCCACCAAATGCTGCATCCATGTTGCCATATTGTACAACCACCAGTAGCCCATTCCCATCGCTGTACTCTGCACAATGTAATCCCTGCACCAAATAAAACACCAGTTCACCTATTACAATGTTCCCTGTCATTTTGTTTAAACAAAGTGAAGTATGGATGCAACTGTATTATAAATTATACATTATTTTCTCAGTAGCAAGAAATGCACCACACCCATAACATGTTGTTGTTCCTACAAATGTGTTGAACTATTATACAATAATGTTACCTGTCCTATGCAGACCTGGTCACAGTGGCAATGACTATTGACCCAACACCCCCCTAGATGAAAAGGCACACTGACAGTATGCTGCACAGACAGCAATCTCATCCAAAAGTCCCACATAGTTACTGGAAGTACAGGGAGTGCAGAATTATTAGGCAAGTTGTATTTTTAAGGATTAATTTTATTATTGAACAACAACCATGTTCTCAATGAACCCAAAAAACTCATTAATATCAAAGCTGAATATTTTTGGAAGTAGTTTTTAGTTTGTTTTTAGTTTTAGCTATGTTAGGGGGATATCTGTGTGTGCAGGTGACTATCACTGTGCATAATTATTAGGCAACTTAACAAAAAAAAATATATACCCAGTTCAATTATTTATTATTACCAGTGAAACCAATATAACATCTCAACATTCACAAATATACATTTCTGACATTCAAAAACAAAACAAAAACAAATCAGTGACCAATATAGCCACCTTTCTTTGCAAGGACACTCAAAAGCCTGCCATCCATGGATTCTGTCAGTGTTTTGATCTGTTCACCATCAACATTGCGTGCAGCAGCAACCACAGCCTCCCAGACACTGTTCAGAGAGGTGTACTGTTTTCCCTCCTTGTAAATCTCACATTTGATGATGGACCACAGGTTCTCAATGGGGTTCAGATCAGGTGAACAAGGAGGCCATGTCATTAGATTTCCTTCTTTTATACCCTTTCTTGCCAGCCACGCTGTGGAGTACTTGGACGCGTGTGATGGAGCATTGTCCTGCATGAAAATCATGTTTTTCTTGAAGGATGCAGACTTCTTCCTGTACCACTGCTTTAAGAAGGTGTCTTCCAGGAACTGGCAGTAGGACTGGGAGTTGAGCTTGACTCCATCATCAACCCGAAAAGGCCCCACAAGCTCATCTTTGATGATACCAGCCCAAACCAGTACTCCACCTCCACCTTGCTGGCGTCTGAGTCGGACTGGAGCTCTCTGCCCTTTACCAATCCAGCCACGGGCCCATCCATCTGGCCCATCAAGACTCACTCTCATTTCATCAGTCCATAAAACCTTAGAAAAATCAGTCTTGAGATATTTCTTGGCCCAGTCTTGACGTTTCAGCTTGTGTGTCTTGTTCAGTGGTGGTCGTCTTTCAGCCTTTCTTACCTTGGCCATGTCTCTGAGTATTGCACACCTTGTGCTTTTGGGCACTCCAGTGATGTTGCAGCTCTGAAATATGGCCAAACTGGTGGCAAGTGGCATCGTGGCAGCTGCACGCTTGACTTTTCTCAGTTCATGGGCAGTTATTTTGCGCCTTGGTTTTTCCACACGCTTCTTGCGACCCTGTTGACTATTTTGAATGAAACGCTTGATTGTTCGATGATCACGCTTCAGAAGCTTTGCAATTTTAAGAGTGCTGCATCCCTCTGCAAGATATCTCACTATTTTTGACTTTTCTGAGCCTGTCAAGTCCTTCTTTTGACCCATTTTGCCAAAGGAAAGGAAGTTGCCTAATAATTATGCACACCTGATATAGGGTGTTGATGTCATTAGACCACACCCCTTCTCATTACAGAGATGCACATCACCTAATATGCTTAATTGGTAGTAGGCTTTCGAGCCTATACAGCTTGGAGTAAGACAACATGCATAAAGAGGATGATGTGGTCAAAATACTAATTTGCCTAATAATTCTGCACTCCCTGTAGAGTTGTATCAGTTGGGTCCTGGAATTTACATCTTACCCCTCCTCATCATCACCATCACTCTCATCCCCTCTCTGAGGAAGCTGGTCTGGATATACAGCACCCTACTCCTCCAAGAGGGGGATAGAATTCCTCACAGCCACGTTGTGCAGCATACAGCAGGCCACCACTATTCTACACACCTTTTCAGGCCCATAGGCCAGGAAACCACCAGAGATATGTAGGCAACGGAATCTAGCCTTCAGTAGACCTACTGTGTGCTCTATCACCCTCCTAGTACGTCCATGGGCCTCATTGTAATTCCTCTCTGCATCTGTTCCAGGATTCCTCACTGGTGTCAGGAGCCAACACAAGTTGGGGTAGCCAGAATCACCTAAAAAATGGCGCAAAACAGGACTGTCAATGACAACCCTCAGTGGCAGACAGCCTGGCTGTCTGCTATGTGGCAATAAGTGTCAGAAACACCTACCTATGATCCATCCTCTGTCCTATTGTAGTTGTTCCATCTTGTGTGGCACACTACTGTTCCTTAGCACAAGGGAATCATGGACTGATCCAGGGAACTTGGCATTCACATGTGAGATGTACTGGTCTGTAGTACACACCAACTGAATGTTCATGGAATAAAAGTTCTTCCTGTTTCTGTACAGCTGTTCAATGACTCTTGGGGGGATGATAGCTATGTGGGTGCCATCAATGGCACCTATCACATGGGGTATGTTGGCAAAGGCATAGAAGTCCGACTTGATGGCAGGGAGGTCAGCACTTTGGGGAAACCTTGCATAGGACTGCAGGTGTTGTACAAATGCATTCAGGAATCTGAACAGTATAATGCTAAACATTGGCTGTGAAAAACCTGCACCCATGCCCACTGTCAATTAAATTGAGCCCGTGGCCAGGAAATGGAGTGCAGAGAGCACCTGTACTTCAGTAGGGATGGCATGCTGATTCCGATTAGCCGGTCTCAGTGCTGGATCCAGTAATGCACAAATTTCATGAATTGTAGCACGAGTGAGTCTGTAATTGCTAATGATGTGACGCTCCACCATGGTCTGCAAATCAACAAGTGGTCTGTACACCGATGGGACCCTCCCTCGCCACAAGGGTCTGTACCTAGGAGGAGTTTAAAAATATGTGTGAGGAACACACATACATCTGCACACATTGTTTCTCATTCAGCACTGCTGGCATGATTGTGGACGACACAAATGCTTAGTGTGTGTGACATTACAGCAACATGACCACAATGATATATCAGGACTGTCAGGTGAGGTAATGTATATTGTTTCATGCCTATGGGTGTTTAGGGGACATTAGGGCCTGCATTGTGCTGATGAGGATTTTACAACTGCGTAGTTAAGGCCAAAATGTCTGCCCCCTGTAATCCAGAAGTGTTGTGGTGGAAGTGAGCTTATACCGCTAGCAGTTGACGTAATAGTGTAAGGCGGTGTTTACCGCTGTGGCAAATTTACTGGTTAACATGGTTGTCACTGGGCATTCTTAGCATATCATGATTGCCGCCGGTGGTGACGGTGCACACCGACGCGGTGCGTACGCGAAATCATCACCCCAACTTCACTTGACTCCCTGATCTCGTGCATGCAGGTACTCCACTGAGTTTACTGCTGCGTCCTGCCTCTGGTCATGCAAATGGCTCGTGTTGCAGGAGAAAGGGCCCCGGCCTTCACCAACGAGGAATTGGAGAAGCTCGTGGACGGGGTCCTGCCCCTGTACGCCAAGCTCTACGGTCAGCCAGAGGAACAGGTGAGTAGGAAGATTTGGGGCATGGATGTGTGTAATGGTGGTTGATGGCTGCATAAATGTGTGCACGTGTGACACTGTATAGTCCAGGGTTCCTGACATGCTGCGTGTGTGTGTGCTGTTAAGCTGTTTGAAATGCCTGTCCCATAGTGGGTGTATAGCCAGCTATATATTATTGTCCATAGTCTGACCTCAGTGTTACTTTTTCTCTGTGTCCCTTATAGGTAAGAGCCCACCAGAAGAGGGGATTTCGGCATGCCATCGCCAAGGAGGTGCGGACCCTCGTGGTCTACAACCAGCGGAGCACCCACTGCAGGAAGAGGTGGGAGGACCTGCGGCGCTGGGCAAGGAAGATCTGTGAGGCCCAGCTGGGGAAGTCCTCCCAACGAGAAAGGGGTGCCTGTCGGGCACTGACCCCCCTTATGCACCGCAGCCTGGCGGTGGCATACCCAGACCTGGATGGGTGCTTGAAGGCTGCACAGCAGTCACAAGGGGGTGAGTACATATACCATATTTTGGCTCCTTGATGGATGTGCGTGTGTGCATTCGTATTTATGCTGTCTAGTGGCAGCGACTCGGACTGATGTCCATCTACAAAATGGCCCCTGTGGGGAGTAGGGGTGTAGGGTCAAGTCTGCAGTACATCAGGTCCTTAAGTGCTGTGGGGAATGGCTGTAGAGCAGGGTTCTGGCCACTAGTCAGGGGCATAGCCATGTGTATAGCGTTAGGTGCTGCCTGGTAGAATATTTTCTGGGAAGGTGTATGTGTGAACCACTGATGTACCTCCATTCAGCTATTTGCAAGTGTCTCTCCTGTTTTGTCTCCCCATCCCTGTTCTTTAGTGTTGTCTTTGTACATCAGCATCATCTGGCGAGGGAGCTGAGGCACCGGCGAGTGTGGAGGCAGCGGCCCACGGATCCACGGAGGCAGAGTCGTCCGATGCCAAGGGGACTAGTGGGTTGGAAGGCGATGGGGGTACCACGGGGAGGCAACTACCACTGGAGGTAGTGACTCCCTCCTCCGATAGGAGCTCCCTGGCGGTAGTGGACCCTAGTGGGCCCACCCCTACTGTGTCATCTTCCGCCACCCCCATACCATCACTGTCCTCCCAGTTGCTCCCCACTGAGTTGCCTGTGCCTGCTCACCGAGAAGTGTGGGTGTCTCCTTCGCCCCAGGCACCTCATCCCCTGCCTCAGTCAGCCCTGCTGCCCTCACGGAGGATGCTATTGACCTCCTGAGAACCATCTCTGTAGGGCAGACAACCATTGTCAATGCCATCCAGGGGCTAGCATCAGAGGTGCAGCAGACCAATGCCTATCTGGATGGCATTCACGGTGCCGTGTCTGGCCTACAGAGATCTTTTCAGGCTCATGCCTCCTCTTTGACGGCAGCCATTGTCCCTGGTCATTCCATCCCCCCTCCAACCACCTCTACCCCTTCCAGCACCCCACTCCCTTCGCCCGTCCAAAGCACACATTCTGACACGCAGGCACACACCTCAACACACAAAAAGCACACTTCAAAACACAAGCACCACACCTCCCACCACAAGCATACACACAGCCAACATACACATGCACACACACCAACATCCACTTCCCCCAGTGTGTCCACCTCTTCTGCCTCCCTGTTTGTCCCCTGTACATGCACACCCACAGGCACTGAACCCTCATTCAATGTTGCTGACCTTATTCCTGCAGTCAGCACAATAGCAAACATCCATTCATGCACCCCAGGCACCACACCTGCACTCACCACAACAACTTCAATTGACACATGCAGCACAGTCACTAGACTTGCAGACACCCATACAACATCCATTTACACTGGCAGCCTGTCTTGTCCCACTGTGTCCACCCCCCCTCCTCCCAAGACACTCATACGCACCAAAACACCCACCCATCACACATCCACCACACCTCAGCATACTGTCCAGTCACCTGCACCCACGTCATGCACACCTACACCTGTCACGACCACTCCCTCTACCTCCACTACCATGCCTTCCTCTAGGGCCTCCTCAATTGCACCTAAAAAGCTTTTCCTATCCCGTGTAGACCTATTTTAACCCACTGGCTCACCCCGTCTAGTCCCTAAACTTGCTCACCTCCTTGCCCTGTCCACTCCTCCCACGTCACTGCCCGCCCCTGTCCGCCCTTCCCGTTCCCGTACTGCCTCCCATGTGAGGAAGAGGCCCTGTGCTGGCCCAGGAACATCTGCCGCACCCCAGGCCACGTCCGCTCCACCAGCTGCTGTCACAAAACCCAAGCCCCCTCCACCTTCCAAACCTAAATCCAAGCTCCCCCAGTTGTATGTCCCCACCCCACCCCCCTGCCCCTGTTCTCTGAGGATCCTGGATGCCCCATTGTTGCCCCTATGAGGTGGAGTACGTTGCACTTGTATTAGTCAAGTTGGGGCCATTGTGGCCCATCTGACTCCTTTTCCGATGGACTGGCCTTATTTGCACTTCTGTTGCTCAGTGAGCAGAATAAAGGTTAATGTGTGGCCTGTGTTGTTGAAGGCACACTCTGGGTACGTGGTCCCTCATTTCATTGTTTGGGGGTGTTGGGAACATGTATGTACTTTGGGCAGGCTGGATTTGTCTTGTGTCGGGTAAGTACCTCTTGCTGTGGGGTGTATGGTTTGTGCTGCTGTGAAGGGTTGTGGGAGCATTGCAGGGTGGGTTGAGTGGGTGGGTATATAACTGTGCCCTTTCTTCCCTTGTTTAGTAGGTTGTGGGACTTACCGTCATCGTCTTCGTCGGCAGTCTCGGTTGTGGAGGTAAATGAAAGGAGCAGTGCTGGCATGAACTGCAACTCTCTCTCCATGTCTGCTTCAGCATGTTGTGTGAGCCTCCGGTGAGGGTTTCCTTATATTTGGTTTGTTTCCGCCTGGCTTTGCGTGGCGGTGGTTCCCACCCTGGAACTGACGGTGGTCTAGTGCTTCATTATTTGATGGGCTGGTAGGACCTTTCTGTCGGCCTGTGGGCGGGCTCTGCCGTAGTTGTCCGCACTCCTCTGCTGGCAGTGAGTGGTTTTCAGGATGTCTGTGTTTCAGTTGGTTCATTATTTGGTGGTTCGGACCGCACGTCAGTTGGCGGTTGTTACTGTCACCGCCGGTGGTGCGGTGTTTACTGCTGTGTTCATAATGAGGGCCATAGTGTTGGAAAGTGCAAAAAGCTTGGAATTAGAATGATTACGGGATGTAGATTGCTTTGTCAAGTTGCCCAGTGTCAGCTGGCACCCTGGGAAACTTATGAACCCCAGATATTTCTGCAAATTATACACCTGGGGAAGTCTTAGGTGGTGTGACTTGGATGGATACCACTAACTGTTCTTACTAATAATGCCCAGCAAACTCCAAATTTAGGTTTTTAAAACTGAATAGTCTCGGATTTCTATAACAAAATATTTAAGAATATGTGGACAACAACAAAAGTCCTACCACCCCGAGTTCCATGATTACCTTATACGTGTGGGTGAACCTATTGTAAACAACAGGAAAAGCCATAATAGAGACTGTGTGAAGTCAATGTAGTGTGAGTGTGGTTTTTAAATAGTCAAATGTTTGGCCTAATTCTGTCTCATGCAGTAGGACTATTTGTGCGTGCAGGAGCTACCATTTTATTGGGAGGAGTGTGGAAATGTTGTTTGGTAAGACGTTTCTAGAAGTTTTAGCATTTCTTGTCTACAGTGTTAATACATGTCTGGGTTTTGAAAGTTTTTGTGTGTGCCAGGACTCCTCAGGCTCAAATAATGCAGTTCTCCACCTTGGAAGCCCACCGCATAAATACATTCTCTAATGTATAGTGGCTGGATTGCTACTCAAACCCTTTGAAAACACTCTTTTGATACCCCCACACTCAGAAGACCCAGATGAAGACATGGCTTGGGGAAAACTGATGGAAAAATGATTTTCAGACAAATATCACATTCAGCCCATTATATGGCTGCCAATCTAGGCCATGGAGGTCAGGAGATAGAGCCTTTTGGCCAAGAAACCAGGTATTTTAGGTCATATGTAAGAGAAACCAGGTACACGGTACAAACTATTGATTAGGATAAGAAAGTCTGTCAGTGGTAAGGTGAATGATGTAAACTGTACCATCGCAGAAAGGCCAGCTACTGAGAATACTAGGCAGAGCTTTCAGTAATGATAAAAGGAGAAATGTATCCCTCAGCCTTAAGAGACGTGCGTTCCTTGATGGGAGTGCAAGATTGTGAACAACTGTGTAATCTATCATGAGTAATCCTATTTTAGAGTGTTGGTGTTGATTATATACCTAAGAAGCAGGAGTGGAGTCATTATTTTTTAGAGAGGACATCATTATAGAAAAATATTCTATTTTTCCAGAGGACATCATTATAGAAAAATATTCCATGTGAAAAGATACACTGCAAATATATCCCTAGCAAAAACATCAACAAACTGTCACCCGTAAACAAAATGACTCTAAAAATTGTTGACATATATATAGTTTCTGAAACCAGCCAAACTCATTTCCACATATTATAGGACTGGATTAATGTACTATTTGAACTGCATTCTTCCCATATAAGAGGCAATTAATTGACTTAAATACAGGTTGACATTTTTAGGGAGATATTTATATTAAATACTTTGGTAGTCTGTGATGATTCACATGCTGACAGAGGTTACTTTTCATGACCTAAATTATATGAATGATTGAGACAGCCTACATTCACCAGAGAGTAAGAGTCTGAGACATCTTCTCTTACTTGAAAGACTGAAAGGTTACTCCATCAATGTGGTTTCCAGATAGAAAAGGCATGAGAGGCTGGCTTCTCTATAATGTTCTATATGGTGTAGTAATTTACATTTTCTAGAAGCAATTAGGAAAACATCCCCAGTTAGGAACTGTCTCATGGTTTAGTAATGAGGAATTGATTAAGAGAAGAAGCAGAAACTACCCAAGTAGGCATACATCACAAATAACTCAGGAACAGCAAAAAGGTAGAAAAGTAATGGAAGGACAGATTTGTACCCTCCCCAAAAAAACAGCTTGGGTGTATTAAAGAGCTTCAAATATGAGTAAACATTGATGGCCGGTCAACAAATAATCGTCTATGCACACTGTTGTGCACCACAACTTGACTGTCTGATCTCTGCCATCCATAGGAACCTCCACTGGAAGGGGCATCAGGTGGTCATGCCATGGACCTCAGTGATCACCCTTGGGTGGATTGGAGTTGGATTTAAGATGGGTTGGTTTGATTTTGGGAGCGGAAGGCTTACCTTTGGGAGGAGTGGTCTTCTTCTTGGGGGTAGGATGGTATGGCTGCTTTCAGGGGTGGTGAAGTAGGTGTGACAGGGGAAGACTTGGACATGGAAGGGATTGTTCAGGATGTGGGTGGGGTCCTTTTGGTTTGGAGGGTTTCACAGGGGTATGGGCAAGGTCAAACAAGAAACTTTCTTTGGGCAATCAGGTAGGGTCAGCAGAAGGGATTAGGGGCTGGGAGGTTTGAGGAATTGCTTTTGTCAGCTGTGGGTGTTGTTGGTGCTAGTGTGCGTGTGTCTCAGGTTTAATTATTTGGTGTTTGTTGCATGTGTTAGTGTGGGTGTTTGAGTCTATTGGGGGCTGTGAGATAGAGGTGATGGCTAAGGTGGGAGTGGTGGCTGTGGGTGTTGGGTGCTGTCTGGGGGTATGTGGTGAGTGGGGTATGGGTCTCTGGAGGTGGGATGACATCTAGGGGTATGGTGTGTATGGTGTGTGGGACTGTGGGTGTTGGGGTGGTGTTAGGGGGTATGGTGTGTATTGTGTGTGGGTCTGTGGGTGTTGCGTGGTGTCTGGGGTATGGTGTATGGGTCTTTGGGGGTAGAGTGGTATCTGGGGCATTGGTGTATATGGTGCCTATGTCTGTGGATGCTGAGGTGGTGTCTGGGGTATGGTGTGTGATGTGTGGATCTATGGGAGTGGGTGGGTGAATGGTGGCTTTGGAGGTGTGTGTGAGTGACTGTTGACTGCTTGCATCCCAGTGTGTCTTGTGGTGCTCATGCTAATGTGTGCTGTTTGTGTGTGCTGAGGTGGGTGCGTGTGGATGTGTGTCTGTGTGTGCTTGGGACATGTATTTGCAGAGGGAAATTGGATTAGGAAGAGGTAGGTCGTGGGATTTGGAATGTGTGGGTGGGAAGGCTGCTGTGATTGTGGAGGCCAGAGCCTGAAAAGACCTCTGTAGGCCAAACATGACACTATGAATGCCTTCTAGGGATGCAACAATCTGCTGATTCTGGCTGCCCTGCACCTGGATGGCATTCAGAATGGCAGTCTGACCTACAGAGATACTCCTCAGGAGGTCAATAGCCTCCTCACTCAGGGCAGCAGGGATGATCGGAGTAGGGGATTAGGTGTCTGGCATGAAGGAAACACCCACCCTCTTTGGTGAGCAGGCAGGGCCAACTAGGTGGGGAGCAACAGGGAGGGTGGAGATGGAACTGGGTGTGGCGGACAAGAATGGAACAGGTACAGGTCCTGATGGGTCTGTCACCACTACGGAGTGGCCACTGGAGGAAGAACCTGAAGATGATGATATTGAACCTATGTCCTCCGTGGCACCTCTCTCACCCTCTGGCAACTGGTCCCTCTGTGCCTCATGTCTTGTGACTGGAGGTACCATGGCCAGCTGCTTCCACTCTTGTTTTGACCCTGTCTCCTCCGCTTGTGTGTGCTGAAATTACAAAGGCAAATAAGATCCCTACATTTACCTGATCACACTTGAACAACTGCTTTGATTACCAAACATTACCATAATGTACAGTAGCCTCCAGCCACAAGCTTAAGCAAAATGGCTCTAACGTTTGCTACATCATATGCATGTATGCTACATGAACCGGGAACAGATGCCCATGGAAAATCATAATCACAGACAACTCGAATTGCATGGGTGAAGTTGTGCAATCACAATACCCATGGAGCAAGTAGGAGACCTTATCACCTTAAATGGTTTGGCTTATGTAGCATCCTTCAGTAACCTGTTGTCACAAAATAGTATGGCAATGCCAAGTTCATTCTCAAAGATCCCACACAAGGTCATGCATCCAGCTAATCTTCATATATCCAATACCACATCACAATGAAATGATGGCCAAATAATCCAGTCATGTTGCAGTAAGAATTGCAGTTGCCCAAAACAGATGGCACGAAACACCCATGTAACAAAGCACAAATCCTCCAATGGTAACTTCACAATATGTCCATTGTCAAAATAGACTCATGGAAGTTGTACTAATGTTGCTTTGATAGATAACATCTTGCACAGAAAAGTACACTGGAGACCACAACAACAAACAACATGACCTGATTGATCACTGCACTCAGCCACGAGTTGGCCCTGGAGAGTATATGGGTAGTGGACTGTACTCTGTTGTGTCCTAGGTCACTAGGCCAATAGACAAGGCACATGAGCATGCACCAACGTCCATACTTATACCAGCAATATGTCATCTTGTGTGTCACACATGGACTTTCTCCACTCTTCAGGGGGAGATGGCAGACTATAACACATCAACTTGGCAATGTAACAGACAGGAATATGCCCAGGACCTACCCCATTCTAGCTGCTGTGCTCTCCTCAAATGCCCAACAAGCTTGGGGTAGACCACCACCAGAATGGGGGCCATCAGGTTGGTCAGGCTTCACTGGACCTCTGTGATCTTTGGGGCTCAGTGCTTCAGGTTCGTCGACCTCCTGTGACAGTGGTCACTCCACTGTCTATGGGCCCCCAGGATCCGCACCTTCCAGGTGATAGCTCTCCAAATCCCTTTCTTCTGATGTGTTTTGTCCTGTATGGATGCAATAGACAAATGAAGACGTTGCAATTCCATTTTTTGGGCAACTGGTTGTGTAACACACATTTTAGAAACACCAAGCACAAACATTTTGTAACTGTCAAAACATCACAAAGTTAAAGCACACATGCTAATAAGTACAGGAACATAAATACACACTTTTGGAGTCATCTGAAGACTAACCCACTAACATGCTAATGGCCTACACTGACTAAGCAAGCCCACTGACATCAGGAAGCTCAATGACACACAACACAACATTGTGCCTTTCTAAAGGGTAAACTCCTTGGGCCTGACTGTACAGACACATTTACGCCCAGCTATACAGTATTGACATAATGCACACAGTCCCTTCAGGCAGCTACCATACTACTGACTACACCCTAAGGCTTAAGTGAAAATGAAAGGCTGCCATGGGTAGTAAGGGAAGTCTCTTCCCTGTGCATGTGTGGACATGTGGCCTATCAAATGGAATCCCATACCACTTCAGAGTGGGTTTGTGTGGTATGTACTTGTAGCACAGAACATGTCAATCCTACACAGATGACATCCAACATGCTAAAGTATGTTTGGTCAGATTGGTTGCATGTAACCATCCTAATGAGTCACATGTCACGCCCTCCCCTGTATTAACCAACTGTCTGCACTGTGGGTTTGTCACTTGTGCAATATACCTGTAATGAACAAATATGACTTATGTGAAGTTTCAACAGAGCTGTGGATGCAAGGAACCTGCCATAAGCCAATGACACACATTGCCAGTGAGGGGCAACGGAAATATGTCCTAGGTCAGGGGGTACCTCAGTATCCATTCCTAATGTAATCAATGTACAAAGGCCTTCAGGCCAAGTCTTGCCATTGAAGACTCATTGTAGCCACATCCAAGGATCTGCAGGTCTACAGGGAGTGGCCTGGTTTCACAGTTACATACCCACTGTAACTCTACCTCTATGTCCCATACTGGGAAAAATATTTGACAGGCCTTGGTCTCTGCTAGCTGAACATAGAGAACTTGCATGACACTCACATTTCGATCACTTCCATGCCTTACAGTACATCTTGTGCACATCCTTCATGTGAGTTCAGAGTTGTGTGGCACTCTGAAGGGCACAGAGAGTTTTACATGGTTCTCATACAACAGTTTGGCAAGGCCAGGTGTGGGCTGAGTGATCTGTGGGACTATACACATTGCTAACGAGATCCTCACATGACTCAAACAGTATACATACACAGCTCATGCTGTAATGCACATACATGGTGTTTCACATGTAGAAACATCATATCCAAAGATATGTCATTGTGTGGATGGAAAGTCTCCTTGCCTAGATGTATGAGCTACAGATGGAGGATCTAGGGCTTATCATACATCACACAACACAATCGTAATATGAAATACATAGAGTTCTTGTCTCTACTACCAACACCATGAACATCCTGTGTATGGAATCCAAAATGCGTCAACGGGTACCTGAAAAAGTCTCACTGGCACACATAGGCATATTGTAGCCTCCAAGGAAGGAAAGGATGGTGTCAAACAGAGTCATATGCCTTTAAGGTTCTTATCTGCTCCTCTGGTGAGCCATCTAGCTGATCATACAGGGGAAGGATCTCATGAATGAGCCTCTCCAGCTCCTCAGGAGAGAAGGCAGGGGCCCTTTCACCTGTTTGGTCTGGCATGATTGCTCCCCAAGGTGGCACAGAGCAGCTGAAGTGGTGGAGGTATTGATGGCAGAAATATCAGGAGTCGAGTGATTTAGCAAAACTCAGCGCACATGTATGCCACATGTGCGGTCATCACTGCTGATGGCCACAGACATTGGGCAGCGACCATCACAGTCACTGATTTCAGCCTATGGCTATGTCTCCATCCGAGCGGTGAACTTCCACTGGTGGCCGCAGGCTGTTCCTAATGTACAGTGAACTTGGTCAGGCATCCACCGTTTTGGTGGTTGTAACTACAGTATTGTGCCCTGTTAACTGTGTCACAACACCAATATATGTGTCTGATCATTTCAAACAATATAAAGTAGCTTTGTTGTATAGGTTCTCCTACTCAATCACCAGTGTAGTGTTTTGCTGGTGACAGATGGTATATTACGCGGAGCACCGTCCATTGTCGATAACTGTATTTTTGGCAGTTGGAACAGACTGTTAAATTTTGAGGGGAACATGAGGAGCAACAGGTGGGTAATGCGTAGACAACCATGGGGCTCACATTTGGTTCTTGGGTAGTAGACAACTTTGATGTGCTATGGGTGTAATATTTTTCCAGTCAGTAATGCTTTGTCACATGATTTTGGTCCTATTCATCATGTATGTTGGTGTGGACACAGTGACTAATAATCCAACTAATTTAATTTCACAAATAGGTACCCTCGGAGAGTGAGGAGGTGACAAGCTCCAGTGTACCGTCCATAGCCAGGCCTTCAAACAATGGAAGAATGTCACATCATCAAACAGTTCCGTCTCAATAGGCAAACTATTGTGGATTTATGTTGTCAGTTGGAGCCAGATCTGATGCCTGAAAACATAAATCCAACATTCATACCACCCATTGTAAAACTCATGCCAATATTACACTTCCCGGCAACAGGGTCCTTTCAATATACAGTGGCCATATCTGATGGTATGTCCAACCTTTGTTCAGTGGTGTTTTAAGAGACATGCTACCAGCAATGAAGAAACACATTGACAGCTGTATCATGTTCCCCAGATGTGAGAATTTAGCCAATGTGAAGGGTGACTTCTATGGTTATGGTTGCTTCCCACAGGTGGCGGGAGCCATTGAGGACGCACATATTGCCTTGGTACCACTGCAGGCCAGTGAACAACTTTATCGCAACAGGAAGCACTTCCATGTGGTCAATGTTCGACCTGGCATCCTTGGTGTGATCTGCCCTGTCTTTTTTGCCTCTGCTTCCGATGTTTTGACTGTGTGCTGGACTTGGTTTTTGCTGTTTTTGGTACTCTGGGCACTTTATCACTGCTGACAGTGCTAAAGTGCAAGTGCTCCCTGTGTAAATTGTATGTGTAATTGGCTTTTTCATAATTGACATATTTGATTTACTAGTAAGTCTCCAGTAAAGTGCACTGGAGGTGCCCAGGGTCTGTAAATTATTTGTTACTAGTGGACCTCCAGCACTGATTGTGCCACCCTCATGAGTAGCCCTGTAAACATGGCTGAGACCTGCCACTGCAGTGTCTCGGTGTGTAGTTTTAAACTGCCAATTCGACCTGGCAAGTGTACCAACTTGCCAGGCCCAAACCTTCCCTTTTTATACATGCATTTTACTCTTAAGGTAGGCCCTAGGTAGCCCCATGTACAGGGTGCAGTGTATGTTAAAGGTGGGACATGTACTGATGTGTTTTACATGTCCTAAGAGTGAAATACTACCATATTTGTTTTTCCACTGTTGCAAGGCCTATCTCTCTCATAGGTTAACATGGGGACTGCCATAAATAACTTTTAAGTTCAGTTTCCCTTTGGGAGCAGATCGAGATTTGGAGTTTGGGGTCTTTGAATGCACAGTTTAAAAATGCATCTTTTGGTGAAGTTTGTTTTATTTTTATTGTTAGTTTTAAAATGCCACTTTTAGAAAGTGGCATTTTCTTGCTTAAACCATTCTGTGACTCTGCCTGCTTGTGTATTCCCTGTCTGGGTCAGACTGACAGTTGGGCTGTTTGTGAACCTCCACTAGACAGTGACACAAAGGGAGCTGGGGTGTAGCCTGCATATCCGGATGAGCCATCTGGGCTAGAGTGGAGGGAGGAGTGGTCAGTTACATCTGAATGGGTTGTGCCTGCCCTCACACAATGCAGCCTCCAACCCTCTGGTGTGAGTCTGGAGCCAGGCCTGGGAAAGGCAGAGAATCTTGTGAATAACAGAGACTTTCCTTTGAAGTTTGCCTACTTCAAAGGCAGAAAGGGGTATAAGTAGTGGACCCCAAACCCCATATTTTCAGATCACTTCTGACCCAAGAGGAACCTCTGCCAAGGAGAAGAGCTGAAGAGCTGGAGGAGGAGTCCTGGCCCTTCATCTGTGACTTTGCTTTGCTGGTTTGGCCTGCAGTTGCTGCTTCTGCCTGAAAGAGGACATAGACTGGACTATGTGTATATTCCTGCTTGTGAAGTATCTCTAAGGGCTTGGATTGGGCTCCCCTCCTGTTTTGAAGTCTCAGGACCATCAAAGACTTCCTCTGCCAGCATCTGGACTCTCTGCTGAGAGTCCTACCCCACCAAGTAGTGCCCTATCTAGTCCCTGGGCCCTTGAATAGTGAAGCTGGTAGAACCAGGACTGAAATCCAGGTATAGGAAGCTGTGCAGGGAAAATTTTGACGCTAAACACCCGCTTGTGGACGGCTAAAAATGACACAGCCCTCTTGCAGCACGGTTTCCCATCACCATGCAGCTGGATTTCTCACACATCGTAGCTGGGCGACAAAGTTGCCATGAACCTGTGCGGATCCAAGGTGCCCTGTCCAATAATCTACACATCGCTCTCTTGTGGGAGAGAAAAACAACACATCGCCTACCCAAAAAATGATGCATGACCTCTCTTGCGAGTAAGAAATGGATGCATTGCTGACTTTTCTGACGCATGCTCTCCGTGCGGCTTTATTTTTGACGCAAACCAAATACTTTGTGTAAAAAAGTTTCCATTGTTTTCTATGGAGTAAGACTCTTTTTACTTTATAAATTCATAACTTTACTTGTGTATATTGGATTTTTGTTGTTTTGGTATTGTCTGATTTAGATAAATATTGCCTATTTTTCTAAAATGGTGTTGTGTCCATTTTGTAGTGTTTTCACTGTATTACATAAACTTCACACTTGAATAGCACACTACTCACCTGTTAGGGTCTCAAGGCACTGTACGCATACCACTGTGGAACCCCTCCTGGCTTTTCCCTGTGAGGCACCCACTCCTGGGCAACCCCCAGGGTGAAGCCAGGCATCCAAGCACTGTCAGGGCCGTTGTGGAGCTTACGCAAGCTATTGCCCAGAGCTAGACCCATTAATTAGATTAGCTACTGAGGAGAGAATTATCTGGTCTGAGGGAATTGAGTCCAAGACCCACTGAGGTAGGAATTGAACCCAGGTCCTGGGCCAGATCTCTGCATCAGGGTCTGCAGCTCTAAACATTGTGCCACACTTCTCCACTGTGCCTTAGTACAAATACTTTACACATGGCCTTTGAGATAAGCCTGACTGCTTTTGCCAAGCTACCTAGGGGATGAGCAGGGTTATCTGAGTGTCTATCTTCATTGTACTGACTAGAGTGAGGGTTCCTGCTTGGACAGAGTGCAAACTGTCTGCCAACCATTTCTAACAGTCAGCGAGCAAGTTGTCTGCTTGTCAGATCTCTACATCTCAAATGCCAGTGCCCAGTTCCCAGGTTCAGCCCTTGATTGCTTTGCAATCCAGAACAGCACCATACCTCAGCTGATGTCACAACTGTAGCCAGGGAGGGCCTGGCTGGTTGGTAAGTCACATCTGTCCTGATTTTGTGTGTGCAATGTCAGGGGCTACAACCATATCATGAAGTGAGTGACTCATTGTGGTACTTATTATGTCATTCCAAAACAGGAGATACTCAGCGTATCGAAACCATCCCGCTTCCCCGCTGTGGAATCCAAATATGCTCAAGGAAGTTCTCTTTAATGAGGCCCATGGAAGAACGCGGTGGGCAGAAGAGCATGCTTTTGGGCTCCTGAAGATCAGATTTCGCTGTCTGGACAAGACTGAGGAAGCCCTCCTCTATTCACCCGGGAAGGTGTGTCAGATCACCTTGGCATGCTGCATGCTCCATGCTCCATAACATAGCCCTGCAGAGGAATATCCCTTACATGCCAGAGGAGGGGTAGGCTGGGGTGCCATCAGATGAGAATCCTGAAATGCCAAATGGAGATCATACTGACAAAGAGGAAGAACCTGACTTGCAACAGGATCTCATCTACAGCTTCTCATGAGTACAATTATGTCATGAGGTGTCATGACTGTGCAGTGAACTGCAGTTGTGATAATGTGTGGAGTATATTTTTGAAAATAGTTAGGGAGCTGATGCTCAGGCAAAATCTGCCAAAGGATGTTTGATGAGAAAGCTTTTGACACATTTACATTTTGATGATGTTGCTTTGTTTGTGTCAGATTTTTCTAATGGACTTTGTTCTCCAGACGTTTGCTGTGTGACTTGTGTATGGTTTCATAACAATACTCCTTGTTTTGTTCTTTGTTCGGGTATCTTTACCATGAGATCTTCATTTGGGAATTTCAGAGTTGTGACACTGGCAGGTATATTGTGCTCTTGTGACATACAAAGTGGACATAAATTGTTCCTGGGAATGTATTTCACAGACTTTGGGTGTGGAAGACCTGTGTCTTAACAGCTTGCACAGTGATAGGATGGAAGTGCAGAAGACTCAGTTGGAGTTCTTTGTTGTTGTATGGTGGCCATGATGTGTCATGTGTGTCATCATGTGGTCAGTAAAAACGTTGTTGTAAGACAAATTCATGTAAGTTCCCCTACACATTGGCTAAACACTCTTTTTGTCTAAAGTAGTTGTAGCTGTTAATGTTGTTCATAATTGTACGTCAAAGTGCCCATGGCACATCACTGACAGTTGTTTGTGTCATACCACCAGATACAGCAGCACTGGATTATAATGACCCTGTGAATAAGAGTTGCTGTACTACCATCTGTCTATGTGGTGTGTAGGAAGCTGGCCCAGTGCGTGGTGGACACCTCTTGTGTTTGCACCATATACCAGATCCAGGCAACCCTTAGTTAGTGAACAGTGTTTAGGAAGCCAAGGCTCTCCAGTTGTAGCTGTCGTGAGCAGCCAAGACTTTTTTAGGAGGAGTGTAAAGCACTTGCAATACTAAAATATTCACACAATAACTTATCTCACATGAAAGGAACCACACAGTGTTGGTAAAAAAGGTACTTTATTACAGTACCCCTGAAATAGATTACTTATAGGCAGACCCCCAACTGGAGGTAAGTACACACTATATATATACACGGTAAGTACTAGGAATTAGCATAGAAAAGCAACAAGCATTGGTAAGAAATAGCAGAAAATAGATAGGGCTCTATACAGGGACCAAATCATATGCTAAAATAGTGGAATGCGAAGTCAGGTCCTCCACCCAAGGATGTGGGGTATTAGAAGGGAGCTGGGAGAGCTTGGAACTCCAAGAGTTGAGTACCTAGATGACCCCCAGCGACCAGGAGAGCAGAGGTAAGTTACCTGGTCTTCCCTTAGACTAGCACAGGGACTTGGAAAATAAGATTTACAAGAACAGGACCAGTCCAGAGGAACCCAACGTTGGATTCTGGATGAAGAGGACCTGCAAAAGAAGGGTGTGAATCCCAGTCCATGCAGGAGTGTTCAGGTGGGGCAGGAGCCACTGCCCACCATTCTGTGGAAGAATATCTGGTTTGACGGTGGAAGATGAAGGTCAGCTATGGAGCCCAGGAGCTACAGACGAGTCCCTGAAGTCATGCAGAATCTGTCCCACGCCAGACACCGGGTCGCAGATGGGTCCGTGGTCAGGAGGACCACCAAAAAGCCTTGGCAAGTGCAAATCTGGACAGAAGAGGATTTGCAGGGCTGACGAGGACCTGCATGGTCCAGGGGACTTGACCAGTCAGAAGAGCCAGAAGAAGCAATCGTAACCCCCACAGGCAACCCACTGGCAGCAGGCATAGTAAGTTGCAGTGAGGCCCAGCCAGCACACCTGGAGAGGAGTTCCACATTGCTGAAGGCAGCAGAGAGGTGACTGTCCTTGCAAGGATGAAGTGCTGGAGGCTGGGGCTACTTGGAGCCTGAAAATTGCTCGGAGGAGGAGTGAACAAGCCTTAGTTGCTGCAAGAGTTGCAGTGCAAAGGGATTCTGTTCTGCAAGGAGAAGCAAGGGCTCACCATCTCCCAAGTTGGAAAGAAGGCAAAGAGGACCAAGAGTACCACTCAGAACCATCGCCTGTGTTGGGGGATCCATGCAGATCTAGCGGAGAGCAGATCCCAGCAGCAGGATGTCATTGCTTTAGGTGCCTGCAGATGCAGGGGAGTGACTCCTTCACTCCAAGGGAGATTTCTTTTTGCTTCTTTGGTGCAGCTGAAGTCTTACCGACCCCAATGATGTACAGGTGTGAAAATGTTGTAATCGCTGGAGAAACAATGTTGCTAGGTGAGATAATCTCAGGAGTTTCAGGCTTGTTTGGTTCCTGTGAAGTCCAACAGCGGTTCCTGTGGCCAGAAGCAGAAGAGGTTGATGCAGAGGAGTCCTGGTGGAGTCTTGCATGTCGAATCTTGGAGCCCACCCACTAGGGAGTTCCTAAATAGACCTAACATGGGACTTGTTCACTCTGCCGGGTGACCACCTGTCCTGACAAATCAGATCTCCCAGGGGCCTCTGCACATCTTGTTTCCAAATTGGCAGAATCAAGTGGCCACCTGGAGTAGCTCTGGGCACCACCCCTGGGGTGGTGATGGACAGTGGAGTGGTAACTCCCCTTTTCTTTGTGTAGTTTTGTGCCAGAGGAGGGAACAGAGGTCTCTTGACTGGGGCAAACTGGATTATGCAAGGAGAATAACAAAAGGGCCCTTCAAAGCAAGCAACGATGTGGGGAGGCTACCCCTCCCCAGCCCAGTAACACCAATTTCCAAGGGAGAGGATGTTGCATCCCCTCTCCCACAAGCAGTAGGAGCTTGCCTGAGGGGCTGCAGAAGCATGGGCTGCTTGGAAAACCCTGGAAGACTGGTAGGAGCAATACTGGGGGGATCTCTAAGGAGCACCCAGAGTACATGGAATCATGCCACCAATACTGGCATTAGTGTTGGGTATGATTCAGACATGTTTGATACCAAACAGGCCTAGGTTTGGAGTTACCATTATGTAGCTGGACCACCTATGTCCAGTACACAGGTAAAATGACTTTCCCACACTTACGAAGTTCATGCAGGGGTGCCCTCAAACACAGGGACCTGCACCCAGCCCTTTGGGCTGAAAAGTCCTACCATAGGGGTGACTTACGGTGACTTTTTGCAGTGACCAGCAGTGAAAGGGTGATTGCACCTTTTCACGGAGGCTATAAATGGTAGGTCTGCAGACACCATTTGCATGGTATCCCATGGATGGCATAATGCATGCTGCAGCCCATGGGGGACCCCTGGTGTACCTATGCCCTGGGTACCTAAGTAAAACATACTAGGGACTTGCAGGGGTACACCAGTATGCCAATTGTGGGATGTAGAGGGTACCAAAGCAATCACATTTAGAGGAGAGAGCACAATCAATGGGGTCCTGGTTAGCAGGATTCCAGTTAAAACACTCTGGTAACAGGCGAAACATGGGTGGTAACCATGCCAAAAAGAGTGACTTCCCTACAAGATGGGCTTCCCTTTGAGAGCTAGGGAATATGTCTCCAACAGACGACATCAACCATATCCATGTTTGGCTATTTAACAGGACAGTGTATGATATGTCTATTCCTACAATGTTCTGGGTATCTGTACCAGTATATTTGGTGGCCTCCACAGTCTGATATGGTAATGTCTAAATTTCTCTGTTTCTGACATCTTGAGAGCCTATGTGCTGTACAATGTAATACAATCTCATCTGAAACAAGACACTTGTACGTATGTGTTGGCGTGTAATGGTTGTAATCCTGAGCTGCACAGCGACAGAGAGATACTGGTTAGTGAAGGGGGTCCAAACATAGGACTGTGGAAAGTTAGAGGAATTGATGGAAAAGAAATGCTAGTTGGGTAAGTCAGAGATAGGTTGAAGTAGTAGTTAAGCAGGGACACAGTGGATGTCCAGGGGTAATTAATGAAGAAGAGGAGAAGACTAAGACACACAAAAAGAGGGCTTAGAGGAGAAGGTGGGTTACAGTGATCCCCCAGGGTAGAAAAATGCAGGGTAGATCAGAGAGGAGCATGAGCAGTGGCAGACAGAGGAGAATTAATTAACTGGAAGGATGTGAGTGAAAGAAAAGGGGATAATGAAGAGAGGATGTGGAAGCAGCTTAGATTCAAGGGGTCAGGTACAGATGCAGTAATATTTTCATTCCTGCCATGAGAAGAGGAGGAGAAATGTGCTTCAAGTTTGGGGTTTTGCTCTAGGACTCTAGGAAGTCACCCAAAAATAAATATGTAGGATTGTTCTGAATTGTAGATCTGGGCTTTCTATAATGGCACACAGTTTGTAGGAGAACCATATTTTTCAGCAGGCATACAGAAGTATGGTGAGGATACCAGATCTAGTGATGTGTGGCTCCTCTATGAGAAGAATCTTAGGAGGCACAAAGAAGACAAACCGTTTATGAGTTTGGCTACAATACATGGGGGAGGTCAGGGGTAGACAAAGTGTGCACTTTGGGAGCAGCACTTCAGCTGCAGGAAAGAAGGTGTTTAAAATTAAATGTATGTGCTGGCAGTTCAATGCAGGACATTGCAGATTTGCAGCAGGCGGAAAATTATTGCATCAGTGTGAGCAAAAAACAGTAAATATTTAGGGGTGTCATTTCTTCAAGCCTGATGCCTAAAAAAGATACACACAATTTTAATTTGATACATACTTTTTGTCATCATAAAGATAATTCAGTGAACCTTCACCTCAATAGGCTAGCCTGTTTGATGTCATGGGGTCTTTCAAGGAAGCACTCAAGATGGTCAGAAAGAACAGATTGAACTGTTTTTGGCAAAGGCTTACATTAAAGTAACCTTTGTCTTTGTCTTTTTGCTAGTGCACCACGACAGCTACTGACTGTTGGATGTTTTAGCTGAGGAAAAGGTCAGCTAATATAAATACTTGCTCCGTGACTATACTGTGTCTTGTTCAGCAGATTCCTATTGTAGTTATTGATGAAAGAATGTGGGAGAGAAAACATATCCAGTGGTGTGGCAAGGATTCTACAGGCTCAAATGCAAGCATGTAATGGACCCTCTATGCAACTGAGTTAAGAAGCAAAATACAACCATAATTCGGAAGCAGCAGGCCTCCTCAAGACCCAGAGCCTTGCTGCTACTGCACCTGGTGCACTATTTAGAATACTGCACCTATACTATGTTCTTGTGGAAAGGATGACTGCATTGTTCGCTTCAGAATGACTGAAATGGCACAGACAAGCTGGGGCTATTATTAGCTTCTGAACATTTAAAAACACCAGGGCCAGACTGGGAAGAAAAACATCCCTGACACAAATGTTCAAACTTTCCCTGCTCCTTTTGTCCTTCCACTTTCATCTCTTTCTTCTCCCGCTCTCTTCTACCTCTTACTTGCACCTCATTTGTGACAACTCTAATTATCTAGTGAGGCTGGAGAAGGTGACATAGCGCAACATAGCTATAATTTCTAGGTCATTAAAATGAAAAAGTGATGCAGGAGTCAGTGCTGCCAGAGGGTGAGGTAGCAACTGTAGTTACTTTCTTGGTGTCCAAGAATGTAACATTAAAACTCCAATCCCTTCTGGACCAACTAAACTTTTCTGCCATTGTGATACCACGAGCTAAGCCTTTTTCTGCATGTTTGGAAGAGGCAGGAAAATGGGTTAAACACAGTACCAATTTCTGATTAGTTACACTAAACTGGATCTCATGGCATAAGATGATTTTCTACAAAACATTAACTATATTTCACTGTAGTGGGGTGAGAAGGTGGACAACAAGGAGATGCAGAGCCAGCAGGGATTATCAGTTTCACTGCCATTATGGGGAGAATTGGTGCACAGTAGGATACCCTGCACACTTGTTGGCACATGTCTTTTGGAAGGAGATATCAACACTCCACATTAAAAGCATGGTGGAAGACCTACCAGAGGTATGCTCTTCTATTGGGTGCTTTTTCATGCATCTATTCCTTGGGTTTGTACAGAGCTTTGAGGGACAATGAGCTTGTGACACTAGAAAGGACAGTGACTGTAACATCGCCAGAGAATGATTCATTTTGAGGAATACTGGCTTGCGGACGCTAGTATGTTTTAAAAAGATTTTTAAAACTAAGACTCATGAATCAGGTACAAGGCAGTTGGTATACTTGGAAGTAAACATCAAGGAGTTATGGTGTCAAGTGTAGAAGATCAGGGCCTTCTTCGAGGTGCAGGGGGAAACCAGTCAGGTATCTTGTTCACAAAGATTAATACCCCTTGAAGATTTTTTTATTTAACAGCAAAAACAGGGATTTAGTAAAAAGAATAGGACGTGATAATTTGGATATTTCAATAACTGCATTCAGTGAGTAAAAGCAAAAGCTAAACTAGTGATGCAAAGCCCATGAGGCCTTCTGAGCAGATACCCAGAGAGGTCTTGGTCAAGTGGTGCTGAAGCAAGATATACCTGGTCATGGTTGACTCCACAAAAGGGCTGCCTAGGTTGGCATACATTTCTGAATGTCTTTTGAGTCAGCTTGCAAAAAGCCTCGAACTGTCTATGGTGTGCACAGTGCTGGTGCTACATTGGAAGAGACTCACATTGGTATTAGGAAAGAATATTGAAAAAAATATTGTTATGACAAAACTATTGTGTGCATAAATATTGAAGGGAAGTATATCATTTTTAGCAGTTTTTAATATTGTTGTAAATATATTGTTTAGAAAAATATTGCATATAATGTGTTTGACAAAATTGCAACTACTGCGGTACTTGTGAAATATATTTCATATATTTAACTTTAAAATAGTTTGATGTCATGTATTTTTATTGTACAAAATTCTTTACATATTTATTGTATTTATTGTTTACATTTATTTATTTTTTAACAATCAAATAAAAATATATGTTTAGTAACATTTTAGGAGCAGAATCTTGGGTTTATAGGTGAAAAAGGCTGAAGACATTTTTAAAGTATGTCTGTGTAAATCTCTTTAATAATTTTGAAAGTTTAAAATTTAAAATAACAAAATGCTTTCAATCAGGTTTGAATTTCATTTTTTTAAAATCTATGTTATACAATTCTTCTTTTAAAAAATGAATTAAATGTAGTTAATATATATTTAACTATATGTTTATGTTACATTACAGTATTTCATGTATGTGTTGTGTTTATGATAACTACAAAGAAAGGGAAAATATTTTAAACGTGTATTAATATATTATTTTAATATTTATTATGGTGTTATTTAAAATCATTAATTATTTTGTATGTTTTTGAAGTAAAATACAATTTTATTTCCATTTATGTTGTAGTAAAAATTAATGTTATGGTTATTGTTATGTGTTTTCATTTTATAGCATTTACTATTTGTAATATTTTCCTAGTGTATATTGGGATTATAGGAGAATAGTGCGGGGAGAAGTTTGAACTACTTGTTATAAGATTTGTATTTCATATAATGCTTCACTTTTTAAGTATTTTAATACTATTTTTAAGTATGTTATTACTATTTATGTTTAATGCTTCATTTTGAAATGCAATGTTTCATTCTGTAAATTGTATAATGCTTTGATCGGTAATTATGATTTTACATTAATTATTAAAGCCTTAACTTTTACATTAATTTTCAAATTGTGATTTACCTGTTTAAAATATATATTCCTTTTCTGTATATATTTAATTATTGAATGTATAAATTGAGTGCTTTTTTTGTTAAATTATGTTATTTTAATAATTTATTTATGTTTTTCTTAAAATGCATAATTTTGTTTAATGCATACAAATATTACAAATAGTTTGTGAGTTATTATATTCTAATTTGTATAATATTTATATTATTAATAAAGTTGTTGAAGAAAACTAAAATATAGTTTGTAAATATTTCATTTATGTTTTAATTGTTATTTATTACTTCAAAATTTAATTATATGATTTTTAATTTGTTTATTTTGCTGACAATTTTTTAATTTTATATTGTTTTTGTTTATGTTTCAGAGTATTTATTTAAATTGTAAATGTGTATTATCAGTTATATGTATTTTATTTTTATTATTTATGATTTTGAAAAAATATGTATTGTCTTGTAGGAATATTAAATGTTACCCATGAGGTGTCCAACACCTTCCGCTAAATGGTTTAGACTGGAGTAGGAATAGTACATTTAAGGTCTTTAGTGCCCAACATCTTCCTCAAAATGACTTGGATTGAAGTGTGAATAGTATATATGACCCCTTTAGTATCCAACACTTTCCTCAAATGGTTTAGATTGGAATGGGAATAGTAAATTGAACCCCTGTAGTGTTGAGCACCTTCCCTAAAACAGTTTAGATTGGAGTGGAAATAGTAAATGTTTCCCTTTAAGCGGCCAACACTTTCCCAAAATGGTTTACGTTGGAGTGTAAATAGTAAATCTGACTCCTTCAGTGTGCAGCACTTTATACAAAATGGATTAGATTGGAGTTTGAATAGTACATTTTGTCATTTTACTATGAAAATGCTTTCTCAAAATGGTTTGTTGTTTGTAATTGTTAATAGTTTTAGTTTCTTACAATAATATGTATTGAATGTCAAGGTTTATACACATTGTTTATGTGTATATATTCTTTATTTTATTTGATGTATGTTTTTGGTTTTAGTTTTGATACATACATATTTTTGAAGTGAAAATATATTTCCTTATTTTACAGTGGTACATTTTAACGTACTTTTTGCTTGAATATCCCATATACTGTATTTTAACACACTTTTAAGACATTGATATTTCTAAACATTTATACAAAATGGTACATAATATTTTTCATACATTTTCTTATACATAGTATTTTATATCTTTACATTTTTAGAATGCATTTTATAATTTTATAGTATTATTTAATTTATACTTTACATATATTTGTATTTGTTCAACACGTGTTTATCATTTTTTAAAAACATTTGAATACATTTATTTTCCTACTTTTTAACACTTTTTTATTAGGTTTTATTAATTCTACTGATTTCTAAAGGAAGATAGTCTTTTTTATTCTCATTCAGTGCCCATTTTAGTTTACCTCTACCTGTATATTGTACTCTATTAGTGTTATTTTGAAGAGGGTATTTTTTGTATCGGTCATAGTTCCCTGTTGCTGTTCAACAGACCAGGTAAGACACACCCTGACAAGCCTAAAGTAGCTTTCTGTAATTTGCCCTAAAAAAAAACTAAGTACCATTAACTTTGATAAAAGCATTATGTTACTTACCGTGCTTAGGAACATAGAACTGTGGTATGCAGCGATATATAACAATTAAGTTATTAATTACGGCCAGAAGATTTGCCTCAGACTGCCATACTTTGAGCTTAGATGGATCTAGGACTTCATTACGAGACTGGTG
The DNA here is from genome assembly GCF_031143425.1 of Pleurodeles waltl. Classification (NCBI taxonomy): domain Eukaryota; kingdom Metazoa; phylum Chordata; class Amphibia; order Caudata; family Salamandridae; genus Pleurodeles; species Pleurodeles waltl. Next base: position 553,105,763 of record NC_090447.1, read on the forward strand.
GGACGACTGTCAGCCTACCAGCCCCGTTAGGAGGAGACCGCTGCAGAGCTGGCGATCACCCCCGGACCAATTATGATGTTTCCACTGGGCTGCCCGCATAAACCTCCATATTAGGAGGTTTCTGCTGGTCAGCCCAGTGGAAACAGTGCATCAGCATTGGCCTCGGCTCCTTATGAAGCAGAGGCTAGTGCTGTCTCACAGACGGTGCCACCAGCACCCTCGGAATGCGCACTGTCTGCCATAGCAGACAGTGCTCAGTCCGAGGGTGTTGGACAGGGTGGCCCCTGCACTGGCCACAACTAGGTCATAGGCAGTACAGAGGCCTTACTGCTGTGTGGCCCCCAGCACTGACTTTCCACCAGTACTCGGCACAGCTGTGGCTGACCACGACCCTGACCGCCTCCACCATTCTGGGAATCATGATCCTCGCAGTGGTGGCCGTCTCCTAGTGGTTCACCCGCCAGGATTGTAATCTGGCGGTCGGACTGCCAGGAGTGCAGCAGTCTGATGGCCACTGCAGGTACGGTGGTCCTATGAACTGCCGTACTCATAATGAGGCCCCAAGTCTTTGCCATGGCCTGTCACTTTGAGAACTCACTCACACTTCCTAGGGTTCTCATAATTAGGATTTGAATTGGCTAGTTATGTATATTAAGTAGGCCCTGTTTAATTAATGTAAGTAAAAATGGTTGAGGCCTGTTTACCTCAGATTCTTGTTTGCGTTTCTATCAAAACATTGGTGAGGGGGATCCAAGGTATACTGAATCCTTCTGACCTATTACACAGAACACTGAGGTTCTCTTACATGCATACTTTGTTGCAAGCAATTTAGATGTATGCAGTTTCCCTCCTGTACAGACGAAATGCTACAGCATTGGTGGTATTTCCAGCTCATGAACATGTCACTTTTCGCACAACAATGTTATTAGAGTTTTAAAAATGATTGATCCCTTTGCAAATAATTATTTTTTTGTATGCATTGCTAGTTGGTCAAATGCTGACGTATATGAAATAAACATGGTTATTTCAGATTACGTATAGAAGTGTAAATGAGCCTTAATAGGTTGAGACTGGAAAGAAATATAATTGACATCTAATGCTTGAATAATAGTTTTTTTTAGATCCAGTTTCACAGTGCAGCTGTCTGCAAGATGCATCATTACTAATTGTTTCAAATGTATGTTGAATGGGTTTTGTCTCCACCAAGAGGATTATTACCTTCTCGTCTCATGTTATTGACTTTTGGTGTTTCATTCTGCATTCAAGGAAGTCCTTCAATTGGAATGAACGAGGAACTATTTTGCATGTGAAAATCACACTATCATTTTTTGTTTGTCACAGTCAATGTTTTATCTCCCATATGCATACTATGTAGAAAGCAATCCTTTTTTGCTACTTTTTTTCACTCCATTGGCAAAGCCAATAAGGCAGCTGTTAATGTGAGAACCCTCATTTGTTCATGACCTTTCACTTGATTCTAGTGCCTTCAAAGTACCTAATATAGCACTATCTCACATGCACACAATGTTTCTTTTTAAATTTTCACATCCTCAGATTATATGCTGTCCTAAAATGTCTCCTCCCAGTATGTTAGTGAAGCCTTTGCATGACACACTGACCTTGAGTTAATACTTTCAATTGCTCCCACTCCTCTTTCTTTCCAGAGACCCTCTCGGTACCTCCATCCCGGTGTGCATCCCTTCTTTGAAACCATACCCTTGCAACCTAACTGTACCTAATCTCATCTAAACCTGTCCATTCACCCAACCAACCATTTGCAGGAACTAACATAACTCCTAGTATTCTAAACTATAACAAGGAAACTGCAGTAAATACATGGAATGGTTTCCTTGAAACCACAAGACTAATAGCAATGGCAAACTGTTTGGCAGTCCCAACGTGGGACTGTCAAACTCGTTGGAAGGACGCCACCGCCACGGCAGTGGTGTCCCCTCTTAACTTATTACAAGTTTTCCTCTGGTCTGACCTGGCTGACCCGCAGAAACCTCGAAATGGAGCACTCCTGCCAGTCAGACCGGCGGGAACAGTGCTACGAGATAGCACTCAGCTCCCTTAAAGGATCCATGTGCTATCTCGCAGCACAGAGAGGGTGACCAGCACCCTCAGAATGTGCAGAGTCTGCAGAACAGACTCTGCACATTCTGATGCTGCTAGACAAGGGGGCCCTGCATCACTCATGCCAAGGGCAGTTCAGGGCCACCCCTGTGGCCCAGCACCCTTCTTCTTCGCCAGCCTTTTCATGCACTGAGTACAGCTCCACCCATCTGATTACAACCAATATTGCCATCACCCTGTGGGGATCTTGGATCCCGGCAGAGATGGCGGTTGGTAGGCGACCCATCCGCCAAACTTGGAAAGTGGCGATTGAATTGCCCCAGCTGCAGTGGTCCGACCACCACTGGGAGTCTGGCAGTCTTGTGTCTGCCAGACTCTTAATCAGGTCCTTAGATAAATAACCACTGAGTTAACCATTAGCCTTGGGTTCCGGAGTGGTATGCTGCTCACTGTAAAATGCTTTAACTCCTTGTTAAGGGTAGTAAGCACTGTATAAATGCAATTAAAACCATACAATGCAACACTAGTAAACAACTTTGTGAATGCCTGTGTATACTTGCTTTGGGAAAATAAGGGCAGACTTATGGGCTTTGCTAATATTTGTTTCAGTTTCGTGCCAAAGATGTGGAATAGTGTAGTGTTGAGTACAGTAGACTGTGTTGTTAGGATGAGCAAATTTTTTGGTCTCACCTGGATAACCCATGCACTGTCTCTTCAAGACATTTTGTTTACTGTTAGTGGGCTTGGAGCTTTCCTAATTGGTGGACTTCAAAGCCACTCTTGATTGCTTTCCTCCTGCTGGTCATCTCTGTACTCGGCCCTTCCTTCTGCTTGCATGTAACCCTCCTCTAGACCATGGCCCAAATACTTGTTTCCTTCCACTGCTTGCACTTTTGGGAGTTATCTTTTTCTTTTTGTAGAGCCACTCTACAGAGTGACTATTTTGTAGCTGTCACATTCTATTTCCTTTGAGATAAGAAAATGTGCCTGCAGTGCTGATGCTGGATTTTTTATGAGTTCCCCAGCTTCAAAAGCCATTGATCTGCAGATAAGGATACCTGCATTGCTGTGTGTTTTCTAATGTGCAGAGCTATGGTCTTTGTGTCATGCCTGCCTTTTCGGAGGACCTACCTTGGACCCTTTGGGGGCGTGGCTGTGGTCCAAGACCAGTGGGAGGTGCGTGCCCATGCAGGATCTTGGCAGTGTTGGAAAAAACTAAAACACAGAAGCACTAGAAGACCAAGGTCTTGTGTAGTCTCACAAGACAGCAGCCATCTTTCTAGGGGTATTATTTAATCATGGAGGAAGCAAGAAATGACACATATCTTTCTAGTCTTTCACCGCACTTGTGTTCCTGATTACACTCACCTGCTTCTTGGATCCTTTGGCGTTACTGGCTGTGGTTCTCTGGTGTGATCGTATGAATGTTAACATTGCAGCATACTTTGTCCCTGAAACCTGGGAAGAAAGGAAACAAAGAATACAAACTCTTATAAACTTTGAAGGAGGCAACCACACGCTAGTGATACTTGCTGTGCTGTGGAATCTTCTTTCTCGTCTAAGTCCTAACAAGCTTTTTATTACTCCATGTGGGCAAAATTCTTAACTTCCACCCTGCAACAAAGTAGTACATAGAAATGTGATAATTGAATTGTGCTCATGGAGCAAGATATTGTGACATCGTTTATGATATAATTGCTCCATGTTAAAAGTTTTAGAAGCATTTCGGGCAAAACTGCTACTGCCATGAATAAATGTTTAAATGATTGTTTATATTAATTGCAGACTATGTGGCTGGTGAGTGAAGTAAGTTACTGGCTGCCTTGTTGCAAAAATGTTGAACGTTCACAGTACACATGAAGACTATAGAATTTGAAAACGTGTGTCTAGAATTTATTTCTATTTGTGGTAATCTACCTTTCTTTTTTAAGACATTTGTTATTAGGTACAGGGTGCTTCCTGGTATGCCTTATGGTATGTACAGAGTTTCATACTGCCTTGAGCAAATGTATAGTTTGTATGTCTGTTATAGATAGCCTAACAAATCAATACTTGTGCATATGTCCCTAGGTTGTCCCGCTCCAGAGGTTCCTGTCCCTCATTATCTTTTCCATAAGATGTCTCTTAAGAAATCTTCAGATAGGTGGGCCAAGGGGATGAACCAGGTGTAGCCTTTATACCACTGTGTGAATATTGAGAGATCAGTACATTTCACATCACTAATTTTACTCTTGTCCACCAGGGAGTGATTCCCACTTCATTTCTAGGCAGCAGTCTTCCAAGGAAAGTCTGAGGATCTGGAACTGTGTCTTTTTTTCCCACTCCCCTTTCTTCCATTGGGTTCCAGTTGCCTTGATTATCCTTAACGTTATAAGTTGACTGTAACTGGGGGGGGGGGTTGTTGGGACTCTGCAGCATTTGTCCAGCTCACTCCTGTGGGAACACTCGGTGAGTGCCTGATATCAAGTCCCAGTGGTGCCACAACGTCTTGTGAGTGCTGCGCAAATTAGTTTGGCCATCATTACAACCCTGGCGGTCGGTGTTAAAGCGGCGGTAATACCGCCAACAGACCGGCGGAAAACAAAATGAAATCACGACCATGGCGGACACCACCAACATAGACAGCCACATTAACATTCCGACCACCACGGCAGTAGAAACAAACACCACGGCAGTAACCACCAACAGACATGCAGAGGAAAAAGTACCGCCCACTGTATTTCAACACACCTATCCGCCATTTTTTCCAGGTCGGAACCAACGCTATCAAAAGCACGGCTGAAACAGTACACAGAAGGGAAAACACTCACCTCTCGACACCCAACGAGGAACCAGGACGCCATGGAGCCCAAACTACAGGTGTTACCAATGCTGCTCTTCCTCCTGCTCTATCAGGAGCAGGACAGATGCCGTTGACGACCACGGTGAGTACTGCACCTACAACACAGGGGAGGGGGGAGGGAAAAGAGAGTGACACACACAAGCACCACGCAATACCCCCACCCCCACACTCACCCACAACACCATACACACAAATACATGCAGCAACATTACATATACACCCCATCACCCCCTGGAAGAACGCAAGGACAAAATTAAATGATTGTAACTATTGTAATCATGAAAAATCTGACAGTCAAAATTCAATATATACAAATATGTACACCAACTGCACAAGTCCGGATAGTTTACCAATCATTGTCCATGGACCACTGGTCCCAAAATGCATGGGCGAAGCCCACACAAGATACCTGACTGGAAACGGAGAGAACACTTCTGGGGCATCAGGTCGAAATTAAACAGGCACCTAAGGGGAAGGGGGAGGGGGCACCTTAGGCAGATGAATGCACGACTCCACTGCTGAATGAGGGGGCTCCATGCCTACTGCTTTATCCTGGGGATTGCAAAGCCACAGTCTCTCAAGTGGATGTCATTCACCACTGGTTCTGGAGGGGGCATGGTGCCCAGAGTGCTTCATCCTGCAAAGGACTGAGGTAGTGGATGTCATTGTCCACTGGTTCTGGAGGGGGCCTGGTGCCCAGAGCACTCCACGTGCAGTGTGGCCAGTACCATTCCCTCACGAGATTGCAGAGGAAAAGGTAGCATGATACGCTATGGAGGCAGTGACATACCCCACACTGCTGCAGCTTCGCCTTCCACCTGCAGGTGCAAACAGTGATGGAAGTCATGCCTCATGGAAGCTGGCCAGGGTCCAGGAACTCTCTTCCAGCCTCGGACGACCGGACACAAGCATCCTGGGACCGGTTTCAGTGTTTGACCCTTCATCAGCCAGGCTAGCTTGAATCCAGTGGCACAGTGAGCACGGGACCCACGTCTGGGCATACCCGGCGCACTTACGGTGGCAAAAGCAAAGCAAAACACAAATGACAGACGGAATGCGGAACCAATCAAACATTCACCCCCAGTCACAGATCTGGGTTTAATCCATCATTGTTTTGCTCACCATGCCACCCCAGTTTAGACCCAGCCATATGCAAATCAGTCTTGACCCTGTTCCTCATGGGAACAGTTCAGCCCGAACTGCCAGGCCAGGTCCTCCCTCGACCGAAACAAGCATCCTGGGACCGGTTTCAGGGTATCACCCTTCCTCAGCCAGGTGAGCTTGAATCAAGTGGCATAGTGAGCACAGGACCCACGTCTGGGCATATTCGGCGCACTTACAGTGGCAAAAGCAAAGCAAAACACAAGTGATAAATGGAATGCGGAACCAATCAAACATTCATCCCCAGTCACAGATCTGGGTTTAATCCATCGTTCTTTTGCTTACCATGCCACCCCTTTTAGACCCAGCCATATGCAAATCAGTCTTGACCCTGTTCCTCATGGGAACAGTCCAGCCCGAACTGCCAGGCCAGGTCGTCCCTGGACCGGAAACAAGCATCCTGGGACCGGTTTTAGGGTTTCACCCTTCATCAGCCAGGCTACCTTGAATCCAGTGGCATAGTGAGCACAGGACCCACGTCTGGGCATACCTGGCGCACTTACGGCAGCAAAAGCAAAGCAAAACACAAATGATGGACGGAATGCGGAACCAATCAAACATTCACCCTCAGTCACAGATCTGGGTTTAATCCATCATTCATTTGCTTACCATGCCACCCCAGTTTAGACCCAACCATATGCAAATCAGTCTTGACCCTGTTCCTCATGGGAACAGTCCAGCCCGAACTGCCAGGCCAGGTCCTCCCTGGAACGGAAACAAGCATCCTGGGACCGGTTTCAGGGATTCACCCTTTATCAGCCAGGCTAGCTTGAATCCAGTGGCATAGTGAGCACAGGACCCACGTCTGGGCATACCCGGCGCACTTACGGCAGCAAAAGCAAAGCAAAACACAAATGATGGACGGGATGCGGAACCAATCAAACATTCACCCCCAGTCACAGATCTGGGTTTAATCCATCGTTCTTTTGTTTACCAGGCCACCCCAGTTTAGACCCAGCCATATGCAAATCAGTCTTGACCCTGTTCCTCATGGGAACAGTCCAGCCTGAACTGCCAGGCCAGGACCTCCCTGGACCGGAAACAGGCATCCTGGGACCGGTTTCAGGGTTTCACCCTTCGTCAGCCAGGCTAGCTTGAATCTGGTGCTGGTGGCGTGGCAGCTAGAGGTGTTCACTGGCGTACAGATTAGTGTTGTCATGGACAGAAGGGTTGACACTGGTCCCTCAGTCGGTGCCATCGTGCCCTGCCCTGACCTGCTCTTCTGCTTTTGTCCCTTCCCCACCTTTGATGGTGCTGCAGGTGTCTTGCCACTATCCCCTTTTGTTTTTGCGGAGCCCTTGGTGGCTGGTAGGTGCAGCTTTTCCCTCCAGGATGTGGGCACCTTCTTCACCTTGACAGGTGGCGGGATGTCCTTGCCCTCGCTACGTGGCACACTGGCAGCCCTGATGGGTGGCGCACTCGATGACCCTGCAGTTGCTGGCACCACTGTGCATGGGGATTTGGTGGCTGAGGTGCTGGGCTGGGACCTGGAAAAGGTGAAGGGAAGAGGTCAAGGGTTGCCAGGAAAAGTTTTTTAGACACTCTGGGATGGGAAGATGAAGTGGGTTTGGGAGTGGAGGAAGACGTAGTGGTTGTAGGAGGTGTACGTCTGCTGAATTTGGGTGAAGGTGCATGGGCCGGATGGCTGTTGGGTAGGTGTGTGCTTGCGTCTGTGTACTTTGGGAGGAGGGCTCACAGACACACTGGGAGAGGACACAGGGGATGTGTGAATGGTAGTTGGGGTGGTGATTGCACGTAAGCGGTGTGTGGTGATGGGCGTGCTGGTGATGGAGGTAGTGGCTGAGGATGTAGTGCATGCAGGTGTGAGTGGAGACGAGACAGGGAGGGAGGAGGAGGACGTGGAGGAGGGGGACACAGTGGAGGCAGTGGATGTTGGTGTGTCTGCATGGGGATGGTGCTTGTGTGAGTGCCTGTGGGATGTGTGGTGCTTATGCTTTGCTGAGCCACTTTTGTGTGTTGATGTGGGTGCATGCTGGTCTGATGGTGTGCTTGGGATAGGCTGAGGTACAGGGGATTGGGTCTGGGTAGTGGAAGTTGGAGGGGGTAGGCTGAACACAGGGACAATGGCTACCATCAGTACTGAGGCCAGAGCCTGAAATGCTCTCTGTTGGGCCGCCTTTCCCAGTATGAATGCCCTCCAGGTATGCATCTGTTTGTTGCAAATGCCTCTCAACACCCTGGATGGCATTCAAAATGGTAGATTGCCCAACAGTGAGGGATCTCAGGCGGTCAATAGCCTCCTCACTGAGGGCAGCAGGGATGACTGGGGCAGGGCCTGGTGTGCCAGGGGGTGAAGGAGATCCCCACCTTCTCTGGTGAGCGGGCACGGGACACACGCTGAGGGCCTGCTGGGAGGGCGGTGCTGGTAGGGGGGGTGGCGGCTGTACCTGTTGATGCAGTGGGAACAGAGGTGCCCGCCACCGCAAGGGAGCTCCCATCAGAGGAGGAGTCGCTGTCACTGGTGTATGCTCCTGTCCCCGTCGTGGAGCTCCCCTCGTCCTCCGTGCCACTGGCGGCTTCAGACTCCATTGCTTCACCCTCCAGGGCCAAGTGGGATGCAGCTCCCTCCTGCTCCGGTGCCACTGCTCCTCTGCCTGATGATGCTATTGCGCACAAGAACAGGGAGACAAAAAAAGGGGGGAAGACAGGAGAAAAACATGCTCAGTGCTTGCAACACCACTACCGTTGGAGGACACAACACACAGGGAGCAGCCCTCAGCACTACGCCATGCACTAACAGTTCCTAGAAAATTCACATGGCCATGGGGTACGAGGCCTAAGCCCAATTGCTGCACACCTGGAAGTCACAGGAGCCCGACTAGGTGTAGATGGCTCTTATCACTAGTGGGGTTGCGGTGCCACATAGCCTGCCTCACAAGGGACCTTGCCTACTAAGTTCGCCCTGGCCTAGGGGAACACACTGCCCACCTCCCCCACCCAGACACCTCATAATGTGCGCAGAATCAGCTGAATGAGAGTGTACTCACCCCCTTGTGGCTGCTGTGATGCCCTCAAGTGCCCATCCAACTCCGGTTAGGCCACCGCCAGGATCCGGGACATCAGGGGGGTCATGGTGCGACGGGCACCCCTTCCACGTTTGGAGGCCATCCCCAGCTGGGCCTCTTCCGTCTTCTTGCTCCAGCGGTGCAGGTCCTCCCATCGTTTACAGCAGTGGGTGCTCCGTCTGTGATAGACCCCCAGGGTCCGGACGTCCTTGGCGATGGCACGCCAAATACCCTTCTTCTGGTGGGCGCTGACCTACAGGAATGGTACAGGGGGAAAGGAAATTACTCACCCGTCCGGACCGTCATACTCATTGCCCACCAGTTCCCACCCATGCCCTGACACACATACACTCACCATCTGTACATGCAGGCCTCAGCCCCCCATGTATCTTCCATCCACACCACTCAAAACAGGCATTGCCCATGCAGCATGCTCACAGTGTACTCACCTGTTTGTCTGGAGGACCGTACAGTTGCGTGTACTGGTGAGGACCCCATCCACTAGTTTCTCCAACTCCTCCGAAGTGAACACAGGGGCCCTTTCCCCAGACACTGTAGCCATTGTTGCTTCCAGACACAAGTCACAGCAGCACTTGTTGTGTAGGTCCTCTCCTGTTGAAGGTCAGGTATCAAGTGAGTGAACAGACAGAAAATGGCAATCAAGTCCGCGGCGGTGCATATCGTCACCACCGGTGTACATCGTCATTGGCTCCTGGGACCCATAGGGCCCAATGTTAACCAATGCAGAATTGCGCCGCGGTCTTCGACCGCCCACCGCGACGGTGTACAACTCTAGCGCAGTTACTCATTTCCCCTTGTCCCACCTTACAGGTCAGGCAGCCACCATTTCAGGGGGCCACATGGGATGGATAAAAACTGCGTCACACCTATCTAGCCCGGGAATACAGACATATACCAGCACATTGCGGATTACAAGCGTTTCTGTAAATAACACATTGTGACACCTCAGCGTTGGATGACTCTCTGCTCGCTGTTCTCTTCCATAGGGCACGTCCGCTGGGGCAGGTGATGAGATGGCTGCATCCTCCGGTGTACAGAACCCTGGTGGACCTGTCAGCAATGGAAGAGAGACACATCATAATCACATACAGACTTGATCGTGCAACAATCCATGAACTGTGTGCCCAGTTGGAGCCAGACCTGATGTCAGCTATCCCCCATCCCACAGGAATACCCCTTCTAGTGCAGGTCCTGTCTGCACTCCATTTCCTGTCCAGTGGGTCTTTTCAAACAACAGTGGCCATGGCATCAGGAATGTCCCAGCCAATGTTCTCGAACGTGTTGTCCAAAGTGTTATCTGCCCTGCTGAAACACATGCGCACCTACATCGTTTTCCCTCAGGTGGAGGATTTACCCACAGTGAAAGGTGACTTCTATGCCCTGGGACATATGCCCAACATCATAGGTGCATTGATGGTACGCATGTGGCATTTGTACCCCCCCGCAGGAACGAACAGATGTACAGAAACTGGAAAAGCTACCATTCAATGAATGTGAAGATGGTGTGTTTGGCAGAACAGTACATCTCCCATGTGAATGCCAAGTATCCTGGCTATGTGCATGACGCTTACATTTTGAGGAATAGCAGCATCCTTTATGTAATGGGGCAACTCCTGAGGCACCGTGTGTGGCTAATAGGTGAGGCCATGGTCCCAATACAGTTGACATAGGTGTCTGGGTATGGGGCTGTCCCTAAGGGTTAGTGTGTGTCTCACAGTTGTACCTCGCCATTTGCAGGTGACTCTGGTTATCCCAACCTGTCACGGCTGCTGACCCCAGTGAGGAATCCCAGGACAAGGGCAGAGGAACGCTACAATGAGGCACATGGGCGAACTAGGAGGATAATAGAATGCACCTTTGGCCTCCTGAAGGCCAGATTCAGGTGCCTCCATCTGACAGGTGGTTCCCTATACTACTCACCGAAGAAGGTGTGCCAGATAATCGTGGCCTGCTGTATGCTGGACAACCTGGCTTTGCGACACCAGGTGCCTTTTCTACAGGAGGATGGGCCAGATGGTGGTCTTGTGGCAGCTGTGGAGCCTGCGGACAGTGAAGAAGAGGAGGCAGAAGAAGAGGATATCGACAACTGAAACAACATCATCATGCAATACTTCCAGTGAGACACAGGTAAGAAGATGTAACTGCTTCCCACATCTCATACTATTGTTGGAGCTAGCATAAGTCTGCCATTTTCACTCAGTTTATGGACACTGACTTGTCATTTTGACTTTCCATTTCACAGACCTGGGTCCCACTTTTTGCCCTCTGCTATGCTTACCGCTGGCCTACAGCTGTGTTATATGTGAACAAGTAAATTGACAGTGCTATATTCCATAGATATTGTAATTACACATTTGTGAAAGCACAGACTGACTCCAGATTGTTTTGTGATTGAAGTGTGTTTATTTCTGTGCAAATAAATGGAGGGGTTGTAAAATGGGCTGGGGTGATGGTGGAGGTATTTCCATGGCAGAGTCCAGTCTATTTGCTTCACAGGTGCATTGTCCAAAGGGGCATAGGAAGTGGAGCAATGGCAGTTTAAGGTGGACAGGGTGACATAGTGGGACAGAAGGGTAACATTCAGGGGCGTCTTATTTCCTGGCTGGGGTCTTGGCAATGCTCTCTGTCTTGTTCCTGGATCTCAGGGACCGTTTGCGGGGTGGTTCTCCATCTGCAGGGTGTGGGGTGCTGGTGGCCTGTTGTTCCTGTGGCAGTGCCTCCTCTCCACTAGCGCTGGCGGAGGTGGAGGGCTGTTCATCATCCAAGCTAGTGTCATGGGCCCGTTGATGTGCCACTGTGTCCCTCCTGGTGTTGAGGTCTGCTAGCACCCCTGCAATGGTGACCAGGGTGGTGTTGATGGACTTCAAGTCCTCCCTAATCCCCAGGTAGTGTTCCTCCTACAGCCGCTGGGTCTCCTGAAACTTGGCCAGTACTGTGCCTATGGTCTCCTGGGAATGGTGGTAAGCTCCCACGATGTTGGAGAGTGCCTCGTGGAGAGTGGGTTCCCTGGACCTGTCCTCCCCCTGTCGCACAGCAGTCCTCCTAGATTCCCTGTTATCCTGTGCCTCTGTCCCCTGAACCGTGTGCCCACTGCCACTGCCCCCAGGTCCCTGATCGTCCTGTGTTAGTGGGGTTGTCTGGGTTCCCTGTAGTGGCGGACACACTGCTGATTGACGTGTCCTGGGGACAGAGGAATGAGCCCGCTGGATGGGTGCTGTGGTGGTTATTCCTGAGGGGGGAGGTTCAGTGGTGGTTTGTGACTGTGTCAGGGGAACCAACTGTCCCGAGGTCCCTGATGGGCCGGGCTGGTCATCTTGATCCAGGCGTGCAGAGCTGCTGTCGTCACTGTGGGCCTCTTCTGTGGGGGGACTGGATATGTCTGGCACCTCCTGTCTGGTGAAATTGAGTATGGGTCCTGTTGGGGTGTAAATGCATAGTTATTGAATCTGTGTGTGCCATCTTGTGCAATGGGTGAGTGACCCTCTACTTCTGTGCTTGCATTAGTGCCGTGGCCCTTGTGTGATTGGTGATTTTGGGGCATGAGTGAGCCTCTCTACTGGACATGCTTTGGTGATGGGTGTCCATGCATTGGTGTTACATGCAAGGCTTGGTTTTGGGATGTGTGAGTTGTGTTAGTGGGGTATCTGTGGGTTGTTGGGGTGATGGGTGTGAGGGTAAGGGTGGTGGTATGTGATGGTATGCAGGTGGGGTGGGGGGATAAAGTAGTAAATATTTGCCTTACCAGAGTCCAGTCCTCCTGCTACTGCAGCGAGGCCCTCAGGATGCATGATTGCCAAGGCTTGCTCCTCCCATGTTGTTAGTTGTGGGGGAGGAGGTGGGGGTCCACCACCAGTCCTCTGTACAGCAATCTGGTGTCTGGATACCACAGAACGTACCTTCCCCCATAGGTCATTCCACCTCTTCCTGATGTCATCCCGTGTTCTTGGATGCTGTCCCACTGCGTTAACCCTGTCGACAATTCTGCACCATAGCTCCATCTTCCTTGCAATGGATGTCTGCTGCACCTGTGATCCGAATAGCTGTGGCTCTACCAGGACGATTTCCTCCACCATGACCCTGAGGTCCTCCTCAGAGAACCTGGGGTGTCTTTGAGGTGCCATGATGTGGTGTGGGTGATGTGTGAGGTGGTGTCTGTTGTGATGTGTGAGGGGATGTGTTGGTGGGTGTTGTTTGAGGTGCGTGGATGTTGTGTAAGTGATGGTGTTGTGTGTCTGTGGATGCTGGTGTTGTTTTAGGTAGTCTCTCTCTCTGGCCTTCTTTCAAATTTTTGGTTGTAAGGGTTTGTGGGTGATGTGGGTGTGTGCTTTATAATGGATTGGGTGTGTGTATGTGTATCAGGCTTGTGTATTTCAAATTGTCCAATGTGTTTGTGTTTTGTTAGTGTGTGTGTATTTTGAGCGCTGTGGTGTGTACCGCCAATGGTTTACCGTGGTTGAATGACCGCCGCGTTGATTTGAGGGTCGTGATACTGTGGGCGTATTCCTGTTGGCGTGACGGTGTCGGTTTTGGTATCACCGGTTTATCACTGACCTTTAGTGTGGCGGACTTGTGTGGGTGTCTGTATAGTGGCAGATTCCGAGCTGTGGGTCGTAATACCTGTAGTGGAATTCCACGTCTGCAGCGTTATGTTGGCGGACTTCTGCACAGCAGAAAGCGGGATTTACCGCCAGGGCTGTTATGATGCCCTTTATGTAGATATGTAAAAAAAGATTAATCCTTTAACATTACAAGTCAAAGCAGTATGAGAAGCATATTTTTTATCTAAACAAAACCGAAATTGCATGTGAGAGCTAGTTTATTTACCCATTCTTCTACCTGAAAATGCTGCCATTCAATTCTTTTATTAGAAAACTTAAAACAATAATTGTGCCTGCAAAAACATAAAATGTGTGCAAGGTACACAGGAAAATGTTACCGTTAAGTTATTTTTATTCAGTGGGTGTCCACAAAGTCACCAGGAGGGCAACATTTATATTAAGCTTTACATTTATTTTTATTCCACCGCAGACAATGCTGCCTTCCATTCATTATGTTTGGCAGCTTTAAACAATATTTGTGACTATTTCTCAATCACAACCTAAGTTTTATTTCCTTTGAACAATGCTGCCCTTTAATTCTTTGTTGACCAGACTTAAACAATAGTTGTGGCTGCAAAAACACAGAATGTATGCAAGGTACATGAGAAAATGTTACTATTTACTTAATTTAGCTTATGGGTGTCCAAAAAGCTACCAAAGCGAGCAACATTTCCATTCTGCTTTAAATTTACGTGTATTCCAAGTCAAACAATGCTGCCTTTCCATTCTCATGTTTGACAGCTTTAAACAATAGTCATGACTGCAAAAACACAAAATGTGTGCAAGGTACATCAGCAAATGTTACCCTTTAGTTACTTAAGCTTATGGATGTCCAAATAACAACCAAGAGGGAAAGAGTTACATTCAACTTAAAATTTTACCTTTATTCTACCCCGGACAATACTGCGTTTCATTTGTTATGCTACAGAACTTTGAACAATATTTGCAATTGCACCTCAACCACAACCTAAATTTTATTCCTCCCCCTAGCAATGCTTCATTTCAATTCTTATGGTAGACAGCTTTAAACAATAGTTGTGACTGCAAAAACACAGAATGCTTGTAAGATAGACAGGACAATGTTACCCTTCACTTATTTTAGCTTAGGGGTATCCAAAAAACAACCAAGATGACAACATTTACATTCAGCTTTAAATTTACCTTTATTCTACCTCAGACAATGTTGCTTATGATTTGCTATTTTAGACCGCTTTAAGCAATATTTGTAACTGCACCTTAAAATCAACCTGAGTTCTATTCCCCCGTGGACAATGCTGCCTTTCAATTGTTTTGTTAGACAGCTTTAAACAATAGTTGTGGTGGCAAAAATACAGGATATGTGCAAGATACACAGGAAAAGGTTACCATTCACTTATTTTAGCTTACAGGAGTTCATAAAGTCACCAAGAGGATAACATTTACATTCAGCATTAAATGTACCATTATTTTACCGCAGGCAATGCTACCTTTCATTTGCTATGTTAGATAGCCTCAAACAATAGTTGTGACTGCACCTCAACTACAATCTAAGGTCCTCATCTCAAGTTTGCGGTCGGACTGCCAAAAAAACACCACGTGGTGGTCACACAGACCGCCGTATTATGAGTTACACAGGCAGGACCGCCAAAAGTCAGCAAAGAACTCAAGACCGCCAGTCCCGTAGAGGGCAGCAAATAGGTAGGCCGGCCACCAACACCAACAGCACATTGACCAACCACTGACTGTATTACAAGCCAAAAGTCACAGTGGCGGTTCAGCCATGGCAGACAACCAATGGCGGTCTGAACCACGGTAGTACCCGGTCACCGCAGTAATACACAGCATCACATTAGATGAATTTGAAAACAACACAGCTGACACACATTGCCACACTGGACACTCCTGCAAAGCTGTGATGTCAAATAATGAAGAATACTGTGGCAGTAGATTTTTGAAGTTAATTATCAATAATAAACACGTAATCCCAAGCAACCCACGAAGAGAAGGCAGGAGCTCATGGTGACAGCTGTATCCAGTCTGTGAAACCAACTGCCGAGTCACCACTGAACACAGCTGACACCATGACAACAGAACCCACCGGCAATAAGCTTAAAGCCAAACAATAGGAAGAAGAAATGTGCCTTACTGAACAGAAGATAACATGCAACCTGAATACAACACCTCCTTTCCTTAATAAAACAAAAAGAAAAAACATCAATACATGTAATAATCCTTAAATTTTAAAGGAAGAACAATTTTCCTTTCCTTTCCTTTCTCATGTTACTAGCTGTTGGATGAGCATCTGAAAAACATGCATCACTCTCAACATGTATTATATAATTTATATTGTTATCAGTTTCAACACGTTCATTGCTGTTACCAATATGTGCACCATGTTCTGTACAATAACTTATGCCCTCATTATAACCCAGGGGGTCCTAGTACACCCAACAGGCTGGCGGTACTGCCTACCTCATTACGACCATGGCGCTTCCGCCACGGTAATACCGCCGGGACCGGCGGTATACTGCCATGGTGGTCCCGGCGGTCGTAATAGGGAGCCAGAACTACTGCCAACACTGGCGGTATTCTGGTGCCCGCAGCCTCAGCGGTCGCCGAGGTTGTAATGAGGGCCTTAATATCTTACCCCTGTCCAGATCCCAAATGACAGAATCATTATTCACCTCTTTATATTTCTTATTTACAATTATCTCTTTCTGATTTTTTTTTATATTTACTACGGAACCTTTATTCCACCAACCACGATTTTTTAGTAAAAACAGCAGAAGGCGTGACTCTGATAATTTGTGTAGGATCCGAAAAATGAGAAACCCCTTTGATTGCCTTACTGGGTTTCTTAATCAAGACCCATTCACTTACTTTAAATTCTTTAGCATACTTGATTCATCATGACCAGATTTATATCTGCATGCAAAATTATCTCTTACACACTCATCAATACTGGAATAATCTTTCAATGTTTCATCAATAACTTTTTGTTTCTATACCATGTCATTACTCCAACTTGGAGTGAGACTGTTTCTGGAATCTCTCCCTCTTAATAGGAAAAAGGTGGAATCCATTTGTCGAATGAGGTGTATTTAAGTAACTCCATACTTTGTCACACAAATACCTTCTAACATCTAGGTTAGATGCCATTGCAGTTTGAATCCCTTCCTTAAAAAATTTATTATATCCTTCCACTAAACCATTAGCTGCTGGAAAATACGGAGTTGTCTTCTGATGTTTAATACCATATTTTTTAAGGAATGCAGTCATTTTGTTGGAGACAAAATGAGTGCCATTATCAGATACTAAAATATTAGGACTTCCTTCACTAGCAAAAATGTTTTCTAAGAATTCGATAACTACATCAGTAGTGGGCATAGCTACAAAATCGTGATACATTCACTTTCAGTAGTAATCTGTTAAAACAATCAGAAATCGCATATTTCTAGGTAGTATATTGTATGGTACTAAAAAATCTATGGGCAATTTAAACCATGGTCTTTCTGGTATAGGATTATAGGATTAGTCTTCAATTTTACTTTCTCAACCTTCCAATATTTGTCTGAGACCAAACATTCAGGACACTTATTAACAACATATTCTACCAAACGATCCATACCTGGCCACCAATAATATTTTCTCAACAACTTTTTGGTACAAGACATTCCTGGGGGTCCTATATGAGCAATTCCAATCAACTTATCTCTCAAACTTTCTGGAGAAATAAACCGTCCTTTTCTAGTAATCAAGCCATTCTCCAGTGATAATTCGTGAGAGACTTGTTGATATGGTATTAACATCTTATTCAAATTTCTCACAGGTGGCCATCCATTCAACATATGTTCTTTAACAGGAAAAAGCAGGGGATCTTTACCAATGGCTAACAGCCATTCCGGTTCACTAACATAACATGAGGAATGCAGGAGGCATCAATAGCTGAAACAAAACACTCTTGATCTTGAATTGAGTCACACTAATTTTCCTTTTTGATAGCAATTAGGAAAAACAGTCAGTTCTGTAATTATTTCCTCCAGAAATATGTTTTATCTTAAAATTATATCCCTGTAATTTAGACAAAAATCTTACCAAACTGGTGGAAGCCTTACCTGTGCTATTACCATTCAAAAGAAAAATAAGTGGTTTATGATCTGTAAGCAAATTAAACTCCTGACCCCACAAATATGATTTACATTTTTTAACAGCCCAGGTACAAGCTAATGCTTCCCTCTCTATGGTGCTGTAATGTGATTCAGCTTTAGACAATGATCTTGAGTTAAAAGCAATAGTATATTCTTTACCAAAATGGCATTGTGTAAGTATGGCACCAAGACCAATGGAGCTGGCATCTACTATTACAGCACATCTATCACTTGTGCAGAAAGGATGTAGAGCAGGTGCTGTTTTTATCAGGTTTTTAATTGATTTGAATGCTTTATCATGTTTTTCAGTCCAAATAAATTTCTCTTACTTTCTTAATTGACATCTTAAAGGTTCTACATAAACAGCATATCCTTGCACAAAACGGGCATAATATTCACTAAGGCCTAAGAATGATCTCAGGGAATCTTTGTCTTTAGGTGCAGGAGCATGAATGATGGCATCAATAAAATCTTGTTTTGGCTTAATGCCATCTGCAGTATTTGTATGTCCCAAGTAATCTATTTCTTTGACTAAACATTTACATTTTCCTTTTGAAACAGACATTCCTTTAACATTGAGAACTTAAAGGACTTTCTCCAGAATGTCATTATGTTCAGTAATACTCTTACCATACAAAAGAATGTCATCCTGAAACGTTTGCACACCCTTGATGCCTTCAAACAGGGAATCCATACATTTTTGGAAGACACTAGCGGCAGACGCTAATCCGAAGAGTAAACATAAAAATTCGAAGGCACCAAAGGGTGTGACAATTGTGGTGAGATCCTGTGAATGTGGTGACAATGTAATTTGATGATATGCCAATTTAAGATCAATTGTGGAAAAATATTGAGCATCCCCAACTGCCATTAACAATTCTTGTATTTAGGGAAAGGATGGCAATCCACAAGAATATTACTGATGAGAGATCATAAATCGGCAAATAAACGGAATAAGCCATTTTTCTTTTTGGCCAAAACAATTGCTGAAACCCATTCAGAAGAGTCAGTGTGTTCAATTATGCCATCATTACATAAATCTTCCAAGAGTTTTTAAATTCATCCCTTATACTGGTCTAACTTTGTGTTTGACCGGAATGGCTTTACTCTTTAATTTCATGAATTACACCTTTTACACATCCCAATTTGTTATTAAAATATTTGGATATCTATCAATGATCGTTTTCAAATTATCCGGGAGATTATCACCATTCACTTCTACTGTGGAAAGAGGAATGTCGTCTAATAAAATAGGAGTGTCACTTCCTGGTTTTAATATTCTTCCCATTCTTCCCAGATCTTACCATCCAACAATATTACGTCCCTTTACCGCAACATAAAGTTTTGTCACAAACTTGCGGCCCAAAACTTTTAAAGTATCTTCGAAATAACCCAACATATCAGTGTTCTGGCCACCAAATGCTTTGAGGTGTACATCTGATTCAATAAGATCGTTGTTTAATTCTTTTGCGTGAAATGTAACATCAGATATAATTGTTATGGGTGAGCCAGAATCAGCCATAACTTCCATAGTTTTATCTCCAATCTGTGCAGATCCTAATGGAGCTTTAAACAATATTGACTCTAATTCGTCATCTATGGTTAGTACTAAATTGTTGACCATATCTTCCTGAACTTCATCAATAGATTCCTCGACTGAGTTGACTCTAATAGACGTAGATTGTTTAGTGTTAGATCTACAAACACTTTGAAAGTGATCATTCTTCTGGCAGACATTGCACTTTGTATTTATCGCTGGACAGTTAGGGTTATTTCCCAAATGTTGTTTCGAGCCACATCTGTAACAGAATATGGCCCTCATTACAACCCTGGCGGTAAAACCCGCTTACCGCCGTGCTGAAGGCCGCCAACATACAGTGGCGGAAATACAGACACCCACACAAGTCGGCCACACCAAAGGTCAGTGATAAACTGGGGATACCAAAACCTACACCGTCACACCAACAGTAATACGCCCACACTATCACGTCCCATGAATCAACGCAGCGGTCTTTCAACCGCGGTAATCGATTGGCGGTACACACCGCTGCGCTCAAAATACACACACATTTACAAAACACAACCACATTGGACAATTCAAAATACACACACCCGATACACATACACACACCACAACCACACATCCACACCACTATAAAACACACACACACATTACCCACAATACCTTACAACAACATTTTTTGAAGACGCACAGAGAGAGAGCATAGCAAACACACCACCAGCATCCACAGACACACAACACCATCACTCATACAACATCCACGCACCTCAAAGAACACACACCAACACAACACATCACACAGCACAACAAACAGCACCTCACACATCACCCACACCACATCATGGCACCCCAAAGACACCCCAGGTTTTCTGAGGAGGCGCTCAGGGTCATGGTGGAGGAAATCATTCGGGTCGAGCCACAGCTTTTCGGATCACAGGTGCAGCAGACCTCCATTGCTAGGAAGATGGAGCTATGGCGGAGAATTGGCGACAGGGTCAAGGCAGTGGGACAGCACCCCAGAACACGGGATGACATCAGGAAGAGGTGGAACGACCTACGGGGGAAGGTGCATTCTGTTGTATCCAGACACCAGGTAGCAGTACAGAGGACTGGCGGTGGACCCCCACCTCCTCCCCCACAACTAACAACATGGGAGGAGCAAGTCTTGGCAATCATGTATCCTGAGGGCCTTGCAGGAGTAGCAGGAGGACTGGACTCTGGTAAGTCATATCTTTACTACTATATCCCCACCCCACCTGCATGCCATCACATACCCCAACCCTCACCCTCACCCCGTCACTCCAACACCTCACATATGCCCCACTATCACAACCCACCCATCCCAATACCAAGCCCTGCATGCAATACCTATGCATGGACCCCCGTCACCAAAGCATGTCCAGTACAGATACCCACCCAGACCCCAAAATCAGTAATCACACAAGGGCAAACGCAATAATGTAAGCACAGGAGTAGAGGTTAGCTCACCCGTTGCACAAGATAGCACACACAAATACAATAACTATGCCTTTACACCCCAACAGGACCCATACCCAACGTCACCGGACAGGAGGTGCCAGACATATCCAGTCCCCCCATAGAAGAGGCCTACAGTGATGACAGCAGCTCTGCACGCCTGGATCAAGATGACCAGCCTGGCCCATCAGGGACCTCTGGACAGTCCGTTCCCCTGCCACAGTCACAAAACACCACTGAACCTCCCCTCTCAGGAAACACCCCCACAGCACTCATCCAGCGGGCCCATCCCCCTGTCCCCAGGACATGTCAATCAGCAGTGGGTCCACCACTACAGTGACACCAGGCAAACCAACCAACCCAAGACAATCAGGCACCTGGGGTCAGTGGGCACACGGTTCAGGGGACAGATAACAGGGAAACTGGGAGGACGGTTGTGCGACTGGGGCAGGACAGGCCCAGGGAACCCACTCTCCACGAGGCACTCTCCAATATCATGGGAGCATACCATCATTCCCAGGAGACCATGGGCATGGTACTGGCCAAGTTTCAGGAGACCCAGCGGCTGCAGGAGGAACACTACCAGGGGATCAGGGAGGACTTGAAGTCCATTAAAACCACCCTGGTCACCATTGCAGGGGTGCTGGCAGACATGGCCAACACCGTGAGGGACACAATGGCACACAAACGGGCCCCTGACACTAGCCTGAATGATGAACAGCCCTCCTCCTCCGAAGGCGCTAGTGGACAGGAGATCCCGCCACAGGACCAACAGGCCACCAGCACCCCACCCCCTGCAGGAGAACCACCCCGCAAACGGTCCCTGAGATCCAGGAACAAGACAGAGAACATTGCCAAGACCCCGCCAGGAAATAACACTCTCCTGATTGTCACCCTTTTGTCCCACTTTGTCAGCATGACAACTTTGAACTGCCATTACTCCACTTCCTATGCCCCCTTGGACAATGTACCTGTGACACCAAGAAACTGGACTCTACCATGGACATTCCTCCACCATCACCCCAGCCCTATGCACAGCCCCCTCCACTTATTAGCACAGAAATAAACACCCTTGAATCACAAATCAATCTGGAGTCAGTCTGTACTTTCACAAATGTGTAATTGCAACCTCTCAGAAATATAGCAATGTCAATGTTCATGTTCACATACCAATGTTCGACAGTTGTTGGGCATCAGTAAACATAGGAGAGGGCAGAAAGTGTGACCCAGATCTGTGAAATGGAAAGCCAAAGTGACATGTCAGGGTCCATACACAGAGGTAAAAAGGCAGATTCAGGCAATGTCCAACAGTAGTATGATATGAGAGGAGCAGTGCCAGTCTCTTACCTGTGTCTCACTGGAAGTATTGCATGATGATGTTGTTTCGGTTGTCTATATCTTCTTCTTCTGCCTCCTCTTCTTCACTGTCCACAGGCTCCACAGCTGCCACAAGACCAACATCAGGGCCATCCTCCTGCAGAAAAGGCACCTGGCGTTGCAAAGCCAGGCTGTGCAACATACAGCAAGCCACGATGATTTGGCACACCTTCTTCGGTGAGTAGTATAGGGAGCCACCTGTCAGATGGAGGCACCGGAATCTGGCCTTCAGGAGGCCGAAGGTGCACTCTATTATCCTCCTAGTTCGCCCCTGTGCCTCATTGTTCCTCTGCCCTTGTCCTGGGATTCCTCACTGGGGTCAGTAGCCATGACAGGTTGGGGTAACCAGAGTCACCTGCAAATATCGAGGGACAACTGTTAGACATACTCCAACCATTAGGGACTCTCCCATACCCAAACACCTATGTCAACTGTGTTGGGACCTTTGGCTCACCTATTAGCCACACATGGTGCCTCTGGAGTTGCCCCATCACATAAGGGATGCTGCTATTCCTCAAAATGTAAGCGTCATGCACTGAGCCAGGATACTTGGCATTCACATGGGAGATGTACTGGTATGCCAAACACACCATCTGCACATTCATAGAATGGTAGTTTTTGCGGTTTCTGTACACATGTTCATTCCTGCGGGGGGGACAAATGCCACATGTGTACCATCAATGGCACCAATGATGTTGGGGATTTGTCCCAGGGCATAGAAGTCACCTTTCACTGTTGGCAAATCCTCCACCTGAGGGAAAACGATGTAGGTGCGCATGTGTTTCAGCAGGGCAGACTACACTCTGGACAACACGTTAGAGAACATTGGCTGGGACATCCCTGATGCCATGGCCACTGTTGTTTGAAAGGACCCACTGGCCAGGAAATGGAGTACTGACAGGACCTGCACTAGAGGGGGGATTCCTGTGGTCTGGCTCCAACTGGGCACACAGTTCATGGATTGTGGCACGATCAAGTCTGTAGGTGATAATGACATGTCTCTCTTCCATTGTCAACAGGTTCACCAGGGGTCTGTATACCAGAGGATGACGCCATCTCATCACCTGCCCCAGCGGACGGTGCCCTATGGAGGAGAAGGGTGAGCAGAGGGTCATACACCACATAGGTTTCACAAGGGTGTTTAGAACAATCGTGAAGTCATAGTTGTGTTGCGCTGTCTGTCCGTATTCCTGCCCAAAATTGCTGTGACGCAGTTAGTTGCCCTGCCATCTGCCCCACTGAAATGGCGGCTGCCTGACCTGTAAGGAGGGACAAGGGGAAATGAGGTAACTGCGCTGGCATTTTGCAGCGTCGTGGTGGGCGGTCGAAGACCGCAGCGCAAATCAGCATGCTCATCATTGGGCCCTATGGGTTCCAGGAGCCAATGACGATGTACACTGGCAGTGACTGTACGCACCGCCGAGAACGTGACCACCATTTTCTATCTGTTCACTCACTTGATACCTGACCTTCAACAGGAGACGACCTACACTGCAAGTGCTGCTGTGACCTGAGTCTGGAAGCGACAATTGCTACAGTGTCTGGGGAAAGGGCCAGACACGCTACTCTATGGTCCTCCAGACAAACAGGTGACTACACTTTGAGCATGATGCATGGCACATGAATGAATTGAGTTGTGTGGATGGAATATACAGGGGGGGCAAAGGCCAGCATGTGAGGATGGTCAGTGTATGTTTTTCAGGGCCAGGGTGGGAGGTTTTTGGGCAATGAGTAAGAAGAACCGGACGGGGGAGTAACATCCATTCTTACTTCACTTTTCCTGTAGGTCAGCACCCACCAGAAGAAGGGTATTTGGCGTGCCATCGCCAAGGAAGTGCAGACCCTGGGGGTCTACCATAGACAGAGCACCCACTGCCGCAAAAGATGGGAGGACCTGCGCTGCTGGACTAAGAAGACATCGGAGGCCCAGCTGGGGATAGCCTCCCAACGTGGAAGGGGTTCCCGTCGCACCATGACCCCCCTGATGTTCCGGATCCCAGCGGTGGCATATCCTGAGTTGGATGGGCACTTGAGGGCATCACAACAGCCACAAGGGGGTGAGTACAGTCTCATTCAGCTGACTCTATGTGCACTATGAGGTTTCTGGGTGGCGGAAGTGGGCTGTGGGTTCCCCGAGGCCAGGGCAAACGCGCCAAGGTATTATATAAAACTTATACTGTCTTTGTCATTTGTATATGAGATCATATTGGAAATAAGAGAGTTGGTTTGGATCTGAGTAACCACGACTTCCCTGAGAAGTTCCAAAGATGTCATGCGCTCGGCTGCCGAATCATTCCTTCCACATGGGAGAAATGAGGCACTGCTAGTTAGCCGGAGCAAAAACCAGATTTAGGGTGACAGAGTTCTTTACACGTGGGTCAGACTCAGTCTCCCACACCGTTATAGATCCTGCTACCTAGAAATCCAGTAGTCTCATTTGGAATAATGAGAGCCCACGCGACACAATCACCACCCCCACTACCATTCACACATCCCCTGTGTCCTCTCCCAGTGTGTCTGTGAGCCCTCCTCCCAAAGTACACAAACACAGGCACATACCCACTCAACAGCCATCCACCTCACAACAGCCTCCAGCCCATGCAACTTCACCCAAACTCAGCAGACGTACACCTCAAACAACCACTACCTCTTTCTCTACTCCCCAAACCCCTCCATCATACTGTCCCAGTGTGTCTAAAAAACTTTTCCTGGCTAACATTGACCTCTTCTCTTCACCTCTCTCCCGTCCTTCCCCTAGGGCCAGGATGTCCAGATCCCTGCCCAGTACCTCAGCCACCAAATCCTCCAGCACTGTGGTCCTTGCAAGTCCAGTAACATTGCAGGCGGCACCCATCAGGGCTGCCAGTGTGCCACCTAGCGAGGCCAAGGATCACCTTATTCCGCCACCTGCCAAGGTGAAGAAGAGGCCCACATGCCGTAGGGAAAAGCCACACCAACCACCCAGCAAGGCATCCTCCAAGACAAAAGGGGACAGTGCCAAGGTCTCTGCAGCGACTTCCAAGGTGGGGAAGGGACCCAAGGCTAAAGGGAAGTCAGCTCAGGGCACGGAGCCTCCGGCTGAGGGACTGATGTCACCCCTTCTGCCAAACAGAACAGCAACCTGTACGGCGGTGGACACCGCCACCTGTGCCGCCACCTGCCTGTCTGCTGCCTCAGCAACAGTCCCCAGCATCATCCTTAGTGGGCAGCCATCCGAGGCTGCAGGAGGCGTCCTGCTGTCTCCCTCCACAGGTGCTGACACATGCACCACCGGCAGAATCTCCACCACAGACACCGCCGCATCCACCGCCACCTGCCCCGCGACTTACACAGACAGTGCCACCACAGCCGACATGGACAACATTCCCAGTGGGCAGGCAGCCATTCGAGACTGCAGGAAACGTCCTGGACCCTGCACAGAGTACAAGAGGCACCACAACCAGCACTGTTAATACCAGCAGTTGGCAAGCAAAGTCGCAGCAGGGTGGAGTGTGTCTGACTCCATGGAGTATCATGCTACCTGTTCCCAGGAAATCTCGTGGCACACACACCCAGGTGAGGGAATGGGAACTGCCACACAACATGTGCAGCACTTTGGGCACCATGCCCCCTCCAGAACCAGTGGAGAACAGCATCCCCTAACACAGTCCTTGGCAGGATGAAGCACTCTGGGCACCATGCCCCCTCCAGAACCAGTGGAGAACAGCATCCACTCACCCAGTCCTTGGCAGGATGAAGCACTCTGGGCACAAAGCCCCCTCCAGAACCAGTGGAGAACAGCATCCACTCACCCTATCCTTGGCAGGATGAAGCACTCTGGGCACCATGCCCCCTCCAGAACCAGTGGAGAACAGCATCCACTGACACAGTCCTTGGCAGGATGAAGCACTCTGGGCACAAAGCCCCCTCCAGAACCAGTGGAGAAAAGCATCCACTAGAGAGACTTGTGAGACTGTGGCTTTGCACTCCCCAGGATAAAGCAGTGGGCAAACCACCCACTTGAGAGACTTGTGAGACTGTGGCTTTGGACACCCCAGGATAAAGCAGAAGGCAAACCACCCACTTGAGGGACTTGTGAGACTGTGGCTTTGTACTCCCCAGGAGCAATCTGTGTGCATGGAACCGCCTTGTGGAGCAGTGGTGTCGTCCCATCATCCGGCTGAGGTGCCCCCCTCCCCTTCCCCCTGAGGTGCCTGTTTATTTTCGACTGACGCCCCGGCAGTGTTCTCTCCGTTTATAGGCAGGTATCATGTGTGGGCTTTGCCCATGCATTTTGGGACCATTGGTCCACGGACAATGATTGGAACACTGTCCGGACTTGTGTAGTTGCTGTACATATTTGTATATAATGATCTGTTACAGACCTGTTTCCATATCTGAATTTTCGATGATTACACTCGTTACAATCATTTCCTTTTGTCCTTGCGTTCTTCCAGAGGGTTACGGGGTGTAAATGTAATGTTGCTGCTTGTATTTGTGTGTATGATGTTTTGGGTGAGGGTAGGAGTGTTGTGTGTTGCGTGTGTGCGTCGCTCTCTTTTTCCTCCCCCTTCCCCTGTGTGCTAGGTGCAGTACTCACTGTGGTCGTCGCCTTCGTCTTTGCTGCTCCTGGTAGAAGTGGAGGTAAACCAACATTGGTAGCACCTGTAACTCGGGCTCCATGGCGTCCTATTTCCCCATAGGGTGTCGAGAGGTCAGTGGTTTTCTTTCTGTGTACTGTTTCTGCCGTGCTTTTGATGGCGTTGGTACCGCCCCAGAAAAGGTGGCGGATTGGTGCCTTGTAATACAGTGGGTGGTACATTGTCTTCCGCCTGTCTGTTGGTGGTTACCGCCGCGGTGTTTGTTTCTACCGCTGTGGTGGTCGAAGTGTTAAAGTGCCTGTCTATGCTGGCGGTTTCCACCATGGTCGTAATTCCATTTTTTTTCCGCTGGCCTGTTGGCAGTATTACCGCCGCTTTAACACCGACCACAGGGGGTTGTAATGAGGGCCTATGTTTCTTGTGATATTGAAACGTACCTTGCTTTATTATTATCTTGTTTCCAAGTTTTCTAGACATAGCACAAACAGAATCAGTATTTGTTTCACTTCCATTAATAGTTTTGCTTGAAATTGAAGAGTGTTCAATGCTTTTAGCTATGTCAATGACCTCATTCAAAGTAGGATTCCTATACACAAGTAACCTTTCTTGTACTTTTTCACTAAAGCAATTAAAAACAAATTGGTCTCTTAGGACATATTCAAATTTTCACCAACTTCACATTTTGATGCTAAAATCCTTAAAGTGGAAATATATTTTTCAATGGTTTCCTCCGACAATTGTTTGCGTTTGAAAAATCCATGCCGTTCAATCATTATGTTAGGCTGTTCACAAAACCTTTTTTTCCAGTCTTTTTGCTGCCTCTGTATAAATATCCCACAAGTCTTCTTGCCTTGTAGGAGCTGTAATTCTAGGCAAATTATTAAAGATCTCTTGGGCAGCATCTCCCAGTAACCCAAATAGTAATGCTTTTTTCCTTTCATTTGAATAATGTTTTCAATCTATTGCAACCAAGAAGTTTTCAAATGCCCTGTACCATTGTTGCCATTTAATGGGTGTTTTTTCATGAAGCTGCAGGTGAGGGTTTACTTGAACTGGATGTATTTGGCTTTGCCATGTTTGTACAATAGTTAAACATATCACAACAAAATTAATATATTGGAAATGTTTGAAACGAAAATGCAATTACAACACTTACTTGTAATTCGTGAAACTTGCAAAAAGCTTTGAAATCTGAAATCCTGTGAGTTGCTGACTCGAAGAAAATCACTTTCTGGATGTGCGCACCCACAATCCTTTGTAAATTCCATTCCAACATGCCCCATAATCTTTTGCGTGCAGACTGAAACAACAGTAGTCATGTGTGTGCCGTGATTATGCTTGCACAGATTCCATTTTTGTAGAGATAATGCTTTACGTACTGTGTTTAAACAAATACACTGTCTCTAGAGCCTATACAATTAGAAAGTTATTAAGTAAACTGGAACAGTTGTCAGAAGAAAATGATAAGAATCTTACCATTTTTTTTTCGTTTAATAAACTGTCCATCGATTAATTTCTCAGAGCATTTTTCATGTAAGAAGTGCTGAGTTCTCATTTCAATTGTAAGTGCTCAGTTTCATATCCATACAGCACCATCTAGTGTTAAGACAAAGTATATGTTGAAATTAATTTTAAATCCAATCCTTGATCATCGGTGGGTCGCAGAAAACAAATAGCTTTTCCCTTGTCGTCGAATTGTGATGTCAAATAATGAAGAATACGATGGCAGTAGCTTTTTAAAGTATATTATCAATAATAAACTTGTAATCCCAAGCAACCCACAAAGATTAGGCAGGAGCTCGCGGTGACAGCTGTATCCTGTCTGTGAAAACAACTGCTGAGTCACTGCCGCACACAGCTGACACCATGACAACAGAACCTACCGCAATAAGTTTAAAAGCCAAACAATAAGAAGAAATGCGCGTTATTGAACAGAAGATAACATGCAACCTAAATACAAAAAGCACAGTATAAAACACACCCCTTCACACACCACAATCCTTTGCATCTACAATGCAACACACTATCGCCACAGTGCACAACGGAGAAAAAAAGAATTAGAAAAGGCACCCTTGCAATTTTCCCATATCACATACCAGACCCTTCACAAATTATTTTTCCAGGGAAATTCATTTGCACTTCCATCCTTTACAAATTCACTGTCACCTGTTAATTTCAATCCATTCCCTTAGCACCACCATATCACCCCAGACAAACCCTGTTTCAATGACGATGAGTTTAGTCATTGTGGATGAAATCATAAGAGTAGAGTCAGATTTATTTGGAGCACTAGTCCAGCACACTAATATCACCAGGAAAATGGAAATGTGGCAAATGATAATCAACAGAGTGAATGCTGCAGGCCCCACCCCCCACACAAGAGATGACATCAGGAACAGGTGGAATGACCTCAGGGTCACTGTCTGTTCCATAGCATCCAGGCACCAGCTGCATGTCTAGAAGGCTGGCTGTGGTACCCCACCTCCTCCCTTACAACTCACATTCTGGGAGGAAAAGGTCTTGGCCAACCTACATCCTGAGGGCTTGACAGGAATACCTGGGGAGTAGAATCTGGTAATCCACAACACTAAAATATCACCAAAATGTACTGTCAAGCATGCTCACGGCTCACCTTTGACCACTTTCACTGTCACCCCACTCACCAGCCCAGTGTCCACCTGTCCATAGACCACTGTCTGGCATATCACATGTTAAGTAGAATCACCTGGGGGAATAATAGCTGTGTGCATTGTGTGTAGTACAGGGATTGATAGCACCACAATTCCCAGCAGGCACTGTTCTATAATTACACAAACCAGAACAATATATCATACTCAAATGTACCATGTTTGGCAAATCCCTAGTGAAGTGTACCCAGATGAGAGGATGTCGTTTGTATAGTGTGTGGGCAGTACAAGCAATGGCAGGAGTGCTTAGGCCAGGAGGCACTGCTATTGTCACACCACTCAGCCACCAAAGTGACCTCTTCTCAAATGACCCATGTCCATTGAAGGTTATTCACCTGAGTGGTTGATATCTGTATAGTGTGTGGGCAGTACAAGCTCTGACAGGACTGATAAGGCCAGGAGACACTGCTACTGTCACTATAAACACCAGAACAGTGTCCTCTTCTCTGAAGATGTCAAAGCACATATGTTGTTTACTCAGTTGGATAGTTGGCAGCTGTCAGGTATTGTGAAGCAATGAGAGTAACAGGACTGAAATTCACAGCAGGCACTGCTCCCCCAAATGAACAGTACAAAACTGTGTCCTCCCCCAAAATACCCCAGTGTACCTGTACTCACTGGGGAGGAAACCATCAGTATAGTGTGTGTAATACAAGGGAGTTACTTGGCTGCAACTCACAGGAGGCTTGCTAACTGTCACTCAAAATACCAGTCCAGTGTACACTTGCCAAAATATCCTTCTTTGCTAATTTACACATGAAGTGCACTCATCGGGGAGTGACACATAACAACTGCATGAAGTACAGGGAGGGACATGACTGCTAAGGCCAGGAAGCTCTGTCTCACAAAGTCCAAACACAAGCACAGTGCGCATATGTCCCAATATCCTTGTTTGTGAACTTGCAGTAGAAGTGTACAGGCTTAGGAGGATAACTTATGTATGCTGTGAAGTACTTGGATGAAAATTACTGTACATTCCACGAGGGCCAATCCCTGTAACTCCAATCACCAGGACTCTGTACATATGTCACAATACATCTGTCTGTGATCTCACAAATGAACTTTACTCACCTGGGAGGGGCCAAGAGACAGATCATGGAACCCTCTGTGATGTGGCTAAACACCTAGATCCATCTTGAACAGCTAAGCCAAGATGGAATTATTGTGGACTGGAAGGACAGTTCAATATGTGTGCACCCAGAAACATGTACCAACGGCCTCAAGATGCATCACCTAAATGGTATTGTCATCAGACACATTCACAATGCACTGACTACATGATGACTACAGTCACATATACAACAATGACCAGTGTCTGCCTGCATAACACTCAACTAGGACTTAAAGGGATCAAAGCCTCATTCCTGTCCAGCTACTGCTTTGCCCACATTGCTGGCAAGATGTAAGTTTATGACCATCCTCCCAAGTGCTAATGAACTCACATATTCTGCAGCTGGTTGCCTGAAATGGAATTGCCATACCTCAGAAATATCAGGTCTATACAATTGATAGCATGTGTACCACTCAAATAAGGAAAAGCTTCCACTCAAACGTGTACAAGGCCTTGGCTAAATGTCCCTGAAAACTATTGGAGGCAGATCTCATAACATAATCTGTAACATTGTATCTCTCAGATCAACAGGCTGAGTTGCAACTGTGAACACCAAGACTGCTGAAGAGACTGCCACTACTCCCATTAATGAATCCCTCAATGATGACAACACTCCTGGATGTCTAGACATTGAGGACGGTTCTGGTCCATCAGGGCAACTTGGTCAGATGATACCAGTGAGCCTCACCATGATCACATCGACTCCTCCCAGCCCAATTGCATCTACATCTCACGCAGCCATTTGCCCCCAACCTGTGTCCCTAGGACAGAGAATACCATTTTGTGCTCCCCAGTCCAGAATCCTGAGTCACAGCAACACACCTTCAACAATGATGGTCTTGGAACAAGTGGTAGGGGGCAAACTCTGCCAAGGGTGCAGACAAGTGGGAGTAAGGTGCATGGAAGGGATTTTGTGGGCCAGCAGCATGAGACCGCCATGGAAGGTCCTGGCCAGGACACCATCATCCATGTTTTGGAAGCCTATCAACTATCCCAAGGTGTGATGGGCCAGGTACTTACCAAACTCAGGGAAATCAAGCAGCTGCAAAGGTAATTCTATTAAGAGTCATTGGAAAAGTGGGAGTCCACAAACACCATCCTGGGTGTTCAGGAAAATTAGCAGTACCCTGATAAGGGATTGTGAGCAACACCACAACCCTTCCTTTGGCCCAACAACACCAGGCCCTTCTACATCAGTGGCAGCCACTGGAAGGGAGGCCCTGACAGGGGAAGGACCCGCCTCAGACACCCCTGCCTCTGTAGCTGCAGAACCCCCGCCAGCGGGGAAGTCAACCCAAGACTCCAGGAGGTGCAGATGGCAAGACACCAACCACTGCCAGCAAGTGACCTGTTCCTGATTTCACTCTTTTGTGTGCCAATTATTCACTCTGTTGACTGTTCTATAATCATGTTCCATCTTCCATGGTAATAGGACACTGGGCTTTGGACTACAAATGTTGTGGCATCTACTAATATGATTACATCCACCAACACCGATCCTCTCACTTTCGTCTTCTGTAGCATCAGTTTTAGCATCTGTTTTTTTATATACTGCACCTATGTAAATAAGCTCACCAAACAGAAAAACATTGCCTGCTTGCTTTTGTTACACATTTTGAAATGTTGAGATGTAAGACCTTGTGATGCACATGAGGAAAACACAAGATGGCAATGGAAAGAGTGATATGTCACAGATAGTGTTGTGTTTAGGATCAATAGTAACACAATGTTTCAAGTGTCTGGTCACACCAAACATTTTATTGCACTGTACAGCACACAGGCTCTCAAACTGCTTGGAATGCCATAGTCATCAATTTCTGAACCATATTGAATCAGGTTAGGTATGCCAAAGTACCATCCCCCAGAAAAAAGGGCTTTGTCAGACCTTGTACTGTAGAATAGTCTAACAGATTAGTGGATGTTGTCAGGAGCTTGAGCCTCATCACATACCAAAGCCAGGTCTACCAACGTTACATAAGCCATGACACAGACAGAGGGCAGTACAACAGTCCCTGATCATGAGCCCATCCCATTAAAATGACAAAGCATCTCTGGGTGTGATGCAACCTATGTCAGTGTTGTGGCATAAGCACTCTGGCATGTATTGAGGAAACACTTCTACAGCTACAAAAAACAGGTCATACAGGATCATTGTCAACAAAATGTGAAGGGAGAATGCATGGATTGCACTTGATTAGAACATATCTCAAGGCCATATGATTGCACACATGTGACAACTGAACCAACACACCACATCAAACCAATGTATCCTGCACTTCAGATTTCCATCCACAGACTATCCAAGCTGCCTTGGCACAGGACTCATACATCCTAAATCTGTCACCAACATTACCTGGATCAATCCATGTCCACTTCCTATGCCAGAACAGCATCAGATACCAGCCAATGTCACAACTCTGAAATGCCCACATGAGGATGGCATTGTGAAGGTACCTGGATAATCAATAATACAAGGAGGTTACCTTGGAAAGTTATGTGCATGACCATGAGCTCATATCAAACAACAGTGGATACACTTAAATTGCAATGAGAATGACATAAACCATACAGATAATTAAGGTAGTGAAATGTTCAAGTCTGACTTAGCAAGCAAAACGTTGACTATTACAGTTCCTCATACAGTCAAAGTGACAACAAAACAATATTTACTTATTCTCAGGTAAAGTGATGATTGATGAGATCTGCCCACAAGTCTTCATCTTCCTCTTCATCACTGTCATCCTCACTCGGCATTTCAGGATTCTCACCCTGGGGCACTGCTGGCTTCCCCTCATCTGGGTTGTATGGGATATTCCTCCGCAGGGCAATGTGGTGGAGCATGCAGCAGGCCACAATGATCTTATAGACTTTTCCGGGTGAGTAGAGGAGGACTACACCAGTGAGATCCAGACACCTAAATCTGGCCTTCAGGAGCCCAAAATCCCGCTCCACGACATGCCGTGTTCTTCCATGGGCATTGTTGAAGCAGGCTTTCCCTGGTGTAATTGGGTTCCTCACCGGCGTCAACAACCATGGACGGTTTGGGTATGTAGAGTCCCCTGTTATGGAATGGAACATATGTGCAACTATGAGTGCCTCTGATTGGATTTGGTGAAGCAGACATTGCATACACACAAACAGGACGAGTTTGACTTACCAACCTGACACGCCCTCGCCGGGTACAGTTGTGACATCAGTTGTGGACTGTGCTGTTCCTCCTAATGTAGGCATCATGGACTGAACCCGGGAAATGGGCACAGACTTGTGAAATTTAGAGATCCCCCAAATAAACCACTTGGACTTTAATGGAATGGTAGCTCTTTCTGCTGTGGTACCCTTGTTCATTGCCATGCAGTGGGACCAAGGCAACATGTGTACCATCAGTGGCTCCCACCACATGTGGGATGTGTGCCAAACCATTGAAGTCAGCCTTCACATGGGTCAAATCCTCACGTTGAGCTAACCAGATATAGCTGTCCAGGTGTTTCAACACTGCTGAGAATACATCATTGAAAACCAGACTGAACATGAGCTGGGACATCCCAACAAATAGTGCCACTGTATTTTAGAATGACCCTGTGGCCAGGAACTGCAAAACAGCCATAACTTGTGCATTGGGTGATATGCTATTTGGATAATGAATGACAGGCATCAGACCTGGCTCCAACTGATGACATAGGTCCACAATTGTTAGGCAATTCAGGCTGTAGATCTGTATGATGCATCGTTCTTCCCTGGTCTGAAGGGCTGGCAGTGGGCGATAGACAAGAGGTTGTCTGATCCTTGCCCTCCCTGGGTACCTAGGTATGGCAAGACATGAGTATTGCCATTCTTCAATGTGTCCCTTGCAACACACAGGATGCCCGAATTGAGGTTTGGACATGATACATGGTACCCATCAAAACTGATAATCACACAGCAGTCACATGTCACCCCCTTGCTTTGACATAGATGTGTACATTTCATGTGAATGGTCATCAACAATTGTGCATCAAAACATGCTTCTCAGACTGTGACCTGATGTCCCATGCATTAAAATTACTTTTGTCGTGATAGGGGGGATGTGTCCCAATGCAAATCGCCATATATTTCTAACAATGTACAACAATGACGTCTAAGTAGTAGGAGCTACATGGCAGGTGAGGACAAGTAGTTAATGATGTAAAACCCAACAATTTCGGAGGTGTGACATGTTTGTCGGAGCCATGTAACACATTTCAGGCCTCTAAAATGGTGGATGCCTGACCTACTCCACAAGAAATTTGGAACTGCCCACGACTGCCGGCAAACATCATCAAGGCGGTAGGCAGTTACAACTGCAGCAGACACTGCCATAGGCTACAGTTGATGCTAGTGATGGTCTCTGGCCAATGCCTGTGTCCACCGGCAGTGACGGCCATGTACGTGGCAGACGTGACCACCATGTTTTGCCAAATCCCTCACTTGACTCCTGGCACTGCTGCCAGCAAGTACTTCACTACTTGAGCTGCTGTGTGCTGCCTCTGGGAGCAATCATACCACATCCAGCAAGTAATAGGGCCCAATCCTTCTCACCAGAGGACCTGGACCTGTATGAACAAATCTGTGGTGTACCAGAGGAGCAGGTAGGTGCGTTGTGCATAGATTTCTCTGTACTTCAACATATATTTCCTCCTTACAGGCTAGAGTGTGACCATGTGTGGCAGAATGTAAACTCTAAGCTCTGTAGGTGCAGTCAGTGTGCATCAATGGGAAAGTCAGTGTGCATGTATTTGTGTTCAGTGTCAGGTGGTGAGTTCTGATACATTGTGGTTTGTGTGTATTGAGTGTATCCTGATCCACCTTGTGTGTGAGGCACATAACTAGGTGAGATGACATAACAGCCATCCCTAAACATCTCTTACCTTATGGATGTCATCAATGTGAAGGCACATGTATTTGAATGAAAGTATGAGCTTTGTATGCATGTTATATGTGTCAGGTATGTGTAATGTGA
Organism: Pleurodeles waltl; assembly: GCF_031143425.1. NCBI lineage: Eukaryota > Metazoa > Chordata > Amphibia > Caudata > Salamandridae > Pleurodeles > Pleurodeles waltl. The sequence continues at coordinate 553,141,342 of NC_090447.1, forward strand.
GCTATGTGTATGGTGCCACAGACATATCAAACCATATCTGCCCTTGCTAGACTGTTCTTTGGAAGGCATATTGTGACCAACTCTGCCCCACAAGTTGGCCCACAAACACCACATGCACTTGGCTGTTGGCTACATGATGTACTGTCATGCATGGAAGTGTTGGGAATGGAGTTTCATGTAGGTCTGTCTGCTCAGCCTGCAGAGATTGGGACTTGTCAAATGTATCTCACTGTATTTGTCTTGGTCTGGGCTGGTGTAGAATCACTTTTGTTATGCAACTGTGGCACTGTGCCCATTCCCTGTATCCCAGCACAACATGTTATGAGGCCAAATCTTGTCTCAGAGCTAATAGGCAGCGTATTGAGGCTCTATCCTCTGATAAGAATGTACATGTTATTACGTGGGCTGGGGGGGTGATAATCTGTGGCTGATGTGCACTTGGCATCTCTGTCAATGTGTGTTTCAGAGCCTTGACAGGTCCCTTGATCCCACAGCCCTGTTGTCAGCTTCATACAGGTCATGTGTGTCCTGTGCAGGCACATTGCATTTCTGACATTGCATAAGTGCAAACTGTGTGTTGTTTAATGATAACCCATGATATGTGAATCAGTTGTCTTGTCACATTGCAGACAATGCACAATGCATACCTATGTTATTCTGAAGGTGACCAATGTATTATGTAGACATCTGTCAAAAGTGTGTTTTGTGTTTTTGATGAGACTCACAGACCCCCACCCCCTTAAGTGCATTTGTATTTGCACATGTCCAATCAAGGACAGGCTAGACTCTTTCTGTGCACACCATGACAATCCCTTCATTGTTACCCATGTGTGATGTCAGAGCTTGTACCCTGGTCAAAGCCTGTGGGGACTGTATGCAGAGGATTATTCTCACAGATTGTGAATGTTTTGATGCATTTATGGCTGAGGAGTTTTCCTTCCAGAGGCTACATAGGTGTGATGTGTCGAATAGTGTTTCTGATCTCTGTCAGATTGCTGATCATGTCCCACAAGATGTTAGTTGACCTACCTAGTCAGTGCAGGACCTGAGCTGGGTGGTGGGTAGGGCTGCGTATTGGGAGGTGTTTGTAGTCATCTCCCTGTATTCTATGACTGCTATGTGCCACACTTGGGCATTATGGGCAAGACTGGATGTTCTCATGTTGGTATCCTGACATGTATGCGACTCAGCCATTTTGTAATGGGACATGTTGACATAATTTCTTGCCCTGTCTTTTGCATCCATGCAGGTCAACGCCCATCAAAAGAAAGGGATTTGGAGAGCCATTGCCAAGAAGGTGCAGGCCCAGGGGTCCACAGCCAGCGGAGCACCCACTGTTGCGAGAGGTGGGAGGACCTGAGATGCTGGGTCCGTAAGATTTCAAAGGCCTAACTGAGGCTGTCCTCCCAATGTGGGTGGGGTGCCCCTCGAACCATGACCACCCTAGTGCCCGCATTCTGGTGGTGGCCTACCCAGAGATGGATGGGCATTTGTGGGCAGTACAGCAGCTACAGTGTGGTGAGTACAAAGCAAATTCCTGCCTGTCCCATTGCCAGGTGATTGTGTTTAGTACTAACTGCTCCCCCTGACAATGAGGGATGAGCCATGTGTCACATCGTAGATGGGAGATTCTTTGTGTTGACATGTCATGTGTACCAAACTGGTGTGCCTTGTCTTTTGGACCTGGGACTTAGGACAAAACTGGGGGGAATACTTAGACCATTTGCTGAGAAGGGACCACACATGGCTGTGTACAGTGATCATTCATTTATTGATTGTTTTTAAAGTGGGTCTAATTTCTATCCAATAGATCACTCTACCTATATGTTACAGGTCAAATGTAAGTAGGTTGTGAATCACTGTACTCTGCCATGTGTCTGGGTATATGTATATGTAGGCATCTGCCACCCAGGAGCTAGTTTTCTTCTGTGCATGATGGGTGCTGGTGCCTCACTGCAGTCCGTGATGTGTAGATGTACATCATACATATGGCATGGCTTACATAGCTATTTGTTTGCAGCTGTAGCAAACTACTTTTTCTTGGTAATTGGAAAATGTCGATTGACATGAATGATGTGTCATCACTGTTGCCAACACTCCTTGTGCCTCCATGTCAGCATGTGTCCCTTTCTCTTTGGGAAACATTTGTAAGCTGCAGTTCCATGCATGTTCTACCCATGTTGATTGGATTTTGTCTGTAATCCCTCACATATATGTACATGGTAAACTGTTAGTGGTATAGTAAGTCTACACTTGATGTCCAATTCCTGTGGTGCCACAGAGAGGAGTGTGTCACCATTGATCATAGTCTGACATACACCTTCATACATCATTGTATGTCATTTGGCACGTAGAGCAGCAGTAGCTATGACAGAGATGACAGGTAGGCCCAGAGTGTGGAATCCCTTTGTTTTTTTCTATGCCCCTGATGTGGAATAATGTGTAAAAGTGCACTGCACATGTGTAATGATTGAGGATTGTGCCCTGACTGTAGGCATGCATCATGGAATGAGTTGCAGTGATGTTGACATCACATGTGTTTGGGTACAGGCATTCATCCACAGACAGACACCAGGATTGGGGTGTCCAAGATGTGGTAAGTGATATTGGTGCTCATTGGGCAACAGGTTGAGGGCCTTCTAATGTTCTGTTAAAGTTCTGTGTCTCCCAAACATGCAAAGGACAGATGTCTATTACAGAAACCCTCAGCGGATGTCATTATAATGGGGGTCAGACATTAGTTGTGACTATCGTGGGTTTTGCAAAATCGTTGTTTTGTTTATGGTGGGGACATCTCTCCCTGACATATTGAACCTGACATCCTCAGCGTTCCTTTCAATGCCACATGTGAGGCTTATTTGAGTTACATTGATATTACCTTCTTGAATCTATTGTGACAGATGTCACTTGATGAAGAATGCATTGTTAAAATGTTTGCTGTTTGACATGGTTATTTCCATGTTACATACTCCAGGATATAGAACTTTTGGAACCCACGTAGCAGGATTTCAGGGCTTCCTTTCCTATTGTTGGTTCATTATGTATGTGCCAAATAGATGTGTGCATGACCTTGTGTGGGATATGTGGGAATTGGATTCGCAATGGGGTACAGTTGTTTTGCCAGTAGTTGACTGAGGTCTGCCGCATGTGGGACAGCTATGAGCACGAAGAGGACTCCTAGTTGTTGTATGGATAGTGTGGTTACAAGATTTCACCCATGCAACTGTAGTTATCTGACATCCTGATTTTACTGTGGGCCACTGTAATAAATACAGGTGGCATGCATGCATATGTCATGGCACATGAATGCACTACTTTAATGAGTAGTTTTGCTGAGGCCTACTAGAATTGATGGTATTGATAGTCATTCAGGTGTAGTTCAGGTGTTTTCATGGAAATGTGATGACCATATTCCTCTTTGACTTTGCAGCATCAGCACAGGCAAGCGGAGGAGATGGGGCAGAGCCAAGTAGGGACGTATCTGGCCACGGGACCTCGGGCCAAGAGACTACTGACACAGAGGAACCCAGTGACCCAGGGGGTGGGAGGAGTGCCACAGGGGAGTTTGGATCTACATCATCTTCAGACTCTTTCGCCAGTGGCCACTCCCTAGTGGTGGCAGACCCATCGGGACATCCCCAGCACCATCCTTGTCCACCACCCCCCCATTATATCATGGTCCTCCCTGTTGCTCCCCATCCAGTTAGCTGTGCATGCTCACCCAAGAGGCTTGGCATCTCCTTTGATGCAAGAACCTCCGCCCCAGCCCATGTTACACCTGCTGCCCTCAGTGAGGAGGTAATTGACCTCCTGAGAAGTATCTTTGTGGGTCAGACAGCCATCCCCATCAAGGGATTGGCAAGTCAGCTCCAACAGACTAATGTATTCCTGGAAGGCTTTCATGGTGCAATGGCTGGCCTGCAGAAATCTTTTTAGGCTCTGGCCTCCACACTGACAGCAGCCCATTAACCCTCCACCTTCCGTCCCCCTCCCTCTTCCCAGTCCAAATCTTTCCTTCCCGTACCTACCCAAAGCACCTAAACAGCTTGGCAGACATCCACCTCAACAGACAAATGGAGTGCACACAAGCACCACAAGACACACCGGCATGCACACAAACAACATCCAACTACAGACACGATAACAGTCACAACTTCCCCTGACACCCCACCACCCACAGCATCACACACATGACATCAAGCATACCTACAGACAACACCACAACAGTCACTGACACAGCCACCACACCCATCCTACCTGCAGACACCACCCTATCAGTCACGCAGACATCCACCACAAGCACCACACCCGCAGACACCACAGCTACAGGCACACATTCATCCACCTCATCCACCATACCTGCAATCACCACCCCAACAGACAACCATGGCATCCCCCAGAACCTCCACTCCCCAAGACACATAAATGCCCTCACTCACCAACCCAACAGACACCCACCACACCACACACAAGTATACCTTGCATAGGCACACACCCATGATATCCGCATCTACACATCAGCCAACCACTCCCTCATCCTCCAAATACCCACTCCCTTATGATGACCGTTTCTCTCATTCCTTATCTTTATTTCGGCTGTAAGCCATAAAAGTAGACAAAACAAGACATATCATGGTTAAGAAACATAGCACTTAAATTTTTTTTTTAAGAATGTGTAGATAATATTATTTTTAAGCATTTTTGTTTTCACAAATCTCAAGACGTATAAAAATATTAGATCGCCATGTGTCCAAAAACCTTTTCCTATGTGACCTTGGCCTTACCCCTGTTCTCCCCCGTATCACACCTAAAAGGACCCCATCTAGCTCCAAGGCTGTCCCTTCCACCTTGTAAGGCCTCCAGAGCCCCCTGGAACCACCCATAGCCCTCCCCCCGCCAAGAAGAAGCCCACCTCTCCCAAGAAGAATCCCACTCTTCTCAAGAAGACCACCCCTCCCAAGCCCAACCCCTCTTCCAAAATCCGATCCCCCATCGCCCCTCCAGATAATCCCTGAGCTATCTTCATTGATAGCCCTGAGACCTCAGAACAGGAGGCAAGCTCAATCCAAGCCCTTGGAGAGCACTTGGGGAGAAAGGCCATCCAGCAGAGTCAGAGGTCAGTAGGCAGCAGGGCAACAAGCAGGCCAGCAGTCCTTCCAACACAACAGTCCAGAGGAGTCCTTTGGGCAGCCAGGCAGTCCCTCTGACAGAGACCAATGTGGTACATCCAGAAGTGTCTGATTTGGTGGGGTCACAGACCCAGAATATATACCCAAAGGTGCCTTTGAAGTGGAGGACATTTCAAAGAGTGGTTTTAAAGTGCATAAGTTACCCTTTCAACCCAGCCCTGTCTGCCAGGAGCACTGTGTGGGGTTATCAGTCCTTTGTGTGAGGGCAGGCCACTGGCCTTTGAAGTGTAAGAGAGAGCCCTTCTACCCTTATTGCCCAGGAAAACCCATCTGTAGGCAGATGAATGCAGATGCAGCTGAGTGTCCTGTGTTTATGGCTGTCTGGGTGGAGTGCACAAGGGGAGTTGTCAACCAGCACAGATCAGACGTGGATTGGAGACAGGCTATAAGACACAGACAGCAGTAAGCGCAGAGAAATGGCTACTTTCTAAAAGTGGCATTTCTGAAATAGTAATGTAGAATCCAACTTCATAATTAAGTAGGATTTCTCACTACCATTCCAACCATACCAAATATGATAAATGTGTCCCTCTCAGATCAGAAATTACCACTTAAAAGAATATAAGGGAATCTCTAATGCCGGCCTTTGTCCTTTACAGGGGAACTGTTTCCCATGTCAATATCATGGATTCACAGGTGTATGAGTCCAGGGGTGACAGAGAACAGTGAGGCAAACTGCCTCAGCAACTGGTAGAAGTCACCCTGCTGCTCTTGGGGCCAGGTGGCAGAGAGGTTGACACCCTCCACTGACCAATTGTGTTTCTGTGCAGAGATGAGATCAAGAAGAGATCGAGCAGAGGCTTGCTCTCCTCCTCCACACCCTGATCTGAACAGGAGCATGCTCACTTAGGACCAGGTGTGTGAGCCAGTAGGTCAGGGCCTATGAGAGAAGCAAGCTTCACAGTAGTGAAAAACGACTTTTGGAGTTTTTCAATACCAGAACATGTAACACTTAGAAGTACATGTCCTGCCTTTCACTTACGTGCATCCTGTCCTATGGGTTACTTAGGGCCTACGTTAGGGGTGACTTACACAGGAGAAAAGGGGGATTTAGGGTGTGGCAAGTAGTTTTAAATGACAAGTCAAAGTGGCAGTGAAACTGCATGCAGAGGCCTAGCAATGGCAGACCAGAGACATGGTTAAGGGTCTACTTATGTGGGTGGCCCAATCAGTGCTGCAGGCCCACTAGTAGTATTTCATGTACAGGCCCTGAGCACATCTAGTGCACTCTACTAGGGACTTAGAGGTAAATTAAATATGCCAATTGGGTTTGGGCCAATATTACACGGTTTAGGGTAGAGAGCACAAGCACTTTAGCACTTGTCAGCAGTTGTAAAGTGTGCAGACTCCTATAACCAGCAAAAATTAGATTAAAAAAATGGACAGAGGCAGGCAAAAAGTTAAAGGCTGTCAGCTCTAACACTACACCTGCCCATTCCATTGTTTATATTAAGCACCTCCAACCCCCAATAAAATAATTCTTTTTTTAAGGCAGCCATTGTTTGTGTTGCTACTTCCCCTCCATTTAATATTTTAATTCAAAGCTCATACCATCCCTCACACATTAATAAAGAACAAAATATTGATGGCTGTTTCATAGCAATTTAGAATAAAACGTTAAACATACTGTACAACTACAGTGCTGTACAACACAGCTGAAATAAACTAAATAAATAGCTCTCACAGAGATGAGCTCTATTGGCTTTGCCAATGCTTGTTTCTACTATTCGATATTTACTTCTCCTTGAAGTAGCAGCACTCTGAAAAACATTTTCTTTAAATGTTATCACTGAAAAATGTCAGGTCTGTGCAACACATTATGTGGGGTGTCATCACTGTGTAATGGGAAGTGACAGTTTTTGGTGCACAATACAAAGCAGGACTAACAGGACAGACAAATGTATGACCTCATTTCCGCTAGATAGATCATAAAAGAGACTGTCTTAATTCCGCTCTACAATGGACCCTTTGTCTAGTTCTGTGGTCGGTTTGAATGAGTATTTTTTACAACTGTCTGGAAAGAGAATGGTGTATTTTGTGGTCGTTTCTCTCATTCCTTATCTTTATTTCGGCTGTAAGCCATAAAAGTAGACAAAACAAGACATATCATGGTTAAGAAATATAGCACTTAAATTTTTTTTTTAAGAATGTGTAGATAATATTATTTTTAAGCATTTTTGTTTTCACAAATCTCAAGACGTATAAAAATATTAGATCGTTAGAATTTACCAAATTGTGAGGAGCACTCCACACCTCCTCCATTCTGAGAAATTTACACGTGTCTCTGATGTATCTAAACCAAGGGATCTTTAGTACGCTGTTATTTGCGAGAAATTCATCTAGTGCTGCATGGAGAGTATGCCGGTCCTCTGAGGTCCAAAGATTAATCCAATACATTAGGGGTCTTAGTGCAATTTCATTTTGTATTTCATTTAGGGCTAAATCAAATCTGAGCGGAGTGAGAGGGGTGCTCATCGGCAACTTTAGAAAGTTTCGAATAAACCGGTTTTCTACAGTGGTCAGACATCTAGAATTAGTATGACCCCAAAGCTCGGCACCATAAATTGAGGCCGCTACTGCCACTGCTTTATAAACGGTGATGGCAGGTGTTATCTCCCCCTCGTAGGTATTAGCTATTTTCTTGGCTATCACTATAGCCCTTTGCCTAAGTGTTGTCAGACTCTTCTTGATCTGGGCCGACCAACGTTGGTCGTCGCTTAGCCTGATCCCCAAGTAGTCAAATTGTCTGACTCTCTCCACTGATTGGCCTGCTATCGTCATTTTTCCCCTAAATAATTTGTGTGGGTTAAAGGCCATAAACTTAGATTTTGTTAGATTGATTTCAAGTCCTCTGTTGGTGCAAAAATTATAAAAGGTGTCCAGTTCGTTTTGCAAACCCATAGGTGTTCTTGAGATTAATAAGGTGTCGTCGGCAAACATTAAAATAGGGACCGGAGTTCCAGCTAGTCTAGGGGCATCATGATTACAGTGTAGTAATTGGTCCACAGCACCATTTATGTAAAGATTAAATAGTGTTGGTGCCAAGATGCAACCCTGCCTAACCCCTCTATTGACGGGTATGGCTTCCGTTAGGTCACCATTATCTGACCAACGTACATGAGCATAGGTCCCTTCATGGAGGTATCTAATCAGTCTTAGAAGTTCGCTATTGGGGTGATAACTCTCCATAACTTCCCATAGTGTATCCCGAGGAACCGTGTCAAAAGCAGCTTTTAAATCGATAAAAGCTACATACAATTGGCTTTTATTGAGTGACAGGTATTTCCAGCAAAGGAGGTTAGACCTAAATGCCTGGTCTATTGTACTCACTCCTCTTCTGAAGCCTCCCTGAAATTCGGAGAGAATTTGGGAATCCTCTATCCATGTCTGTAGTCTGTTAAGCACTTGCTTAGCGAATTTTTTTTGACTAACATCAATAAGACTGATAGGCCTATAATTGTCAGGTTGATCCCTTGGCCCTTTCTTATAGATAGGGACTATAACTGCTCCTTGCCATGTAATAGGGAGTCCTCCCCCCCTCAATATCTCATTACTAAGTGCATTTAGATACAATGACCACGTTGTCAGACGAGAAAGATATAGATCTCCTGGGATGCCATCAAGACCAGGGGCCTTTCCCTTACGTGTAGATTTGAGAGCCTCTGTTGTTTCTTTTAAGGAAAATAGGTCCAGATCAAATTTGGGTGGTGTTATACTCCCCCACGTTAAGATATTGCCAGCAGAATCATTAGGTTTTAGTAGGGGTGTACTAGTACTATTGATATGTGATTTCCTATATATATTTGAAAAGTGCGTCATCCAAATTTCTGGCTGGATAACAGGGTAGCTTCCCATTTCTTGGGGGCTACTCTTATCTGACACTAGTTTCCAGAATAGGTTAAGATCCTTCTCCTGGAGCGCCACAACCATCTTATTCCAATTCTTATTCGTCCATTCTTTTTTTGCATTTTTAAGTGTGTCTTTGTATACAGACCTATTCTTCCTTATCTCTCTTGGGTTCCCTTACTTAAGTGCTACCAGTAACTGCGTCTTAGCTTGACGGCAGGAATTGGAGAACCACCTAGAGGTTTTAATCACAGTCTCTGTCCGCCTCCTTACCGTCTGGAAGTGTGGTTTTAGTCGGTGACCAGGGTGTTATGAAGATAGACCAAGTCTACCAATTTGATGTTTGTATGTTTCAAGGGAGAAAGTGTTGTTGCAAGCGATCTATAAATCGCTAGCTGAAAAATTGCATCACTTTCAACCCGATCCCATTTCACATTTTTACGATCATTGGTCCTAGTGAGGACACTATTTGAAGTCCACATTGACAGTGTCTTGGAACTAAATAAAATAGTGGAAAAGGAGGTGCTTAAGGCTAGATGGTCACTGTCAATACGAGGGAGAACTATCATGTCAGTTAGTGATTTCCAGAGGGCGTCATTTACTAAAACATAGTCCAGGTGACTAGTATATACGCCTCTCCTATATGTAGGTGACGCCGGGTTATCTGATCTGGTATTCCCATTGACTATTCTTAATCCCTTTATTTTTATTAGGTCTTCCAGTAGTTCTAGTGCTCCTCCTTCTTTCTTAGATGTAATTTGCACCGGCCCTGATCTATCCCATGAATCTGTGAGCTGGGATCCCTCTTGCTGATTGCCATCTCTGCAATTCAATTGCATATTGAAGTCACCCCCGGCCATTATACCCCGCCCCTTAGGTAGGCAGTTAAAAAAATCTACTATTGAACTCATCTGAATGGTCTGGGTCCTTTGGGTGGCAGGTCTAATATATAAATTTACAATTATTATATTAACAGGACCTTTAACAGTACTGATTTCAACCTCAACAGCTAGTAGATCCCTCGTAGGGGATACTATCTCTTTAACTTTTGGGAACAGGTCGTGTTTTAACCAAATTATCAGGCCGCCTGAAGCCCTACCTGATGGTGATGGTAATGCCGCCTTCTGGAAGGTCCAATAGCCTTCTCTATTTACTACAGATGACGCCCATGTCTCCTGCAGTAAAATAATGTGGTGTTGATCTATAAATCTGCACCAGTCAGGATTATTTATTTTCTGAGTCAGGCCTGCCACATTCCAGGATAGGATCTTGATCGGTAAGTCATGGTCTTGCCCATTTTCTGATAGGTTTTCCCTAGTCTCATATATACAAAATATTTCTTGTTGGGGCTTCTCCTTTGGCGAGCCACTGGAATATATTTTGGGCTCTGCTCCCAGAATATTAGATAGGTCATTTTTTGTGTTATAAGAGTCAGGCTGAGTTATGCCATTACTCCCAACTTCAGCGGCGGGAACTTCAGCGGCAAAGGCTTCACGTCAATCTATATCAGAAATATGGCTTTGCTTTCGATCCCTACTCTGCGGGCAAGGATACTGGGCCATTATAGTGTTGTTTCTCTCTTGTGGGAACCGATTTAGTTGGGGAAGTTTATGGACAAGTGTCATTTGGGAGGAGGTACCCGGTCTCATTCTTTCCTCAAGTGCCAAAAGACCCTTAGCTAGATTCTGACTCATCAATTTTATCCCTATGAGATCTGATGTTGAACCTATTTTTGTGAGTCTCTGTGCAGTGACTATATCATCCCTTATAATGGATCTACATTTCTTTGTCCTTCTTATCCAATGTATAACTTTGTTTTTAAGAGAATCCCCGTGCTCAATTTGATCTTTACTTAGCTTGGGGACGTTTGTTATATAAATATCATAAATATTATGTCTAGGCTGGCTTTGGAAGTTATTTCCCAAGGGGTGTTTGGGGCTTTTATCTAGATGTCCTTCTCTGTGCATCTTCCAATAGTTCCCTGTGTTCAAGGGTGGGTTATAGTTATTACGAACACGCGCTACAGGAGGTGCGTTATTGCCCCCCTGGATAGTCTGTGTTACCATTTCGACCCTTTGGCCCCTACACCTTTGTGGGATGGATGTTTCCCATGTTTCAACTGACTTTGGCAGAGAATTAGGATCTGATTTTTGTGATGTCTTCCTAATATCCCCAATTACTGCAGATATGCTATCCAGCTTCTCATATATCATATGGGTAAAGGATGTAAGATGCTCTCTAAGACCTAAAATTTCATCTCTTATCTGTGCTAACTGAAAGTCAGCTAAATGTTCTTCCTGAGTGGGTATGGCTGGAACTGGCTCCTCAGTTTCCCTTGAGATAGTTCTCTCTAATTCAGCTGGTGATGGTAAAACAAGGGGTAAGAAGCGATTATTGCAGTTTGGCAGGGGGAGTGCATCGTCTTGCTGGTTAGACAGGTTTAATTTAGGGCTCTCTGTTGGATTCTTTAAAATTTCTAGCTTCCTAAGTTCTGTGCTGGTGCCTTGAAGTATAGATCTCTGCGAGTCTCTGTGCACAGGGGCGAAGAAAGATTTTATGACATTAGAGGAGGAGGGAGCATCTTTTCTACAAGATTTTGAAGGTTTGGTGGCTAACAAACTCTCCACTTCCTCTATAAGGTCATCGATTTGGGTGAGCGTACAATTTTCGGCCGCGTGTCGTGGTGCTCTTTTTGCCCTTCCCTGCTCAGTAGGATTGCTGGTAGCTTTTCTTTTCCCCATCTTGATAAGCTATTAACCTCAAGGACGTTATAGCTAAAGCGCGAAGGGGAAGTTATGGATACCTTGAATAATATATTCCAGAAGCCGATAGGCCCTAATTGAAAGGTAGTGCGATATAGGTAAGGTTGTTTATACTTAAATAAACCCAGGCGCACTACTTTTAAGGGGCATCACATTTAAGCCTACCTAGTTCAAACCATTAGGGGGGTGGCCCTGCCCTGGCTCTTCCTGGCAATGACGGGCAAGGACGGGCCCGCCCTTGGCCCGGGCTTTGCCCGGGCGCCGCCCGCGCGCGTCCCACACAGCGGGAGCGCGTCAATGTTTTTAAAGGGCTCCTTGCCCTGACATGTGGCGGCTGGCCTCTCTTCCTGCTTCACGAAAGCGCTACCCGCGGCAGCGGGAGCGCGTCAATGTTTTTAAAGGGCTCCTTGCCCTGACGTGTGGCGGCTGGCCCCTCCTCCTGCTTCACGAAAGCGCTACCCGCGGCAGCGGGAGCGCGTCAATGTTTTTAAAGGGCTCCTTGCCCTGACGTGTGGCGGCTGGCCCCTCCTCCTGCTTCACGAAAGCGCTACCCGCGTCAGCGGGAGCGCGTCAATGTTTTTAAAGGGCTCCTTGCCCTGACGTGTGGCGGCTGGCCCCTCCTCCTGCTTCACGAAAGCGCTACCCTCGTCGTTTCTCTAACTTCACATCTTTCAATTCGAGTTGTTGAAACTGAAAAATCTCCTTACAAAGACCATGATGTTCTTTAGATTAACGCGTTTCTTCAAAAAGTGACCTTTATGTCTAATATAATACGACTACTTTGTTGGCTAGCCAAATCTCTTTTTCTGAAGTGGCTATCGGATGTGCAGTTGAGATATAAATGTGATTACCAGATTTTTAAAAAGCATTCAAAGTAATTTAATATTTTTTTGTATAGCGTACAGTCAATAATTACTTGATCCCTTAGCTTTTTGGGGCAGAGCTCGTCTGCATTTCGGGTTTGTCCGTTCTCTTGTACAAACCCATGTGAATTTGGTATCTTTTGGGTTTGTCCCTGGGGAATTTCTTGCGATGGGGTTACAATTCCTCTGAACTTCCGTTCGACCCGAATCGCTGTGGTTCCAGAACCTATGGATTGTGGCCTGATTGCTACATATGCAAGTTACTGCCTTTCCTGTGTTTTAGGGGGGAGATTGTGCTGTTGAGAGAGCTGCAGAGTAAGTTGCTAATGACCTAATTTAGATGTCACTGTGTGTATTCATATTAATGTAACTTGCAGAATAAAAATATATTTTACGTACAAAATAGTGCTAAAGGCAGATGCTAAGCAGGTATTATTGTTTAATGGGTGCTCCATTATAGATATATAAACAGAGAAGTCCAAATTGGAAAAAGTGTTGCACCTATCAAGACGTGAGAAATGTTGCCAGAAGCAGCTTCTTTGGTAGGCCTAATGGTTTTGTTCCCACTTCAAAAATGCCATTTTGCCACGTGCGTTCTATTGGTGTTATAAAGCTAGAAACCACAGGCTTGCTAGCTGCAGCACACTCAGAATAGTGCATGACGTCCTTAAATGTGAGGGTGCTGTATGTTCCCACGGAGCCCAGTTGTGCAACTCTGCGACACCTTAGCCTACCGGTAGCAGTGATTACCATTGTAAGGGAGTGCAGTCTTTAACTGCTGTACCTCACTCTTGTGTCCCCCCAGGACTAAAGGTCCTTCTTGCCGCCATCAAAAACACTAGGGCGATCACATTGTTAGAAGGTTGATCTAAACAATAGAATACATTGTTGGTCACGTGGCGGTTTAAAATATTGCACTCTCTTGACTGTTGATGGTTCTCTTGTTGATACATTAATGGCTGAAAAACTGGATACAAACTTGATGTACAATTGTGGATCAGTTACGGAAGTGTACTTACAGTTGTTTCGGGTGGTTCCATCTGCTTGTTTTCAGAGCAAAGCGTTAGCTAAATGGAACTTTCTGTTATGGGCAGCTTCTATTTTGGTATGCCATCTGTGGGCATTGGAGGGAGTAACAATGGTTCAGGGGACCATAGCGTGCTCACCCTGATGTTCCATCGCAACTTACCATTTCTTGTTTCTGAAGGGAGCCCCTGAGTGCAGCTCATGTTCCTTTTAAAATCAGGAGCTGGACCCCCCAAAAAATGATATTTTGTGAATGTGACTACAGTGATGGTGGCCTTCTGTCCCTAAGGAGTAGTATGCTATTATTCACAGGCATGCAGTGTTCATTTACAAAAAGGAATCCTGCCTCAGTAATGTTATTTAGGTAAGATTCTGCATATTGTACTGAATGCTCAAACCTTTGGCAGAACCTCGAATACGCAACCATCAATGATCCCTCCCCCTATTTTAAACAATGCTAATACAAAGGTGAGGTGGCCCAAAGTTATGTCAAACCCCTATTTGTTACGTAAGATTTATCAAGTTTTTTTAGATAATCTGTCAGTTTACGAAGACCTCGAGCCGGAAGCCATCCCACTTCTTGATATCACCAAGAGGGAACGTGAAAAGTGCACGTACATTGAAAATAAGGTGAAATCAAAAAAGGGGGGACGTATGTCATGCGAGACCACAAGTGGATATGCAGACCAACCACCAAGTGGAAATGGACTTATAGAAATACATCTGTACTCCGACAGATGGGAGGAGACAGTAAATCACCCGGTGAACATCCCAATGTAAGGCTTATTTTCAATGTACGTGCACTTTTCACGTTCCCTCTTGGTTTGTCGTACACGGTATTCCACATCATGTTGGTACGCATCTTCACCTTCTTTTTTCTCATGTTTATTTGTATTCCATCTATTGTTATGCACTTTGGTTTCTGTCAGATTATATATTGTATACAATCGTTCCATGTTATGTTATATTACAGCCCTGAAGAAGCCCTTTCAGTGGGCTGTCTATTGGCTGTCCTTTCACTGTACCATTTGCTGTATTCATGGAACTGTGAGATCACAAAGTATCGGACTGGCAAGAATTAAAAAGAAGGATTTGACATCTTCACTACTGGAGTACTGGACTCTTATCTTACGTTTTACAAACTGTTTGCAAGTGTGGCAGTGCACCGCCTATTATGGTTTCATGTATTGGGGCTAGTCTAGCCTTCGTGGCTCTCTATGCAGCAGGAGCCTTGGTGGAGTTGCATGCCTGTTGATACCAGAAACTTGCTTTTGCACATTTAGTATTGTGAAGTATCTGACACATATAGGGATTAGTGCGTTCTTTATGAGCGTGCTGCATTCTGTCTTCCTGTTTGTTAATTGCATCATAGTTGTTCAGGTCTAGGAAATACACTTATTCAATAATAACAGGCCTTTCAGCTTTCAAATTAGGTGTACCGCAGTGCATGCTTGCATAGCAGGGGAAATAAAGTATATAATAGCTGTGCGTTCTGTGTGCTTCCTGAAATCTGAACAAAAACGTTGTTTACATTTCAGTGTACCAGAAATACTAGGTGATTAAGAGGGACTGTCGCAATCAAATGTCTGTGACAGATGCTTACCACCTTTGTCTTTGTTGCTTGGGTTTGGGAACACGAGTCCTAGATCTCTAGCAACTGCGCCTTGATGAATCCGGAGGTCATTCAGGATCGTGATGCAATTTGTATGTTGAAGGAAAGAACAAATTCCAGCTCTGGAAGTCATTCCTGCAGCAGATCTTCATCGCGGTTAAAGCTCTCCATCTATCTATTACCTGTGTATGGCATCAAAAAAGATTTAGCAGTGCTTGCTGCTGTTTCAACAAGGAAGCAGGCTTTTTGCCAGTTTCCCCCCACTTTGTGCCCCCACATGGACTACTAGCTGCTGTTTTTTTGACTTTGAGAGTGCCCTTAGGCCTGCTGTCCAGATCTCAGTGCCAGTGTTCTGACCCATTGCAAAATATATGCCGAATTGGCTATAGCAAATTGGCAAATGCTGACTCACTTATAAGTCTCTAGTATATGGTGCTCAGTATACCCAGAGAATGTCAGACAGAGAGCTTCATTACGAGACTGGCAGGCTGACTGCTGGCCCGCCAGACCAGTGGGGAGGAGACCGCCATGGAGCTGGCAGTCTACCCCCACTCCATTTACAATGTTTTCACTGGGCTGACCAGCAGAAACCTCAGAATTAGGAGGTTTCTGCCTATCAGCCCAGTGGAAACAGTGTAGCTGCATTGGCCTTGGCTCTTCATAGAGCCAAGGCCAATGCTATCGCACAGAGGGTGCTGGGCAGGGGGCCCCTGCACTGACCACGACATGGTCACGGGCAGTGCAGGGGTCCCCCTATGGCCCCAGTGCTGCCTTTACACCAGTTTATTCATTGCGGGGACCGCACCATAAAAAGGCTGGTGGAAAGGGGAAACGTGATTAGCACGGCAATGCAGTAATCAGCACCTCCGTGGCTGACCAGAACTCCGACCCTCGCCACCCCACCGGGATCCATGATCCTAGCGGTGACAGCGGTCCCCTGCGGGTCCAACCACCAGGGTTGTAATCTGGCAGTTGGACCACCAGAAGTGCAGTGGTCTGACCTCCACCATGGGTTTGGTGGTCCTCAGACTGCCAAATTCATAATAGCACCCAGAGTGTCCACCCAAGGCTGCAGCATTGTTTGTGCCAACCTGAGTGGGACAAAGTGCAAAATGGCTCCCAGCCTGCCACTGCAGACAGGAAGGACAGTGTTTACCATGCCAGTTCAACTTTGCAATTTAAACTAATGGCAAAGTCACCCTTTCCCTAATAATATATGTAAGTCTCCCCTGAGGAAGGCCTATTGAGGCCTGTGGTAAAGAGCTGTATATTATTCAGTAAGACATATATTTTTCATATGTTTTAACAATAACACTTCGAAATTGTAATTTTGCTGTGGAAAAGTTAGTAGCCCATTGGTTAACACAAGGTTACCGGCTGGCACCCGAGTCTGGCTAACTCCTGAATGGGACTACCTAACTGGGTACTGTAAGGTACCAAATTAATCATGAAATTAAACCTGATCTGAGTCCCTGTCAAACATAATGTTGCAATTAAAGTTCGGCAACTTTCAGGAAATTGCCACTGGGTGCACCAGCTAGTCTAGTGGCTTCACAAGGGTCCTGGCCCACAGACACCTTTCTGCCCACCTGGGGAGACATGTGGATGACTCTCAAGCTTAGGAACAAAGGCAGTTATTGCAGAGTGGGGTGTGACCTCTTCCAGGATGGCCACTTGGGCTGTTAGCCCAAAAGGCGAGCTTCAAAGGGGAAGCCGCCTTTGTTGTGAAAATGGTAATAACACTCCCGGAAGGCTGCCATTTGTTCATTTAGACAAGCTGAAGACAGGAACAGAGAGGGACTCCCTGTGCCCAAATTGGTTTTCCTGTGGGAGTGTAGCCCTCAGGTAGCCACACCTCTAGGATGGGCTACCAATCTCTTGATGACTGAAGAGAGTTCCTGACATTTTGAGAGTGGCTAGAATAGTACAAGTTGGCATAGCCAGATGCTACACTTTGCAGTAAATACATAATGAGAAGGTAGGGGACCTAATAGCCCATTGGCTAGTGACCCCATGGTCACTTCAGGGTGCTTTCCTGGGATAGATATTGAACCCATGATACCTGCCCCTAAGATCACACTGGATTTGAAGAAAGGACTGAAGAAGGACTGCCAAGCTCCCCTTGAACCTACACAAAGATAGGCTGCACCATGTGGAAGACTGCACCTGCTCCACTTTGTACTAGTGAAGTTTGGACTATGTCTGTGGCTCCTGGCTCTGGGAAAAGATGATTCCTGACCCCAGATCAAAGCAGAGACTCTAAGGATCAGTTGGCTGATCCCCTGGAACTAGCTCCATGGATAAAAGAGGTGAAGAAGCCCAAATTGACATGTTGGTAGCCACAGCAGACGTTTTGCCACTACCAGTTGCTGGGCGCACCAAGAGACAAATCCGAGATAGACAAAAGTTGCACCTGAGTCTGCTGGACCTGGGGGTTCTATCCAAGTCTAGATTCATTGCCCACAAAGAACACTAGTTCCCACCTAAGGATTTTGCCCCAACTGCAGTGCAAGGAGACCAATAGCCCAGCATTGGCTGGCCAGTACTGCAACAGAGAGGACTTTGAGGGACCCTGACCTCCAAAGACATCCCACATTGCCAGTGGACCAAGAAACAACCACAAAGGCATCCCTGTTGACTTCACCACAACTGGAGCATCCTTGAGCATCAATTCGTCTATATACTCAGCATTAGGACCACTCCATTAAAGTCAATGGCAGTTGTTCTTTAAAGTTTGGAACCTGCCTTAAAAATGCTCCAGGTAACTGTCTTAAGTATCCTCTCTGGCCCCCTAGAGCTCTATCCTGTTGGATGAGGTCACCGAAGCTGGGCTGGAGTAGCCAAACTAACTCTCTCAAACTTATCAAAAGTTTACAAACTTTTTGCTTATTTGCAGTTGCATTTAAAAGTGATAATATCTTCTAAAAGCTGTATCCTCTGAACTCTCCATTGTATTTTGCCCATTAAGGCCAGTACAAATTAGTAACAATATTCTCTTTTTTTATAAATTGGTGTCCTGATTCTTTTGTGTTGTGTGTCTCTTATTTTTTTGTTTGGTACTGTTAAATGCTTTAAACTAAGGACCTCATCACAGTGGGACGGACATGAGTCTGCCAAACTTGCAGTCGCAGTCGGCCCACCACGCTCCTGGCAGTCCGGCTGTTAGATTATGATCCTGGCAGTCGCACCACCCGGAAATCGGTGCCACCGCCAGGATCACAGATCCCGATGAGTTGGTGGCAGTAGAAGTCATGGTCAGGCATGGCGGCGCTGAGTTCAGCACCGCCTTGCTGACTTGCTGATCATTATTCCCTTTTCACCATGCTTTTCATGGTGGGGTCCCTGCCATAAGATGGCTGGTAGCCAAAGGGGGACCCCGGCATTGGCCACAAACATGTTACCAACAGTGCAGGGGCTCTCTGTTCATCACCCTCGGAATGCACACTGTTTGCTATGGGAGACAGTGTGCATTCTGAGGGTGCTGGGAGCACCCTCCTGTGTGACGTCATTGGCCTCGGTGTCATGGTCCCAGCTGTGAGCAGGTTAGTCATGCCTTATTCACCCCTTATGAGTGATATCAGAGATGTTGTTATTTTCTTTTCATCACAGTACCAGTTTGAATCATGTTATGCCTTTGAAACTTTGTGTAACTTGGTAACTCAGTTATTAACATAATGGCAATGTTTAAAGCAGGTCTAGATCAATGCTTGTTGTCAAGATAACTGCTGAACACCTGTGTCTCACCCAGGTAATCCAGCAAGCACATGTCAACTGTTGACAACTTCTGATTCTTTAATTGATCCTTCTAATGGAAAAAAGAGAATTGAGAAACATGCAATTTTAATAATGACTAATGATTTCCTCTCTTTTCCCATGTTTTTCATTGTACCTGGTTCAGGCTGGCTGCAAAAGCGGGCGTTTCAGACTAAATCAGACTTAGCCTTGTTAAACCTGGAAGTGATACTTACCTGTCTCCAGTTTTTGGCAGCCTTTTCTTCGCAATGGCAGCCCTCTCTTCGCAGCTGCATCCATACCTTTATAGCAACACGCTTCCTGAGTTCTGACCTAGTATTTCTGATCTTCATGCTTTCTTGCACTGGTAAAAAGACACTAGTCATCCCAAATAAAAGTTTTTCCTGTTTAATTTGATCAGCGCTGATTAATTAAACATATCTAAAGCAAGCAATAATATTCAGATCAATCTTGTGACTGAAAAGACATTAGAGAAAATTTGCATTTCGTGTAATAGCTGCACCTTCCCTTCATCTTGTGCTCATAGTTGGCTTTCAATCTGTGTTTTTTCGATCAGAATCTGATGTTGGTGTTCTAAAGATTTTTGGGACGATTGAGAACTTTAATTTGATTGCCATTGCATATCTGCATATGAACCTTGAACTCTTGAGATTTTGGAACTACTGAAGAATTTGAAGTAGTTTTGTTGTGATTAACCTAGTCATTTTCTCTCAGTGGAAATCCTTGTACATGATAAATTCAGTTCATGATAATTCCTGAATCACACTGGGTAATGTTTCTAGTGTAAATTATTGGTATGCTGATTTGATGCTAGTTAATGCCAAAGATCTGTTTAGTTTTTCCTGTTTTAAAGTGTGGTTTCATTACACAGAAATCCCAGTCCGGGCCCTTATATCTGAATAATCCTGGTTGCCAGTTTCCTGAATCCAGAACCAGAATCCAGATATCCTTGAGCCCAGCAGTGCCCAGAATAGAGAAATCCAAATATGCAGAAGTCCTGGTATTTCTCTCTTTTACTCTCCTCTCATCTCTCCTTCCCCTTGGAAACTCCTAGGGTTGCATTGTGTCCTTCATTGCTATCCTGTCAGTTATCACTGGGATTCAGGGATTATCATCGCCCCATCGGAACCACCTGGAGTTCAGGTGAGCGACTCGCAACAGAAGGCTAAGCCACAAAAAATGGTGTTCCCTTTGGGCAACAACGTCACTATGGACACCTTACTCAAACCCTTAGCAGAGCCTCCTTCTGAGATTACCCAGCTAACTCATGTATTGCGCACATTTCAGATAGAAGGGCAGCACCTAAAAGAAGAGAATGCAAGTTTAAGGGAGGAGTTAACCAGAAGCAAAACTGAATTAACAGAGTGGAGGAATACTTCACTGAAAGGTAATTGCCCTGTCCACGTTTGCTAATACTTACAAACCCTCTGTGGCACCCCCTTCCTCATCTTGCCCAAACCAAAACTTACATGTTACACTCATGACTCCTAGCTCAGTTCCTCTGGCTAACTTAGAAAGATTTAATAGAGATAAAGCACGATTCGCAGAGTCAGTGCCAATGACATTTCGTTTGCAAACCTCAGATTTTTTACTTAGATGCAGCCAACGTCACCTTCATTATTTCCTATCTGGGAGGTGTGGCTGCTAATTGGCCCATTCCTTTGATAGAATCTAATGAACCCATCCTATACAATTTCACAGCCTTTAAGACAGCAATGAATGGCCTCTTTGTGTGACATGTTTTCATTCAGTCCAGCGTTAATGGCTATTAAATTTGCAACAGGGCTCCGAAGGTCTTTTAACCTACATTACTCAATTTAATCACCTTATTTCTGAAACACACTGGCCTAAGGAAAAATTTACATCCTTGTTTTATAGAGGTCCTAATGATGATTTAAAAGACTCACTGGCACACATTGTAGAATTACCTGAGAACTGCACAGAATTCATTGATTTGGTTGTTAAACTGGACCATAGTTTAGGTGAACGTAGATGTGAGCAGCCACGAAATGATACAAGAGTAGTAGTCCTCAAAACAGATAGATAAGACAAGGATGATAAGGCATCTGAATCAGAAAAAATGCAAATCGAAGGTATAAAGGGGCCCTTATCATCAGAAGAGGACAGACGATGTAAGGCTAATCATTGTCTTTACTGTACCAAGCCTGGTCAATTTGCTCAAGATTGTACTGCCATGCTCAAAAAGAAAAAGACAATAGCTTGCATAGATACAGATGACACAGTGCAGGAAAATGAACCCTCTTGAAGAATGATGAGATCGCCTCCTCAAGAGTTATAGTTACTCAGATCTATCCCTATGTGACTAATGTTATTAATTGAGTCCTAGGACAAATAACCATTAGAATGACTTTCACTCTATGTCCACAAAAAATACATATTCTTCCTTTTCTCATTGACTCCGGTACCACCGGAAATTTCCTTGATCTATCCCCGTCTGAAGAATTGGGTATCTCCTGAGTGACAAAATCAGAACCAGAACCTGTGAGAGCAGTTGGTGGTTCAGCTCTTTCCTCTGGACTGATACAGTTTAATACCACACCACTGACCTTAGTTGGGGATAATGGTCACACAGAACTCGTAATCTTTTATCTTATTGACACATCAAGTTTTGGTGTTATTCTAGGCATCCATGGTTAGAGCATCACAATCCAAAAATAGATTGGGTCCTGAGAACTATAACCTTGGATTACCTCTTTTGTAGAACAACATGTTGTCAAGAAATTCAGGAACCAGTCCACCAATTCATTGTATGGTTGCACGTCATTCTCACCCTAACACATTACCAAAGGAATATCATGACTTTTCAAACATCTTTCATCCTGTCAAAGCTACCCAGTTACCACCTCACAGGGTATATGGTTGTAGAATCAATCTCATTCCCGGGTGGTAATCCCATGTAGTAGAATTTATGCTCTTACCCAGGCAGAAACCCTGCATTTATGTAAATATTTGGATGAAATGCTAGAACTATGATTCATAAGGCATTCCACCTCAACCGTTTCCTTACCCTCTTTTTTGTCCAAAAACAAAATGGGAAATAACAGTCTTAAATCCATTTTTGCACAATTAACAAGGGCATGATTAAAAATCGATACCTATTACCACTCATTCCTGTGCTA
The DNA here is from genome assembly GCF_031143425.1 of Pleurodeles waltl. Taxonomy (NCBI): domain Eukaryota; kingdom Metazoa; phylum Chordata; class Amphibia; order Caudata; family Salamandridae; genus Pleurodeles; species Pleurodeles waltl. The sequence goes on from NC_090447.1 coordinate 553,163,533, forward strand.
TTAGATCAAGCATGTGACTCCACTATCTATACAAAGTTAGATCTACACAGTGCTTACCACCTTATACATTTTAAAGTTGGAGATGATTGGAAAATAGCTATCAGAACAAACTTTGATCAGTCAGTTCTCATGGGGATTCGGGGCTTATCATTGCCCCATCGGAACCACCTGGAGTTCAAGTGAGTGGCTCGCAACACTCACCTTCCTGAGAAGCCAAGATGAATGTTGCGCATTGTTTCCACCAGGCTGACCAGCGGAAACCTCCTAATACTGTGGTTTCTGTGGGCAGACTGGTGGACCTATTGTAATAGGGTTGGCGAGACTTCGAGCTTCGTGGCGTTCTCCTCCCTACGAGTCTGGCGGGCCGACAGTTGACCCGCCAAACTTGTAATGAGGTCCTAAGGGCCATATTTATACATTTTGATGCAAAACTGCGCCAACGCAGTTTTGCGTCAAAACGTGTAATGCCGGCTAATGCCATTTCTTTGCGCCACCCTGGTGTCAAATTTATACTTTGACGCTCCGTGGCGCAAACCACGGGTTCGAGTCATTTTTTTTACTCTACCTATTGTGCAACATCGTAAAGAAAAACAACGTTAACAAGGCAAAAATGACTTTAATCTGGTATCCGACGTCGCAAACCGGATACAAGCCTTTTTTCCCCTCAATAGTGTCAAAAAGCGGCAAAAACACAGCAAAATGTGCAAAGGAGCCCCAAAATGGATCCCAGAAGCCATGAGAGACCCCAGGAAGACTCCAACTGACCAGGAACCAGCCAGGAGGACCCAGACAAGACTCAGGAGAGGGAGAAGAAGAAAAGGAAGTGTTGGTTCAGTGCAGAGGAGCAGGAAATACTGGTGAAAGAGGTGACGGAACACCGACATCAACTTTTTGTCACCTCAAAATTGCCACTTGGGGGGAGAGAGGTAATTTGGCAACAAATTGTCGACAAGATAAACAGTGTGGCAGAAGTAGGGAGAACAGTCCCTGAGTGCAAGAAACGCTGGCATGACTGCAAGCGCAGGACCAAGGAAAAGATGGCAAGGAACAGGAAGGCAGAACTGCCGACTGGAAGTGGGAGTCCAGCACCGCAGGAGGCCATTGACCACATGGAGAGGATGGTGGCAGGTGTCATCCCAGAGGATGCCACTACCACCTGTGCTGTGTGTGCCGGTCAAGTAGCTAATGGCAGTTACGTGCCCATGGATCAAACACACCCAAAGTAGAGGGTTCAGGATGACGACGTTATCAATCCCCTGTAATTCCTAACAAGGTGCAAATCCTGCCAAATGCTCATGTCAATAGGTGCTAAAAACATCAGGTATTGTTACTTTCATTATGAAGTACACAGCAGTAGTGTCATACCCATGCTGCACATTTCAGGGTTTACTCCATGCCTGTGTTACAATAGCTGCAATGCCACCTTGCAACATCCCAACTGTCATACTGCTAAGACAACAGCATTGAGGGGGAGGACATATGTGTCTAGCTAGTTAAACACACCCGCACCATCATAAGAGGAAATTGAATATTGCCAGGACCATCACTGCAAACCAATGTAGCACACATTGCCCAACATCAACATTACACACTACCAATGCTGACACATATCGTGCTATGTCAATGCTATACATAGTATATGCTAGGGGACAGCAACATATAGGTGTATGTGAAATATCTGAGAATGGGTCAGTTCCATATTGTTAAGTGTAGTGCAAGTGGCATCAGAACACCCACAGCCATTGCAAGGTCTCACCATGCTAATGGAAGTAGACGGAGGGTTGAGTAGGACATTAAGATGGCAACATACAATTTGGACAGAACCTACACCTAGAGGATGTGACGCAGACAATTCCTCAAACTGCCCACACTACATGTGACATGCAGGTGCAGCATAGGCCTGGGAGAATGCTACTATTAATGAGGAACAATGAACAGGAACCAGTGTTCCACTAATATAAACTTTAATCACACACACACACACCATACAGCAGGAATGGATGTGTATGAGTGCATGGACAAATATGTAACCTGGCAGTACAATGTAAGAAATTATAGGTGTGATTTATGTATACAATACTTTCAGATTATAACATCACTCAGCTTATCAGGGGTCACATGACATCAGGCTGCAGACAGACGTCCCACAGTGCTCAAGATTCCAAATCAGGACTCAAACGAGGATATTTTTAAAAACACATCCAACCTACACAACACATTGGGAACCATAGTAACCTTAAGTGGTGGGTGCAATGGATGGCAGATGCATAGAGAAGTAGCTTTGGTGTAGCTGGCAATGTGACAGCTCGTTAGGAATTGGGAATAACCATGTCAATAATGGGATTCTGATGCAGGATGGAACAGAAATGCAAATACTAAGGGGCATATTTATACTCCGTTTGCGCCGAATTTGCGTCGTTTTTTTCGACGCATATTCGGCGCAAAACTAACGCCATATTTATACTTTGGCGGTAGACGCGTCTAGCGCCAAAGTATGAGGAAAGAGCGTCATTTTTTTGCGTGAACGCCTTCCTTGCGTTAATGAGATGCAAGGTAGGCGTTCCCGTCTAAAAAAATGACTGCGACGCAAATGTGTCGTATTTATACTCCCGGGCAAAAATCACTCCCGGGAGTAGGCGGGGCAAAAAACCCCGCATTTGCGCCGGATTTTAGCGCCTGGGTCAGGGCAGGCGTTAAGGGACCTGTGGGCTCAAAATGAGCCCACAGCTGCCCTCCCATGCCCCCAGGGACCCCCCCTGCCACCCTTGCCCACCCCAGGAGGACACCCAAGGATGGAGGGACCCATCCCAGGGACATTCAGGTAAGTTCAGGTAAGTATAATTTTTTAATTTTTTTATATATTTTTTTGGCATAGGGGGGCCTGATTTGTGCCCCCCTACATGCCTCAATGCCCAATGACCATGCCCAGGGGACATAAGTCCCCTGTGCATGGCCATTGGGCAAGGGGGCATGACTCCTGTCTTTACTAAGACAGGAGTCATGTAAATGGCGTATGGGCGTCGTTAAAAATGGCGCAAATCGGGTGGAGGCGATTTTTTGGCGTCAACCTGACTTGTACCATTTTAAGACGCCCTAACGCCATTTTCCCCAACGCCGGCGCTGCCTGGTGTATGTGTTTTTTTTCCACGCACACCAGGCAGCGCCGGTCTGTTAGCGCCGGCTAACACCATTCAATAAATACGGCGCCCGCATGGTGCTTCAGAATGGCGTTAGCCGGCGCAAAACTTTTTGACGCTAAACTGCGTTAGCGCAGTTTAGCGTCAAAAAGTATAAATACGGGCCTAAATTGACACAGTACACCCATGCCAAGGCCCTGATCCCCAGGTATATGACACATACTGTAAAGGAGTACTTAAAACTTTATTTCACAGTAATAAAGGATACTAAAACTATGGGAAACACCTTAACTAACCTAACCTATCCTAGCTACACATTATCCACAACTAGCCCTAACTACCCTAAGCTAAACTTACTTATCACATTTAACTAAACACTCTAAACATCAACCCCCACCCCCCTTATATGGCGGGACACATGTAGGACAACATATACTAACCTAAACACATACTAACTTAGCCTAAACAAATATATATATATATATATATATATATATATATATATATATATATTTATTTTTTAAAATATCTTTTAATTTTTTTTATACATATAAACCCCAACATCATCATCATCCACCCACCCACAAACAAAACATGAAATAATATAACCCCTCCACCCACCAACCCACTTTTACTAACTAAACTAACAGCCTACTCTAACCTAACACTAAGACCCCTAAACCCACTAAAGATAAGAACTAGGAAAGAGGAAGGAGGGGAGGGAATCATGAGTGAGGATCCAAAAGTCACAAATTGGCCCTCCGCAGGATCTTCTTAATACCCGCAGTCTCCTGCTATTGCAGGACACCTCCTGCTGCAGCCTGTCCATCCTGCGCAACATACGTTGCATGTTATGTCTCATGGTTTGAAATTCAACATTGTCTATCACAGCAGCTGGGGTTGTTTGTGTTCCACTTGTTGATGCCATTGCTGGTGCTGTGCTTGGGGACGGAGGTGCAGGAGCTGCTGCTTGTGGGACTGGAGCAGATGAGGTTGAGGGACCTGCAACAGTAGCCGTCATCCTTTGGGTGACTGTGGTCTGAGCTTTAGTGGTGGTGGTGGCTGTTGTGGGCAAGGCTGACCCCCCCTTGGGCAAATGCCCTCCAGACCCCTGTGGCTTTCTCATGGCGATAACGGTGTGCCGTATTGTGGAATCCAGCCTCCGCATCTAGTATGTGACGGTAACGCATTGCCCGCCTCTGGAATTCCCTGATCTCATGGGCATACATGTTGGCAGCTGTAAAAATAGAGAAAGCCAAACATTAGTGACATCATTGTGTGATACATCCACAGATGATATTCTAACACCTCCTCAAAAATAGCACATACAGTCCAAATCACAGTACAGATCATAGAACGTCCCTGAGGAATGACAGGCCAAAGCAGCCTACACAACTACTAACAGCACAGCAATGCACAACAAGGTGTGTACCTAATTAAATGATCTGTGCATCATTGTACTGCTATTAGTCACATAACAAATGCTGCAAGTACTCCACATGTGTCAGGCCAACTAATGACTATCTTCTGGATGACAGTCACGGCAAACAAGACCTGTGATTTGCAAATGGAATTGCCTGGACGGTATGCAGTTGCTAATCATGAGGGGGCATCCTAGGTTGGAACAAATGAATGTTAGAATTACATGTCTGTCTTCTACACTGGGATCCTCACACCTAGGTACACATATTTCCTAGCCCTAACCCTGTGCCTCAGGGGGGATGGACATGCAACATATACTTTCAAACATCAAGGACAGCCAGGAGGCTTTGGACAGCTCTCCATGGGTCTAGTCAGTCCATCACAGGTAAGGAGGGCTGCCAACTAGGATTGACTCAAACATTGGACAATCACATCTACATTTATGTTTCTAATTGCGGATAATTGTCAACATCATTAGATCTCACTGATACCTTTCCAAAAACAAGCACATTGATGCAAGCACCCATCTTGGCTTGACCTGCATGCACACCTATGACATTTCACTCAAGTGCCACATAAACGGAGCACAACATGTGGAGATAGATGATGCTAGGAAGTCAGACATACAGTCCTACATGTTCATTAGTTAACAGGGATGCTCAAGTCTGTGGGTAAGACTTCGGCATCACTGGTCTGAGTGAATCAGGACATGACTTGCTGACTAAATCATGAGATCTTGCTGCATACATGTAGCAAAAAATCACCCTGTTCACCTGCCCATGCCTATAGCGCAGCTCTCAACTCCCTATACATGACTCTCCACCACAGAATGTCCAACTCAAACATGGAACAAAATGTCAACCTCCAGTCAAGTCACATATCAGATCATGTGCCAGCACATCATACCTTGCAATAAGTCTAACACACAGGAGTCAATCACACAACAGCTGCAAACACAACACAGGACAAACATATCAACACTTACTGGATACGCCTGGGTCCACAAATCGAGCCACTTCACCGATTGTATATGGGGTGGGTCCACCTGTAAAACATAGAAGGGTGAAATGTGCTCAATGTCTGCTCCCTGTACAAAACTTGGATCAACAAATTACTGTGAGTGACATTTTATATGATAGAGCAGCCCATCAGGCATGTAGACACCCCAACAGACATACTACTGCAAACATGCATTGACATGTCAAGGGGCCATCCTACTATTATTAGATCTATTGGTGGCGTTTGATACTATTTCCCCTCATCTACTGATGTCCCGCCTTTATCAAGTAGGGATTAGAGAGCGAGCCCTTAAGCTTCTGGAAACTTTTTTGACCAACAGATGGACCACTGTTAGTTGTGGTAACTTTAGATCTACACCTTATCTACTACTCTGCGGGATTCCACAGGGATCTTCTTTGAGTCCTACTTTGTTTAATGTGTATGTTGCCCCGCTGGCAAATCTGATTCGATCCTTTGGATTTATCCCGACCTCCTATGCGGATGAAACTCAGCTCATCATCCCAGTTAATAAGCCTTGGGAGGAGGTTGCGGTCGGTTCAACAATTGTATGCAAGCAGTTAGCAATTGGATGAAGACTAACTGGCTTAAAATGAATGCTACCAAAACCGAAATCCTCTGTTTTGGGCTGGGAAAAGAGCTATGGAATCCACGTTGGTGGCCCACCGATTGCGGTGCCCTTCCTGTTCCCACTACTACCAGCAGGAATCTGGGCATTCTCTTTGACGATCATTTATCCTTCAAAAGTCAGGTGAATCACACCTTAAAGACATGCCTTTGGCTTATTAAAATGCTCAGGAAAATCTTTCCTTATCTCCAACATGAATGGAGAGTTTCTGCTATTTTAGCATTGGTTATGTCTAAAGTAGATTATTGTAATGCCTTATTTCTTAACCTGGACAAAGCTTTGATTAACAAGTTGCAAATGGTCCAGAATTCGGCTGCTAGAGCGGTTCTTAACCTCTCTTGTTGGGCATCAGTTAGAGGGAGCCTTAAACAATTACACTGGCTCCCGGTGGCTCAGCACATCATTTTCAAATCGCTCTGTTTGACTCACAAAGCAACTCACGGGATCGGTCCTCGCTACCTTATCACCAGGTTCTGTTGGCATGTTCCTAAGAGAAATCTTAGGTCTTCCAAAGCCTATAGAATCCAGGTCCCTCGCACCTACAAAGCCAAATGGGGTGATAAAGCGTTCACCGTGGCTGCAGTGAAATGTTAGAACTCGCTTCCTTTGAATATCAGGCAAGAACCTTGTTACCTAAGGTTCAGGAAATTGGTCAAAACATGGCTCTTTCCCCGATAGCCTCTGTCCTTTTTTGGGTTTTTCCTCCCGAGTACTCCTCTTTCTCTCTACCGTCTGCTTCTCTGGGTGGTTCCTTGTCATTGTTTTTCTTCTTTCTCACCTTCTACATCAGCGCTTCGATGCTCTTTGTGAGTCAGAATGCGCTCTATAAATCCAATATACATACATACACTGTCACTCCAGTGAGTGATAGACACACATATGCACACATGGACTGGCCCTAACAATCATGTGATGCCAAACATGATTACCCAATTTTGTGCAGAATTATTTCTAGAGGGTACTCCATTTCATCATTTGTTATTATGAGAGACATGCAAAGGCACATTCCTGGTGCACTGCAATACCAGTGTCTCAGGTATTGTGGCTTGTGCATCAAGGGACAATGAGTTACTGTGTGATGCTCATGTGGGTTGAGTTTTGTTCTGGAATTATTGTGCTTTCAATGGTCCATTATATGCGTGCCTGTGTTGTATGTGGGTTACATATGCCACATTGGCAGTGTACCCAGAGCCGTATATTCCCCCTACGACACCATGATGGCAGGGATCCTGTGTTACTTGATGACAATGTTACGCTAAACATGGATTGGCCATTTATCTAAATCAAAACAACAAAAACATATATGCTGACAGTGTCTAATTTGATCATCCGTGACAGAATGCATGGGCACAGATGTAGTCATTGCACCTGAAATGTGTTCCTCTGGGCCCTGTGTACCTATATCAGGTATTGTCGATCACAGTTTTCCACATTCATTATCTTACATTTGCCAAGTTGGGTGATCTGTGGTTATACAAGCGAACTGACACTGTCCGCTAATTGAAACATGGTTTAGCAAATTTCCTACTAGCAATCTTGATGACAGAAGTCTTTATTTGTAAGCACCTTGGGAATGGCGGCACTCACAGGAATACTGGCCTGCTGATCTTAGCATACCACCATGTCTGTGATAGCCTTCATACTGAGAAGTTAACAATTGTAAATAATCTGCACTTGATCAGCAGGAGTGTACCAAATGTAAACTAGCAAACTATTTTGCCACTTTAAATGTATGATGGAAGCAGTCAGTGGTTCCTTGCACAACATCATGCAAATAAATAATTTCTGACCATGCATTCACAAAGTTCAGGGATCCCATGATGACCCATTAACTTTTTACATTGGTTGGCTATAAAGTGACACAGATGGCAAATGCACCAGCTCTCTACCAGCAATTGTGCCCAAGGCAAAAATATTGTTGGGCCATGTACACAATGATAGGATTTCTACGCCTACTCCAAGAGGAACCTGTGTACTGCTACTGCAATCTGATAGAATCCGGGCAGAATTACGTTTGGCAATGTGAAAGATTATCTGTCCAGACGTAAACACACAGAACCAATGAACTTAGGGCCAGATGGTATTTTTAGTTATGTGTAGCATTTGCTTCATTTGTTTACGCTACGGGCTATGGAAAGTAGCACAAAAAAAATTGATATTATCAAGTGTGCATTACATTGGCATCCATAATTAATTGAAATGCTGCACAAGCCAAGTCGAAATACCAGCCTAAGATATTACCAGAGGTTAGGGAAATCTTTGTACGTAGGGCCATGAATACTGTGCAGACATGTATTAAAAATTGGGGACTACTTTGGTTACTTGCATTAGCCTGTGAAATACATCTCATTCCTGGTACACTCACAGGCCCTGAATAATACTTTTGTTTGTGCCGCATTACCATCATCTATTGACATCAAAGCAGCACTAATTAACAAGATAAAGTTGTCTTTTGTAAGTTTGTGCAGCTTTTGCATCAACAAATGACGGTAATGCGTAGCAAGAATAGTATACATCAGGGCCACAGATTGTTCAACTTGCATTCCACATGTCCACAAACATTGCATGCAGCATGTAACAAAATCTGCTACTGTCACTACAGAGCATTTAACTGTACACATTAATCTAATTTGTACTCACCAACAGGGCCACCAATCACCACACCCAGGTGGTCCAGCAGGTCCTGCTCTCAAGCCACCAGGTCAGCCCAGCGATGTTTCAGTTGGTGGTCGTTACGCTGGCTGTTGAATAGTCTTTTTAGGTGGAACAGCACCTTTGCCCACCTGAGCCTCCTAGCCTCAGTGAGATACCCCTGTATCACCCTGCCACCAGCCTCCAACATCAGGTCCTCCTCACCCATTCTCCCCAGACGTGGCCTTCCCAACATCTCAAAAATAATAAGTATAGGAAAGCGTAAAGAGGGAAATACAGAGAAAGGAGGCATGGAAAGGAAACTTAAAGAACCCACAAACAACCCAACAATACCCACTAACACACTCCCAACAGTACAAAGAAAACTCTAATCTAAAAAATGACAAAAACACACTTACACTGATTTACACAGACACTTACAAAAACAACAGATGACAATGGATATAGCACACAGGAGACAAAAGCACAATATTAACAGACACAACTCTATACACAGCCACACAGACTAGAAGAATCACACACTGCAATGTGAAAGTGAAAGTACACCTACTGTACCATTTCTGTAAACATGATATCCTATTACATCACTTCCTATCTCAAATACGGCGCGTTTTTATTATAATGTGTCAAAATTTATGGCCCTTACGGGCTTTACGTCAATATTTTTTTACGCATATGCTTAAAAATTCACCCGCATTCAAGGATCAATACTTTTTTTTAATGGATAACCTATTTCATGAGGTGCAGTATTGGAATTAACGCTAGGGACCAATCGATGTATTATTGGTGTGAGCGTCATTTTTTAACACGTATGTGTCATATTTTGACACATATGCATCTTTTTTAACGCTTGTGCATCAAAATATCTGTCTATAACTGTGTTTGTGTCATTTTTCTTTTTTTAACATACATGAAGGCTAGAACTATACAAAGATAGGATGTTATGACCTGCTGTGTGTGTTCTAGTGTTTAGGCACATTTAGCAGACCACACTACTGTGGACCATAATGCTCATGTTGTTGTGCCGGATTAGCTCTCTTAACTGACGCAACAGCAACACAAACTTTTGGAATAAAGTTGGTATTTCCTAGTTTGAGCAGGTGTTGCAGCAATAGAGAACAGCAAGGCTACGCAACTAAAAAAATGCCTGTGTGTTTATGTCTGTGAATTGGCTATTTCAATTGTTGTTGTGCCTTTGTGTGAACGTCCCAAGAAGTGTTTTGCATAATGTGCATGTATGAATGTGTTGTAATTGTGGATAACCATCAGATGCCATTCATTGAGGTACATCAGTTCTGCTATGTGTTATATCTGTTGTGTCTTATGCTGCGTGATCTTCCCTGTCTTTGGGGACAAAACATCTCCCATGACAAACTATACACAGGATAGATAGAGGACGGTTGATATTGGCAATGTCAGACACGTAACCCATGACATGTAATGAAATGTTGGATACTACTTCATGGTCACTTGTGTGTATACTACCCATGAGTCAGGCATTTGGACATGCTAGGTAGGTACAGTGTTTGTGACACAGAGGCCCTCATTCTGACCCTGGCGGTCGGCGGAGAGACGGCGGTCGGACCGCGAACAGACCGGCGGTATTAAAAATGGCATTCTGACCGCGGCGGTCCCCGCCGCGACCGACCGCCACTTCTCCACTCCGACCGCCACGGCGGTCATGACCGCCGGGCTGGAGTTTGCGCACTCCGGCCCGGCGGTCGTCCCAAGACCGCCAAGGGTATTATGACCCTGCCTACCGCCGCGGTTTCTTGCGGGCGGGAACCGCCGTGCGAACCATGGCGGTAGGCACTATCGGGGCCAGGGAATTCCTTCCCTGGCACTGATAGGGGTCTCCCCCACCCCCCACTACCCACCCGAGTCCTCCCCCCACACCCTCCACCCCCCTGCCACCCCCCAGAGGTGGTACGAACCCCCTCCCCACCCCCACCCCGACATGCACATACATGCACCCCGACATGCACACACCCCCAACATGCACATATACACACCCCCTACACACACATACACAACGGGGACACATACCCGCACACATACATGCAGACATGCGCACCTGCCGAACAGCACACATTACCCATAGACACAGCAGCACCCCCCGCCCGCATACACGCACTCACACACCCCCTCTACACACTCACACGCACACCCCCATGCACGCCCACATCACACAACACCCCCCCTCACCCTCCCCTCACGGACGGTCAACTTACCTTGTGCATTGGTCCTCCGGGAGGCGACGGGAGCCATGGGGAGGTGACCGCCAACAGAAGACCGCCAACAGAAGACCGCCACACAGAAATGTGGGTCGTAATTCTGTGGGCGGTGTTCTGCTGGCGTGGCGGTGGAGGTTGACCAGTCTCCACTTTCCCGCCGTCCGCCAGTGTGGCTGCTGGCGGTTTTCCGGCGGAACGCTCCCAGCGGTCAGAATGCGCACAGCGGCATACCGCCGCGGTCGGCGGTCTTCACCGCGGCGGTAACTCGGCGGTCTTGTGAAAAGACCGCCAAGGTCAGAATGAGGGCCAGAGTCTCCAATCCAATCCAAAAATGTTTTTGTACACCACAATTTGACTAATGTAAATGACCTATGTTTCTCCTGTGGCTGTGGAGGACCAGCAGACCATGCTGCATGTGTTCACATATTTCCAGTGGTTCATTGCACAAAGGTGTCCAGTTCGAGTGTGTAGCCATGTGTACCCTGTGTCAGTATTGGCCTCCATGTTGTCATAGTTACATGCAGGTCTAGTCATGAGTCTGTGGAGCCATTCCCTCAATTAACAGAGTATCCTTCAAAGCATATTTGACCTAAAGCCAAAGATCAACTAACGACACACATGGTGATAGCCCAGCTATGGCACTGCAGAACTTTAATAAGGTTGAGGACAGGGCAACCTTGGTGTGCTCAAAAATCTAATGGATGAGTAATAGGTAACAGGCAGCTTTCATCACACCATGTGTACACAGGGTGGTCTTGGAAATTCCCACTGCAACAGGGAACATCAGTGCCTCTGTGCTAATTAATCTGACAGCTAGTCACCATGCAAGTATCATCAAAAGGTGCCGGCAGAAGTGATTCTGTGTGTGGACCGCCAGGGCACAAACATGTTTTGTCCTTACATACACATTGGCAAGCCTTGTTTGTTGTGCTGGAGGCACCGTATCGAATCCATGCATACAGCCATAGCACATTGTCACTGTGTGGCAAACATAATTACAGGCAATACCATACAAGGGATGGGGGCTGGATTAGGCCATTTCAATATATGTCCCAGAACTGATTAGGATGAGTAACATGATTAAAATATACTATCTATTTGAGGATTCATTGTAGACCTACCACACACAATAACCCATGAGGCAAGAGAGGGCATGGAAAGCAACTATGAGACAAATATAGCCACGGGGAACCTCTATGTTTAACGCAAAGACTGGAACCAGTCAGGCTAACAGGATGCAGGCTCTGTCAGGAACAAACATGAACAAGGCAAATACACAATGAGCAGACTCTGACTGGGACAAGCAGGAACAACACTGTGGGAACTAAAAATAGTTTGTGCTGTGGTCTGCAATGTTACACAATCCCCCAAGGGCTCTGGTACACAAGTGATTTGTACAACAATGCAACAATGAAATTCTGAAAATGGCAGTTTCTAAGCAGTTCCAGGCAGCAGCAAGGGCAGGGCAGGTTCAAGTGGCTGATCTGCATGGTAGTACTCACAGGTGTGTGCAGCTTCAGTCTTGGAGTTGAGAATCAAGTTCAAAGGGCCAAGTGTACCTTTCACATGGGAAGCAATGGACAGCTGATTACAGGTCTAGCTGACTACCAGGCAGTGCATTATTTGACCTGGAGTCCATGCAGACTGATGAACATGCCATCCTGAAGAGGGAAGCACACAGGAGTCGGAATGGGAGCCTGGGTGTGTGTAGCTGGAGAATCTCAGGTGCAGATGATCCATTTACAGGACCCCCTAGAGAAGTGTGGGGAGAGACTTAAAACATGACAGTGCCAGGACTTATTACCTGGGATGGAGTGCGCAGGGCATGTTTTGTGAGCAATGGTTGTCAAACTTGGGGCACTCATGCTATCCATTTTCAGCTTAGATGGACTTCTTGTCACACATGGTCCTTGCAGAGATAGCTGATGTCACACTTACTGCTGTCAAGGGTCTGGTCATACATTCCTGTTACCAATGCAGTAGCACATCCACTGCCTCATGTATGAGACACTTTTTTTCCTTATGATTGATGGTGTCTTAGTTGTGTGTCATGTACTGCAATGGACCATGTTGGCAACATGGATGTGTCTCATAGCTGTGGTCCTCTGATATAGCCCTTCACATGTGAAATAGACAGGATGTATGTAATTTACACTGTGTGTGATGTTGGCTGTACATTCATACCCATCAAATGTGATGTGGCTTTTTCAGTATCCTAATTTGTATGCTCCATGAGGCTAAACTCTGATTATGATTCCTAGGGATCATGTGATGCATAAAAAGTTACCCAGAGCATGATTGAGTGATGAAGTTAGATGGTTAATGACATATGATAACAAAGTGGTGATGGTGACTATGATTAGAAGAAGTTTTGTACGATGTACAGTATTGCCTGCGACGCAGTGTTTGGATGTTCGCCCTCATTTTCACAGACAGCATCCTCCTCTTACTCCTCTTCAGGCATTTGTGGGTCTTGTTCATAGAGGAGAATGTCCCTCCTTACACAAATGTTGTGCAGGATGGCACAGGTAAAAATGATCTTGCAGACCATTTCAGGTGAATCTAGGAGGCTGCCTCCGATGATGTCCAGGCACCTGAATCTGGATTTCAGGATGCTAAAAGTCCTCTCCACTATGGTGTGTGTCCTACGATGTGCCTCATTATAGGCACGCTCTGCTGCTGTGCTTGGGTTGGCAAATGGGGTCATGATCCATGGCTGGATCTCATAACCCTGATCAGCTGAAAGAGAAAATTAAGGTAAACATTTGGTTGTTGGTTGCACCTTGATTATCACTTTGCATGGCAGTTGTTATCTTGTGTCGCCTGTCACTCATCTGTGTTTATGGTATTACGTGGGACCCTAGGCTTCTAAGATATTCTTTTGTATTGAGTTGTTTAACTAGCAAAACTGGTGTTTGGCTGATTGACCTGATATCAGCGGTAGATTTCTAAACTTTCAGTTCAGTGTGTATCTCACATGCATTATGTCATGTGAAAGAAGTGTCCATGTGCCTTCACTAGAGGTGACATGATACTTCCACACACACAATCGTTTCCACTGTGGTGATAACACGGTTGCACTATATGGGCTGAACATCCCATCAAATTCAACATATGTAATTGCATGTGAAATGCAACAGTGAGGCCCTATGATTTGGCTAGGTGACAATGTACAACACATCTCCATAAGTTGGCAGCACTGAAGTATTCACAATTGCCAATGCACAATTATCCCATGTGTGACTAGTTCTATGCAAACATATTTTTGTGCCCTCACCAAGTTGCCTCATGTGCACACATGTACCTACACTACTGAATTTGCTTCAGGTAAGCTGGCTAACTTGGGGGTGAAGGTTTTAGTCTCATGTGCCTGTACATCTGTTATGTTTATGGGCAATTGTCTCAATCTGTATGTGTAGCAGTGTGCACTTTGCATTAGTGTCACATCCACATGTTTTCATAGGACAGTCCACTTCCTTATTGCTAGCTGGCAATGTCACCCCAGGAGTGATGTAAGATGTTGGTACTGCCTCAACAATTCCATATCACCTTCATTAGAGTCAGCATCATCATGCTATGTGTGTCATGGTGTTTGACCTGCAGCAAAACACATTACACACCCCTTACACAGTAAGTATTGCTTGGCAGGGTGTGTGATTGAGTGTTATTGATGTGATATTGGAAGAATCATCTTCCAAGTTGTACTGCCAGTTAAGGCCATGTCATTGTCACTGTGTGGTTTTAAATTGGTCCCTTGGGGCTCTGGAGTGGCATCTGTTGTTATTTGCGTCTGTCATTTGTCCATAGGTGTGTATCCCATTGGGTCAGGATATCAAACATGACTACCAGTGTCACAACCTCAGTGTCTTCCTGGCCACATGTCGATGTAGTGGTGTAAGTGTTGTGTGTCCTACAGGGTTGCTATGCTGTGTGTATATAACTAGGTTTCTGCACTTACCTACAAGTAGGCCATTGCCATATCGTCCATCTTGGAAGTGCTGATTGATGGTGCAATGGCGGAAGATGAATGAATCATGTACACTCCCAGGATACTTTGCCACAATGTTGGTGATCAATCCCCAGTGATCCACAAAGGCTTGCACATTGATGGAGTGTGTGTGTTTCCTGTTGCGGTATAGATGCTCCGTTGCAGCAGGTGGCACAATCCGTAAATGTATGCAGTCAATGGCACCAAGTACGTGCGGGAAGCCATTGATTTGATAGAACCCCTGTTTGGTCTCCTGTTGCTTCTGCTGTGTGTTGGGGAAGCTGATGTGACCAGGTGTGAGGGAGATGATGGCATCAAGTACCTTGGGAAGGAAGGCAGAGAATGAGAGCTGTGAAATCCCAGCAAACAGGGCACCAGTGGTTTGAACAAAAACACTTGCCATCATGTGCATGACAGCTAGCAGTTTGGTCTCTGGTGGAATGATGTGGGGTGTCTGCAAGCTGGCAACTGTGGCTCAATGTGGCGCAGCAGCTGCTGTATGGCTTGCCAGTTTAGTCTGTACCTCTGGATGATGTCATGTTCCCTGAGGCCCTGAAGGGTTGTCCTGCTCCTGAATATCCACTCCTGCCCTCTGCGTTGCCTTTGGGGTCCATGTTGGTGTGGTGGAAGCTGCTGCTGTTGCTCCTGTGCTCTGCGTCTTCGTGCATGCTGGATGAATAGCACCTTCATGTCTTCCTTTTTGAGCTCTGATGTTGCTTCTGTGAGTTTTCCTTAAGTACTGGTGTGTTTGCCCCATTTTAACACCTGCCCTGACCCATGCGTTAAATTTTGGCACAAATCTGGCTTTGCACCATTTTTCGGCTCCGCCTCCCAGCCGTCTTCCATTTTTGCGCTGTTGGATAAATATGGCGAACGGGTGTTTAAGTCATTTTTTAGACGGGAATGCCTACCTTGCATCTCATTGAAGCAAGGCGGTTTCACACATCCAGAAAATGCCGCACACTGGGATATTTTGATGTTAGACGGGTCTAGTGTCAAAGTATAAATATGGTGTTAGCTTTGCGCCGAATTTGTGTCAAAATAAATGACGCAAATCCGGCGCAAAGGGAGTATAAATATGGGCCTAAGTTCCTTTGTTAAGTCTTGAAGCCATAGCTACCCACGGTTGAGCCAAATGTGATATAAATAAGTTTGACAGGACCCAAGACAGTTTTTCCAAGTGTATTCCCACAGTCATATTATATAATACACCCATATCCTCGCAGTTTTCATACAAATGCTTTTTTTAAAATTGGACAAGGATGTTAGTCCTTTGCCCAACGCCTAACCTGGAGGACTAGTGGATCTCGCTTCATCTGGTCTCTACTCTTTGACCTGACCAGCTTAAGTGACCCTAACAGGAGTCTAAGCTCCTGCCACTATAGCTCTCTGGGTCACTGAGAAATGCAAGCTCCATATTCACTTCAAGGTGGGAATCCTCCGAGAAGGTTGAAGTCCTTTAGTAAGTCAGAAAAGAAGCACAAGACGTCCAAGCAGGATTTGACCACTTCCTGACACTCTTGAACTCTTGAGGAGGCAAAAGAGTGTAAACATGACTCTCAGTCTCTCCACAACTCAATCCCCTATGGAGCTCACAGCAAATCTAGGAGTTATGCAAAGCAATACTGTATCTCTTCAGCACGTTATCAGCTCCCTCTGGCGCACTTCTGGGCCTCAAGGAACCACAAGGACTTCCACCTGGGACTTCACTAGCAGGTCTGCCCTCAGCACCAACTGAAACCTGTGGACCAATTACGTGCCCAACACTGGCTTCGGTGCTGATGTCAGTCTTGGTACCACAATGCATGCCAGATTCTGAAGCATCAACGCAGTCAAACTTGGATGACAAAATGCAACCAATAGTACTCTCCGATTCCTAGCTGACTCCCCTTCGACTTCGAACGTAGCTGTGCACTGATCCCACTGGGAGTAGACCTTCTGGCAACCCATTGGCAGACTGCTTTACTGTGCCCTTTCATGTGCACAGGTACCCTCTTAAGGCACGTTTTGTCATTTTCCTCCAGGGGAGCAAGCCATCATTTCAGTCAAGTGGGTCCTAGAAGTTGTCCAGCAGGATTACACCCTTCTGTTTCTTCTCACCAATCCTGGTGCTGCTCCCATGCTAAGCCTTGCTGTGGAGCCTTTGCTGTTGTCCCAGTGAATACTGGGACACTAGCAGAAGAGCGAGACAGCAGCGATGGTGACAGGAACAGGTGTGTTTAAAAATAAATATATATTATTCCCGGTTCCCCCGCCTCTCCCCTTCAGATTTCTCGTAGCCGCCGCTGGTGTTACTGTTACTACTTCCTTGTGCAGAAGAAGGATGGAGGCCTTTGTCTTATTTTAGATCTTCACCCTGTCAACTGTTTCCTGTGGAAGGACAAAATTCAAGATGCTCACTCCAAACCAGGCGTTGTCTGCCCTTGACCCTGGACACTGGATGGTAGTCTTGGACCTGCAGAAATCTTCTTTCCAAATCCATGTCCAGCAGGCCCACAAGCACTATCTGTGGTTCATGATGGGGCAGGAGCACTTTCAGTTTCCTTTGTACCACTTTATCCCCACCAGTGCCCCTCGAGTGTTCACAAAATTGATGAGGATAATTGCAGTGCATCTTCGTAAGTCAGGGGCTCTTGTGTTCCCTACCTTGATGACTGCCTGCTTAAAGTGGAATCAATACCCACCTCCATATTAATGCAAACCAGATGACATCTTTGGGGTTCAACATCAATCTGCTGAAGTCACCGTCTAGGAGGCACTCCTTT
The DNA here is from genome assembly GCF_031143425.1 of Pleurodeles waltl. Classification (NCBI taxonomy): domain Eukaryota; kingdom Metazoa; phylum Chordata; class Amphibia; order Caudata; family Salamandridae; genus Pleurodeles; species Pleurodeles waltl. The sequence goes on from NC_090447.1 coordinate 553,181,376, forward strand.
AGTATTTAATCAAAAGATGAGGAATCTGCTTATAGAAGTATCCATCAGACAAACAAGTTACATACCTTCAGCAATGCTGTTTCTGGTTGATAAAATGCAGATTTTTTTTCAGTCCTCCCCTTTCTGTGAACTGGACTCTTTTCTCCATCTAGACCAAAAGTCTAGTTTAAAAATGTGCAAATTGGTCACAGCCAATCTGCTTATGGGGTATGCGTCCAGGGGCACTGACAGCATAGAAAGCAACTGACACTGGCATGCATGGCTGGTGTTTAGATGCAGCTCTGTAAGTCACTTCGGGGGCAGAATGACGTTGCGTCAGAGCCAAGCAGCGTCACATATCAGCATGCTAAAGACTTTCTCACTCCAGTCTGACGTGGAGAGTATTATAAAGGTATGCAATCTGCAGTTAAATAGAGTATCCACCAGAAAGAAGGTAAGACCATGGTTGCAGCACCACAAGCAGCGACAAATCATTTTCCCTCATGGAGGCACCATGTGAGCTGCTCTAATCTTTACACTGGTACCCTGAACACCCACAAAGACTGCAACCAGGCCAATCGAATTGCTTCATTTTACCAGCCATTTGTATCTCTTATACACATTTTGCCAAAGGGTCTGCATTTGTTTTGAATGTGGAACTGGTATATAGTTCACATTTTCAAATGTTGCACCAGTCCTACCATAGTGGAATATAATTTGCATTGTTAATAAGGACTCGTCCTGATTTGGAGGGATGTCAACCTGTTGTTAGTGCCAATGAAATGCATCTCATTTTTTTGCCGCTCTCTGCTGAATTACAAATCAACATAAACACTGTCAGCAAATTTGTAGTATTTACAGAGCAAGGGTTTGAGTCTTAAAATACCCATGAGCCTCATTAAAAGTGTGGTGGTCTGAGGAGCGCCACACTCACAGTGACGGTCGCATCGCCGCACTCCAGGCGGTCCGGCCGACAAACTCGTAATGAGGCACTAAAATGTCAGTACACTTAACTACAAGATAATTGAAGTGTGAGTAAATCGAATTGTATGTATGATGTTTGTTTATTGTGGCCTGATTTCACTGTGAAAGGGTGACTACTGTTTTTCTATTAACATTTCAGTTTGACAACCAACAGCCTGAACCTTGCTGATCTTAGTGCCAGATAGATCCACAAGATGTCGCAGAATTGATGAACACAGTTTGCAACACCAGAAATTAAGAGTGTGCAGCAAACAATTGTATTTTTATGTTAGCAGCCATTCATTTTGTCCTGGCTAACATTGAATACTAAATTCTTAGACAAGGACAGATTGGAATGATATTGTATACTACAGATGTAGTGACTAAACCACACCTGCCACTCAAACACTTCAGGTTTGCTGCTGTCTCTCTTACTTTATTTTCTGTACAGTAAGGTGAGTGTCTACCCTCTGTGTATGACTGTGATGTATATTTCTACATCCCAATCTGGAATATTCATTGTTAAGTGCCCATTTTTGTTCAGCCTGAGCACATCTCGATCTTCACAAAGTTCCAAACAGTGGTGGTGGCACACCTCCTCCACCAAGAAGTGCATATCTACCCATACCTGGGCACAGAAAGAGAGACACATAAGGGCTGCTTCGATGGACAATATGACTATTTCCTACCTTCTTGAAACAATCACCCCTCTCCACACTCATGGACGTCATTTAGAAGTCACCAGGGGTCGCAGCTGGGAAAACCCAGCTTACCCCTTGCGACCCCTGGCCTCAGAGGTGGAAAAATCTGTGCCACAAACACAGCTGCAGCTCATCCTTATGGACGTTGCTTGGGGCTCCACTCTCTTGTTTTCAATCTGTTTTTTTATTACACTAATAGAGAATAATATATTATTTACTGTTAGTGTAATAAAAAATGGAGTACAGTTAGCTGGAAAATGACCCTCCTTGGTAGCTGAGGTATGAATAAAACTCTTTTGAGTGTATGTTTTGTGCATGCTTGTGGCAAGCAGCGCTGCCCTGGGGTTTATGACACCCCTACCGCCAGCCTGTTTCTGGTGGTTTGCACCGCCAGGAAGAGGCTGGCGGTAAGGGGTGTCCTGGGGCCCCTGGGGGCCCCTGCACTGCCCATGCCACTGGCATGGGCAGTGCAGGGGCCCCCTAACAGGGCCCCGGCCAGCTTTTCACTGTCTGCATAGCAGACAGTGAAAAGCGCGACGGGTGCAACTGAACCCGTCGCACGGCCGCAACACCACCGGCTCCATTAGGAGCCGGCTCCTATGTTGCGGCCTCATCCCCGCTGGGCCGGCGGGCGCAAAATTGGTTTGCGCCTGCCTGCCCAGCGGGAATGTTGTAATGGGGGCCGCGGGAGTGTGGCCGCATTGGCGGCCGCACAGCGATTACCGCTTGTCCGGCGGCGGTAGCCGCCCGCCAATGTCGTAATGACCCCCTATGTGTTTATAAATTATTGAAATTGTTTGTCTTAGATTTTTTTTTTATTTGATTGTTTACATTTTGTAACTGTTTTTATGTATTTTTATTTACTTTTGAAAAGTTTTTTTTTTGTAGCGGAATGTTGGGGATAAGGGTGGGTAGATTTTTTTTAAATTATATTTTCATTTTGAAATTTAAGTTAATAATTTTCAATATATGCATCCTTTTTAAATTGTAAAATGTATTTTATTTAATTTATTTTTTTGTGTGAAATAGGCTATATTTTAATGTCATAGTTTTAAACAAAATATAACTACCTAAATAATTATAAAAATGTTTTTTATAAGTTTTATTAAGTATTATATTTGGATGTTTAAAGCTAAAATATGCAAATTATTAATGAACTTGTCATAATTGTATAAAATATTTAAAATTTGGAAAATATTTAGAACAATTCTTTTAAACATTTACACATTTATCCATTGTAAAAATGTAAAAAAAAAAATTTGGCAATTTATTTTGAAAAATTGCTGATTTGTAGCAAATATAATTCTTGTTTACGTTTATAAATGTTAGATAACAGTAATTAACATTATTACACAAAACCAAAATTTAATTTTTAAATGTAAATTTTATATAAATGTTAGTAGTTTAAAATAGTGTCTTAAAATATTTTTATTTTTAAAATATAAAACTGTAGTAAAGTGTGATAATTTGTGATATTATTTTTGTATTGTGCATTTTAAAAATCTAAGATTTTAAATTAAAAGTAGTATTTTGAAATATAATTTTTAGTTTATTTTTTTATAGCTTCCTCAAGTTGGTTTAGATTGGAGTGGGAACAGTAAATGCCACTCCCAGCCCCTTCACCAGGTTGGTGTAGGTTGCAATTGGAATAGTGCATTTCACACCTTTAGTGTCCAACACATTCCTGAATATGATTAGAATGAATTGGGAATAGTAAATGTCACCCTTTTAGTGTCAAACACCTTCCCCAATATGGTTAGACTGGAGTGTGGTTAGCAAATGTCATCTCTTTAGTGTCCAACTCCTTCCCCAAGTTGGTATAGATTGGAGTGGCAATAGTAAATATCTTCCATTTAGTGTCTAACACCTTCCTCAAGGGTCCTGACAGCATGATGGCGGTCAGAGTTGTACTCAGCCAGTGTGGCGCTGAACTCAGCGCTGCCTGGCTGATTACAACTCCCATCACTGCCAGCCTTTCCATGGTGGTTTCACTGACATGGAAAGGCTGATGTTATGTGTGTGCTGGGGGCTACAGGGGGCCCCTGCACTGTCCATGCCCATAGCATGAGCAGCGCAATGGCCCCCCTGCCCAACACCATCAAAATGTGCACTGTCTGCTTTGCAGACAGTGTGAATTCCAAGTGTGCTGGGCGGCCGCCTCTGTGCTACACGGTAGCACTCGGCTCCCTTAAGGGAGCCGAGTGTTATCTCATAGCATTGTTCCTGCTGGTCTGACTGGCGGGAATACTCTATTGCAATGTTCCTACTGGTCAGACCGGCGGGAACATTGTAATAGGGCATGGGGAGAGTGCCCCTGACATGGTGGTGGCATCCTTCCCGCTGCTTCGGTGGTCCTGTGGTGGGACCGCCAATTCGAAATGAGACCCTTTGGCCCATATTTATGGAAAATGAGGCACAACTGCGCTTACCCAGTTGTGCTTCATTTTATTTAGCACGAGTTAACGCCATTCCATAGTGCCAGCTGTGCTCCATATTTAAGTAATGATGCACGATGGCGCTAAGGTATGGCTAGCGTAAAAAAATTCTGCCGCCAATCAGCCTAACGCCATTTTCTGACACAAAAGCAGCCAAAAAATGACTCCTGGATAAGTTTAGACAGGAGTCATACCCACCACCCCAGTGGCCACCACAGGGGACCAGTGTCCCAGTGCCAGACAGAGAGCCCCATGTAAGCCGCCCCCAATGGCACAACACACACACTCATACACTTACTTACAACTTATCTGGGATGGGCCCCCTCCTCCTGTAGTGTCCCTGTGGTGTGGGTGGTGGTGTTGCTGGGGCTTGGGGTACGCATCTTTGTTCCCATTCCATCATGTTTTGCCATGGAAATGGGCCTACCTGCACATTAACGCCTGGTCTGACAGAGGCATTAAATAATGGCGCTAAGCGGGTTTAGCACCATTATTAAGGCCGCCTCCTCCTTGCGCATTGTTTCTGCTCCTGGAGGTAAATATGGCGCTAGGGGGGTTAGCGTGATGTTTAGGATGGGAACGCCTACCTTGCAACTTATTTACACAAGGTGGTTTCACGCATCCTGAACATGACGCTAACTCCAATATTTTGATGTTAGACGGGTCTAGCATAAAAAATATCAATATTGAGTTAGGTTAGCTACGTTTTAGCGCCCAAATAAATGGTGCTAATGCAACACTAACCATCCATAAATATGGGCCTTAGTGTCCAACATCTTCCCCAGTATGGTTAGGCTTGAGTGGGAATAGTAAATGTCACCCAGTTAGTATCCAACACCTTCCTCAAGAAGGTGAGGCTGGAATGGGAATAGTAAGTGTCACACCTTTAGTGTCCAACACCTTCCCCAAGTTAGTTAAGATTGAAGTAGGAATAATACATGGCACCACTTTAGTGTCCAACACCCTCACCAAGTTGGTTTATTTTGGACTGGGAAAAGTAAAATGTCACCCCTTTAGTGTCCAAACACCTTCCCCAATATGGTTAGACTGGAATGGGAATAGTATATGCCACCCCTTTAGTGTCCAATACCTTCCCCAATATGGTTAGACTGAAGTAGAAATAGTAAATGTCACCCCTTTAGTGTCCAACAACGTCTTTCATATGGTTAGGCTGGAGTGGGGATATTACGGCCCATATTTATACTTTTTTGCGAAGCATTTGCGTCATTTTTTGACGCAAAAGGGTCACACACTTACAAAATATAATTGTATTTTGTAAGTTTGCGCCATTTTTGTCAACAAGTGATGCAAATGTGGTGCAAAAAAATATATAAATATGGGCTTAAATTTCACTTGTTTAGTGTCCAACACCTTCCCCAAGTTGGTTTATATTGGAGTGGGAATAGTAAATATCACCCTTTTAGTGTCCAACACCTTCCCCGACTTTGTTTGCATTGGAGTGGGAGTAGTGAGGCCCATATTTATACTTTTTTAGCACCTCATTTGCATCATTTTTGAAAAAGCGGCGCAAATACGATGTTAAAAAAGTATAAATTTGGGCCTAAATGTCTCCGCCTTAGTGTGCAACACCTTCTATTAGTTGGTTTACATTGGAGTGGGAATAGTAAATGTCACCCCTTTAGTGTCCAATACCTTGCCCAAGTTGGATTACTTTGGAGTGGGAATAGTAAATGCCTCCCCTTTAGTGTCCAACACCTTCCCTAAATCGGTGTAGATTGGAGTTGGAATAGTAAAAATCACCCCTTTAGTGCCCAACACTTTCCCCAATATGGTTAAACTGGAGTGGGAATAGTAAATATCACACTTTTAGTGTCCAACATCTTCCCCTATATAGTTAGACTGGAGTGGGAATAGTAAATATCACCCCTTTGGTGTTCCACATCTTCCCTGATATAGTTAGACTGGAGTGGGAATAGTAAATGTCATCCAGTTAGTGTGCAACACCTTCCCGGCACTGGTTTAGGTTGGAGTAGGAATAATAAATGTCACCTTTTCAGTGTATAACATTTTTACAACATTTAGGGCCTGATTACGAGTTTGGTGGTCTGTCTACCGCCATGGCAGTGTTGGCGGCCAGATTACCAGTTATGCGGGCCTATGGAGCAAAGAACGCTGCGGTTCCACTAGCACTGTCAGGCAGTACAGACCTATACAGTCACGAGGTAGCACAAAAAGGCCAGCAGAGACAGTGTTTCCGCCAGACACATTATGAGGTCGCACACCGCCAATGTGACTGTGGCGGTCCGCCCACCACGTATCAGCAGGTGGAAAGGAGGACTATAAAGGGAGACACTCACTTGCAAGCAGCCTCACATGTCTGCTGCTGCCAGGGAGACCATCGTGTGCGTCCAGCTGCTGATCATCGAAGGTGCACAAAATACATGCCGCCATGGGCAAACCGACTGTAAGTACCCTCAACCTTAACAACTGATCATATGGGAGTCACTCTACGGGCACCAAGTACAAGTCTCATTGTGTACAAAGTCAGAATCAGACACAAAGAAGGACACATTCAGTCACAATGCGCCTACTTTGGGCAGGTCACACACATTGCAACTCAACACTATACAAAACACACGTCTCCTCATCTCAGGCACAGGGACAGTGAAGGGTACACAACATTCTCCCACAGAACACCAACAATACACCAACATGACATATACAAAAACTACACACACACTCACATTCCTGACATGCCATGGACTTTCTTCACATTCAACACACATATGTATGGATGTGGCATGGAACTCAAACAACACTACCAGTAAACAGCCCTGCAATGGACACACACATCACACACATAGCAACACAATGGAAGGACAAAGGAATGCACAATATTCAGAGACACAAATATAGAAAGATCCGTATGCAAACAATTCCTGCACAACAGGGATAGGGCCAGCAGTAACACCCAGGGAGGGAGGCTGCACTGGGACACATTTCACCTTGCACATGCTCCTTAAACAACATATGCACAGGAACCGGCACTACATGTGTCTCAGGGACAAACAATATTAGATCCAAATGACATGCCTATCTGCACAATGTGGAAGTGCAAGTCAAAAAAGCAAATACAACTCCAACTGCATGGGACATAACTCTACAGGAAGTAGCTGCAAGGTACACACAGCTAAATGGACAAATCCACAGTCAATTGCAACCATAAGTAGCACATTTGAACACACTCCATGTCTGCATAAACAAAACTCAAGCTGACACCAATTAAATTAATAACACAATAAATGAGTACACTGTTCCAAAGGGAGATAAATCTAGGGGAACTTTAAAGTTCAGGAGCAAGAGCCCTCACACATCCAAATGGATGTCATGCTTCATCATCGGGTTGCTCCTCGTCAGACTGGCACTGCAATGTCTGACAGGTTCCCCGTTAGGGGGCTCTTTGCCGGAGATCTTTTTATAAGTGGCTGCCGTAGTGATGAACACTCACTAGAAAATTGTAGAGGTCAGGCACTATTTCTGGCAGGAGAGTGATAAGTTAAAATTGGTTCTAAGCCCTACAAGAATCAGCATAATTTAATGCGTCAGAAAGACAGGGCTAAGACCATGATTAAAAACACAAGGAAAGTGGAAGATGAGAGTTCATGCTCAACCACTTTCTAACTAGACATGGAGATGTGGGAAATTATCACCTATCCCCTAGGACATGGTCAACATGTTTCGCGTATGATGGTCTATCCAGATCCTATGACGCTTCTTCAGGACCAACAATTGACGGGACTTCTCCTGATTCATAATAAGTTAGGGGGGATTAAATAATTTTTCAATCAAACACAAAACTGATTTGTGTATGTATAAGTTACAGTCACTTACATTCGAGTAAACTGTCTGTTTACAAAAAAGGTCGCCCATCCCTCCTCATAGGGGGGGCCCCTTGGGAAGTAGCATGCCAATAACGGTCACTATTATTAGGTGCTGGTCGCGGTCAGAATCACCTACCCTGGCGTGCTCTCCCGTAAATACAAATTAGATTAATACATAATCTAAATCAGGGGGACAAGTCTATCACTATACATCCACACATTGGACAACAAAGACACCACCATTGCATTTACACCCACATATCCACATACTCAACATATACCCTTCTCTTGTGGGACACCAGCAAAGTCAGATACTGCAAACAATAGCAAATGGAGCAGCAATCAGGCTGAAACACACATAACTGTAGGGAGACAATACAAGTCACACAGGAAAAACATAAAGGTAGAAAAGGAATTGTACCCAAAAAACAAAAAGTGTTTGAGTTTATTCAAAGTTCAAATCTCAATTAGTCCAAGGCTGCCGACCAGTCCAAATAAATATCCAGAAAAGCGGAGTATTGTGCATCAAGTGAGCAGGCATGTACCTCAGGGATTCTCCTTGCGGGGGTGGGATAGATTTGGGAGGGGGGTGGTTTTTTTGGTCTTGGGTTTGGGAGGGGTGGGCTTTTTCTTGGGGGGTATGGGTGATTGCTGAGGAGTCCATGGAGGTGGAAGGGAGGACCTATGAGGTGGGTTGGGCCTCTTCGGTTTGCAACAGGGATTGGAGAAAGCAGGGGAAAGGTTGAAGTGAAACAAAAAAACTTTTTTAGGGAGAGTCATCAGAAAGGGATCAAGGGAGTAGTTTGTCTGCTGTGTTGGTTTGGATGTCGTGGGCGCCTGCTTCTGGGAAGTATGTTTGTGTTTGGTGGGTGTCTGTTGGGTGGGTTAGTGAGCGTGTCTGTGTGTCTTGGGGGTCTGGGAGGTGAAGGTGCTGGCAGATGGAGTGGTGGATGTGTGTGTGTCTGCTGGGGTGGTGACTGCGGGTATGCTGGATGTGGTTGATATCTGTGTGTCTTTAGTAGTGGTATGTGCAGGCATGGTGCTTGTGGTGGATGTCTGGGGGTCTGCTGGGGCTCTGCGGGGATGGTGTTTGAGGTAGGATGGGTGTGGTGGGTGTGTCACTGACGGTTGGTGTGGTGTCTGTGGGTATTTTGGATGTTGTGGTAATGCTGAGGGTGGTGGTGGTGCCTGGGGAAGTGTTGACTGCTGTTGTGTCTATGGGTGACTGTTGTTTACTTCCGTGCCAGTGTGTTTTGTATTTTGTGGTGCTTGTGTTTGTGTGTGCTGCTCTTGTGTGTTGATGTGGATGCATGCGGATTGTCTGTGTGCTTTGGCTAGGTAGGGGAAGGGGGGATTTGGATTAGGAAGAGGGAAGTGGATGGGGGACTGAACGTGGGGGGTGACTGGCTGCCATCAGTGAGGGGGCAAGAGCCTGAAACGATCTCTGTAGGCAAGCCATTGCACCATGAATGCCTTCCAGGAATGCATTTGTCTGTTGGGGTTGAGTTGCCAGTCCCTGATTGGCATTCACAATGGCTGACTGGCCCACAGAGATACTTCTCAGGAGACCAATAGCCTCCTCGCTGAGGGCAGTCAGGGTGACAGGAGCTGCGGCTGAGGCTCCTGCGGCAAAGGAGATCCCCACCCCCTTGGGTGAGCGGGCACGGGTGGAGAGCAACAAGGGGGGTGGCATTAGAACTGGGGGATGGCAGACAAGGATGGTACAGGGGATGTCCCAATAGGACCACCACCACTAAGGCGTGTCCACTGGAGGAAGAATCTGATGATGATGAGGATGCTCCGGTCTCTCCAATGGAACTTCCCTTGCCCTCCAGGCCACTGGGTCCCTCTATGTCATTGGTGTCTTGACCCGAGGTCCCATGGCCAAATGCTTCCCCACTCAGCTGTGCCCCTTCTCCTTTGCTTGCCGGTGCAGGTGCTGCAAATACAAAAAGAAATGACGTCATCACATATCCATGATAACACTTGAACAACAGCTCTTATTAACATACATTTCCATGATGTCAAATAGGCTCTAGCAACAAACTCCACCTAAGTGGCCCATACATGTGCCATACCATATGCATGTATGCCATCTATACTGTCAACAGTTGCTTACAGGAAGATCAGGATCTCAGACAACTACAATTGCAAGACTGGAGTAGTGCCACCACAATACCCATTCAACCATTAGGAGCCACCATCACCCTCAAAGCTTTCCCTCATTGAGCAAACCTCAGTCACCTGTTGCCAAACAATAGTAGGCCAAAGCTAAAAGCATTTCCACTGATCCTACACATGGTCATGCACACATCTATTTGTCACATACATGATGACACAACAATAAGAAATGATGCTACAAAATCATGCTATGTTGATGTCAAAAGTACAATATCCTGGAGAAGGTGAAATGGAAATACTCATGTCACACTGGAACCATTCCAACAGTGCACACTTCACCAAGTGATATTTATCCCAATAGAGTCATGGAGGTAGTATTAATGTCGTTCAGATAGGCCAACATGTGGCATGGAAATGGACACTGTTGACATCATGTGCAATCTGTCAGGGAGAGATGTTCCCAAAATGAACACCATGAATCAGCAAGCCCCAAGGTTATCACCGCTAATGTCTGAGACCCCTTACAATGACATACTCTGAGTGCATCATGAGAGGCCATTAGTCCTTTGCATGTTGGAGAGACACAGAGATTTGCAAGCACTTGTACAAGGCCCTCAACATGTTGCCCAATGTGAAGCTACATCACTGTCCCCATTTTGGTCATGCAAACCCAGATGTCTGTGTGTGGATGAATGCTTGTACCCAAACACATGTGATTTCAACATAACTGCAAGCACTCCATAATGCATGCCAACTGTCAGGGCACCAACCTTACCCATTACACAAGTGCAGTGCACTTGTCCACATGATGCCACATCAAGGGCATATATATTCATATTGTGGCTCTAAACTGTATGCCTTCCTGTCATGTCCCTCATTGCTACTGCAGTTGTACATGCCATATGACATGTTATGATGGGTGAGGGCATGTGTCAGCCAATAAACAATAGTGACACACTCCTTTATGTGGCACAACATGACATGTATCCCCATTGAAAATGTACTATTCCACAAACAGTTTGCCGTGCACATATATGTGAGAGGATACAAATTTCATCCTATCAACATAGGTAGACCATGCATGGAACTGCAGCTCACAAGTATTTTTCTAAACAGAAATGGACACCTGCTGACATGTAGGAACAAGGAATGTGGACAACAGTGTTACCACATAAATCATGTCAATGGACATTCCCCACTTACCAAGATAAAGTATTGACCTATAGATTCATCCAAACAACAATGTAAGCCCTGTCACATGTATGTTGGACATCTTCACATTACTGATTGCAGTGGGGTACCAGCACCCATCATACGCTGAAGACAACTAGCTTCTGGGTGGCAAATGCACATTTACCCAGACACATGGCAGAGGACAGTGATCCATCACCTACTTACCTTTGGCCTGGAACATTTAGGAGCAGTAGTCTGTTGCATAGAAATTACACACACTACAAAAACAAACAGCTTGTTAAAAGTCTATGATTATTTTTTGGAGGTAGTAGTTATTTGTTTGTTGTTTTATATAGTTTAGGAGTTCATAGTAGGTAGTGCTTTGTGTATTTCGTACCACATAAATGAAAGGGATGTTGGTGTGTTGATATTCACCATGTATGTTGTATATCTGAATTAATGGTTTGGGACAGATTTTAAAGGTCTTGTCAATCATCCACATTTTGCATTTTGTAAGTTATTTGCAGGAGAGAAGATTCTGATTCATTTTTTGTTATTTAGATTGTCAACTAAAAGGAAGGATTCCTCATTATCTGTTATTGTCAAATGGTCTGGTATTTGTATGTCTTGGTATCTTCTAGGGAAAAAGAACAAGTGATGAACAGAATGCTGAACAATGTCAAACATTCACCCCAGTACATTGATTCTGGCCTAAATCCATCATTTATTTTACCACCCATGCATTTCAGTTTGGATCCATCCAAATGCAAATCAGTCTTGACCCTGGACCCCATGGAAACAGTCCAGCCCGAGCTGCCAGGCCAGGTCCTCCCTGGACCAGAAACAAGCATCCTGGGACCGGTTTTGGGGTATCACCCCTCATCAGCCAGGCTAGCTTGACTCCAGTGGCACGGGGAGAATGGGACCAAAGTCTGGACATACACGTCCCACTTAGGGCAACAAATGCAAAATGAACACGTGATGGACAGAATGCTGAACAATGTCAAACATTCACCCCAGTACAGAGATCGAGGCATAAATCCAATTTAGTTTTACTACCCATGCAGTTAAGTTTGGATCCAGCCAAATGGAAATCATTCTTGTCCCTTCTCCCCATGGGAACACTCCAGCCTGAACTGCCAGGTCAGGTCCTCCCTAGTCAGGAAACAAGCATCTGGGGATTGGTTTTGGGGTATCACCCCTCATCAGGCAGGCCATGTTGACTCCATTGGCATGGGGAGCATGAGACCCATGTCCGGGCATACCTGTCCCACTTAGGGCGACAGATGCAAAAAGAACAAGTGATGGACAGAATGCTGAACAATGTCAGGCATTCACCCCAGCACAGAGATCTGGACCAAAATCCATTGTTTTTTTCTACCCATTTCATTCCAGTTTGGACCCAGTCATGGGCAAATCAATCTTGATCCTGCTCCCCATGGGAACAGTCCAGTTCAAACTGCTAAGCCAGGTCCTCCCTGGACCAGAAAAAGTATCCTGGTACCAGTTTTGGGGTATCAACCTCCATCAGCCTGGCTAGCTTGACCCCAGTGGCATGCGGAGCATAGGACCCATGTCTGGGCATACCTGTCCCACTTAGGACGTCCATCATCTGTTCTTTTTTGCTTTGGTATCTTCTAGGAGCAGGTAGTCTATCGCTGGTGACTCTTTTAGTACATATAATTAGACGTTTTCAAGTGGGCATTGATGGTAGTTGGCCTGTTATGTGTTTGGGAACTTTAGGAAGTATGTCATTAAGAGTTTTGCTGCAAAATAGTGCTTTCCTCTTTTATATCCTATTACATTTATCTAACTTCTATTTCTGTCACATTTGATGGGCAGTTGTACTCTTTAACATTAATTCCAAAATTTGATTTTGTGTTTCCCCTTCTGTGGCATGCATTAAAGTAATATTTAGTACACTTCCAGTTTATAGTTTCTGTTGATGCACTTTCTTGGCTGTAGGTGTAGCCCATGTGACTTACTAAGTGTTTCTTTTCTGTGAAGTGATAAAGTTGGTGTTTTCTGTCATTGCAACTGTAAGTTGTTTCATAATATGAATATATATTATAGTTTACATTTTGCTTGTTACTTATATATGTATATTTAAAAACTGAGTTACAATTATTTTAATTGCTTACTTGTATATCCTGTTGAGACGTTTTGCATGGTTTGGCAGCCTTTCTTTTAATTTCGTTACAACATGGAGTAAGTGTTTGTTTTCTGTTGAAAGAGGAAAAAAGTATAATTATTTAAAATGGATTAGTTACCTCTAATTTGTTGAGGTTTAGAGAGTTAGGTTCATTTTCAGTAGCTGTTTTGGTTTCTAATTTATTAATGTTGTATACTTACTTTTTATATGTTGTTGCTGCTTTTTTATAGTTGATATTTTCTGGCAGTTTGCTGATTTGGAAGTTTTTTTTTTTTCTTTTAGGTAGTCTATGAAAAAAGATAAACGTTACAGAGTGTGTGACTCTTTAATTGTTAATTTATAATTGTTACTTTAGTAAGAGCTAATTTTTAATTCAAATATAACTATTACTCACTTGAATATTTAGTTGTAGAGATTAATTTTATAGTTGTTTATTGTAAGAATCTGGCAGAGTTTCCTTCTCTTGCAGCGTTTGTCATTTTTGGATTATTAATTTGGTTTTACTAATGTGCCTTTTATATTGTTTGGGTAATTGTTTGTGGCAATTTATTAGTTAAAGTTGTTTATAGTGGTATTTCATTGATTGGTTTAGTGTGGTTTGAATTTTTTTATCAGTTGAGTCCCTGTTTGCTAAACACTAATCTTTGTTTTATTTTTGAAGTATAATGTATAGTTGTTTTAATTAAATATAAAAGTATTTGCTTTTATGTACTATAATAGTTAGGGCTCCCAGTTCTGTGGTATTTATTTTTATCATTTACGTCTGTATTTATCCATATTTATTTTTTAGCTATCTTATTTGTATTTATTCATATGTATTTAATTTTTGTTTTGAGAATAAATGGAGTTGTAAAATGGGAAATGTCCACTTTTATTTGACTGATGAACATGCACTCATACTCTGATGCCAATTGCATTATAGCAATTAAGCATGCAAATATAACAAAACATTGCACTCACAGATAAATATTATCTTAATACTTAAAACATATGTTAATATATGCCTATATCTAAGGAAATTTCATCCTGTTTTTAATTTGCCCTGTTGTCTACATCCTCAGCTGTTGGCCTACAATTCACACAAGACAGCATGGTGAGTTACTCACAAGAAGTACAATTTACAGCATTTTTCTTCTTTTAAAAATAAATACAGACGGGGACACATTGATTTCTGTCTATATTTCCCTGTACAAATCAGTAAAAAAGGAAAACTGGGAGCCTTAATTATATCTTTTGCTTGTGTGTTAGTGTTTAAAGATGATAATATTGTTTTTGGTGTGTTTATTGCATGTTATTTAGGTGTGTAATTTTTGGGGGTTAATGTTTTTTTTGGTTGGTGTAATATATTTTACTTTAATTGTAGATGCTAATAATAAGTATAGGGTTTTTTGGAAGCAAATGGTTTATGTTAAAATTGGTATTTTGTTTTGTGTGTATTTAGTAGTTATTTTAATGATCATTTTGTAGTCAATATGGTGTTAATTGATATTTGTGACATGATATATATTTATTTATAGGTGACAATATTTGTGTTTCTGATATTTTTGTTATCGATATTTATGAAAAAATCAAGGTTTTGACAATGATATTTGTGTGCTTGATATTAGTGTTTGTGTTAGTTATGTATACTGTGCCAATATTTTTGTTTTCGATATTAAATTTCCAATATTTATATATCTCAGTATTTGTTGGATTGAAACTATATCAGTAATCCGTAGATCTAAATGACAGATTTGCATTCCACCCTACCACTCAACATTTCATATAATTTTCCCAAGATTTCATGTAGTTGCATGAAGTTTACACATCCCTAGCTTTAATGAAGATATCAATATTCATCATCATTCATCAAGAAAAGCAACCCTATTAAATTAAATAAAGGGCCTAGGTGAAAGGCTAACGAAACTGTTAATGGAAGACATTGAATAATATTCTCTGCTGTCATGGCCTGTGTACCTGGAAGAACCACATCTCAGCTGCCAGTATTCTGAAGAAGATCAGAACACAGTTAATCCCTTCGCTGCTAGGCCTTTTTCCCCCTCAGGTGCCAAACCTTTTTTTGGCTATTTGGGGCAGTTTGCGCTTAGGCCCTCATAACCTTTTTTTCCCCTTAAGCTACACACACCAAACTTGCGTCCTTCTTTTCCAACATCCTAGGGATTCTAGAGGTTCCCAGAGTATAAGGGTTACCCTGGAGGAGATCAAGAAATTAGCCAAAATACAGCAAAAATGTGTTTTGTTTTTAAAAAAATGAGAAAAAGGAATGCAGAAGGTTTTTTTTGGTTTTTTCCCTGAAAATGGCATTGATGAAGGGTTTGTGGTGCTGAAATCACCATCTTTCCAGCTTTCAGGAACAGTAAGACTTGAATGAGAAAACCACATTTTTCAACACAGTTTTGGCATTTTACTGGAACATACCACATTTTTACTATTTTTTGTGCTTTTAGCCTCATTCCAGTTAGTGACAGAAATGGGTGTGAAACCAAAGCTGGATCCCAGACAGCTAAACATTTCTAAAAGGTAGACAATATTCTGAAGTCAGAAAGGGTTAATTTT
Source organism: Pleurodeles waltl (assembly GCF_031143425.1). Taxonomy (NCBI): domain Eukaryota; kingdom Metazoa; phylum Chordata; class Amphibia; order Caudata; family Salamandridae; genus Pleurodeles; species Pleurodeles waltl. The sequence goes on from NC_090447.1 coordinate 553,197,298, forward strand.
TGTAGATTCTACAAGGTTTTCCTACAGAAAATGACAGCTGAAATAAAAACATATTGAAATTGAGGCAAAAAAAGCCATTTTTCTCCACGTTTTACTCTGTAACTTTTTCCTGTGATGTCAAATTTTCAAAAGCAATATACTGTTACATCTGCTGTACACTTCTAGTTACCGGGATATATAGGGCTTGTCGGTTCATCAAGAACTATAGGTACACAGAGCCAATAAATGAGCTGCACCTTGCAATGGGTTTTCATTGTATACCGGGTATACAACAATTCATTTGGTTAAATATAAAGAGTGAAAAATAGGTATCAAGGAAACCTTTATATTTCCAAAATAGGCACAAGTTAAGGTGTTGAGAAGCAGTGGTTATTTGCACATCTCTGAATTTCAGGGTCCCCATACTAGCATGTGAAGAACAGGGCATTTCTCAAATAGACTTCTTTTTTACACACTGTCTTACATTTGGAATAAAAAATGTAGAGAAAGACAAGGGGCAATAACACTTATTCTTCTATTCTGTGTTCCCCCAAGTCTCCTGATAAAAACGGTAACTCACTTGTGTGGGTAGGCCTAGTGCCCGCGGCAGGAAATGCAACATGGACACTTCACATTTTGACATTGAATTCTGACGTTTTTTGGAATGTGCCTAGCTGTGGATTTTGGCCTCTAGCTCAGCTGGCACCTCAGGAAACCTACCAAACCTGTGCATTTTTCAAAACTAGGCACCTAGATTAATCCAGGATGGGGTGACTTGTGGGGCTCTCATCAGGTTCTGTTACCCAGAATCCTTTGCAAACCTCACAATTTGGCAAAAAACACTTTTTCCTCACATATTGGTGATAGAAATTTCTGCAATCTGAGAGGAACCACAAATGTCCTTCCACCCCTCATTCCCCCAAGCCTCCCAATAAAAATGGTACCTCATTTGTGTGGGTAGACCCAGTGCCTGCGACAGGAAATGCCCCAAAACACAACATAGACACATCACATTTCCCCAAAGAAAACTGACCTGTTTTTTTAAATGTGCCTATCTGTGGATTTTAGCCTCTAGCTCAGCCAGCACCTATGGAAACCTAGCAAACCTATATGTTTTTAAAAAGTAGACACTCAGGGTAATTTAGAATGGGGTGACTTGTGGGGCTCTTGTCGCACAGAATCCTTTGCAAACCTCAAAATTTGGCAAAACAAAATACTTTTTCCTCACATTCCTGTGATAGAAAGTTCTGGAACCTGAGAAGAGCCACCAATTTCCTTCCACCCAGCGTTCCCCCATGTCTCCCAATAACAATGGTACCTCACTTTTGTGGATAGACCTAGTGCTCGCGACACGAAATGCCCCAAAACAGAACATGGACACATCACAGAAAACAAAAGGGCCTAGCTGTGGATTTTTGCCTCTAGCTCAGCTGGCACCTAGGGAAACCTAGCAAACCTGTGCATTTTTAAAAACTAAACACCTAGGGGCTTTCAAGATGGGGTGACTTGTGGGGCTCCCACCAGGTTTTGTTACCCCAGAACCCTTTGCAAACCTCAAAATGTGGCAAAACAAACGCTTTTTCCTTGCATTTCCGTCATAGAAATTTCTGGAATCTGAGAGGAGCCACAAATTTCCTTCCACCCAGCGTTCCTCCAAGTCTCTCGATAGAAATGGTACCTCACTTGTGTTGGTGGCCCGGGTGCCTGCAGCAGGAAAATGCCAAACATGTGTAAAGATTGAGGGGATAGCACAGCGAGTTGATAAGCACAATTCTTTCTTTTATTCATTTTTAGACTGACTCTGATTTGGGAACCCACACAAGTGAGCTATCATTTTACATGGGAGACTTAGGGGAACGCTGGGTGATAGGAAATTTGTGGCGGTGCGGTGATCTTACAAAGAAAAGTGTGGAAAATAAGCTTTTTTAAAGCAAATTTTGAGGTTTGCAGAGGATTCTGGGTATGTTGGGGATACCACACAAACCAGACCTCCCTTGACTCTTCCGGGTGTCTAGTTTTCAAAAATGTCTGGGTTTGGTAGGTTTCCCTAGATGAAGGCCGCACCCGGGACCAAAAACGCAGGTGCCCCTCGTCCCCCTGAAACACAGGTAGTTTTGTAATAAATCATTTTGATTTGTCCACGGCCTTCTATGATGTTCCAAACGCTAAAATTGTGAAAAGAAACACACTTAGGTTAAGTTAAAAAGACCCCTCACCCACCAACCAAGTTGGTGGCATGTTTCATCATCGGGGTCCCACCCGAGACACCTAGCACGTCACAGGTGTGCTGCAATGCCTGATTACAGTGGACCAGTTTTTTTTATTTTTACCACACATACTGGTTGGATTTCCACGCGGGTGAGTAATGGTTCAGTAGATCAAATTTTATTAACAAGAGATTTCACAATAATGAAATGCACTGTTAATAAATGAAAGGCCAAAAAGCTGAACCAATGACTCACAGCTCGTGAGCTGTAAAGCTGCGACAAGGCACCAACCGCTTTACAGTCCATTCACACACCTTTCATACATGACATGCACAAGACCATTCACGCCGCCAGCCAGGGGCCCAGCACATTACAACACTTGCATCAACAGACAGCACCATTCAAGGGTCTATCACTTTTATGCACCAACATGCCTGACACAGGAATCACACCAGCTGATGGGAGTGTGTGGGCTGGCGTTTGGTTAGCAGTGTGTTGCAGTGGCCAACAGCAAGTCACTATTTACAATTTACAATACAACACACACCACCAGCCAAGCGCCACTCCAGGCACACCATCAGCCAAGTGCCACTCCACACACACCACCAGCCAAGCACTACTCCACACACACCGCCAGCCAAGTGCCACTCCATGCACACCGCCATCACCTTTTTTAAACAACAAAGAAACCTCTAACTAATTAGAAATAAGTACAAAACTACAAACACAAAAGCTCTAACTAAAGACATGACAGTAATGCCAACCGTGAAAATGAACATATGAAAATATAAACCAGGCAGTTTATGCTCACAGTAGTTCCCAATAATGTTTTTGAGTGTGGTAACTCCTGAAACAGCCACCCACACACAGCCGAGGCTTTGAAGGACAATCCGAGAAGTACATCCTAGTCTCCTTCCGGATACCTCTTTGAGCACAAACTCTACGGGGCATATTTATACTCTGTTTGCGCCGGATTTGCGTCGTTTTTTTTTTACGCAAATCCGACGCAAAACTAACTCCATATTTATACTTTGGCGTTAGACCCGCCTAGCGCCAAAGATCTTGGAGTTTGCGTCATTTTTTAGCGTGGACACCTTCCTTGCGTTAATGATATGCAAGGTAGGTGTTCCCTTCTAAAAAATGACTCCGAGGCATGTGCGCCGTATTTATACTCCCGGGCAAAAATGACGCCCGGGAGTGGGCGGGTCAAAAAAAATGACGTCCAGCCGCTTTTGCGTCATTTCTTAACGCCTGGTCAGGGCAGGCGTTAAGGGACCTGTGGGCTCGGAAGGAGCCCAGAGGTGCCCTCCCATGCCCCCAGGGACACGCCCTGCCACCCTTGCCCACCCTAGGAGGACGCCCAAGGAGGGAGGGACCCATCCCAGGGAACTTAAGGTAAGTTCAGGTAAGTATTTTTATTTTATTTTTTTGTGGCATAGGGGGGCCTGATTTGTGCCCCCCTACATGCCACTATGCCCAATGACCATGCCCAGGGGACAGAAGTCCCCTGGGCATGGCCATTGGGCAAGGGGGCATGACTCCTGTCTTTGCTAAGACAGGAGTCATGTCAATGGAGGGTGGGAGTCAAAAAAAATGGCGCTAATCGGGTTGAGGCAGATTTTTTGCCTCAGACCGACTTGCCCCATTCTTTGACGCCCAAGCTCCATTTTCCCCTACGCCGGCGCTGCCTGGTGTGGGTCATTTTTTTTGACGCACACCAGTCAGCTCCGCCGGCTAACGTCATTCCATAAATAAGGCGCCCGCATGGCGCTTTGGAATGGCGTTAGCCGGCGTTAAATTTTTTGGCGCACAACTGCATTGGCGCAGTTGTGCGCCAAAAAGTATAAATACGGCCCTACATCTCTTAGCAGGAAAGTCTTTTTTGGCCGTGGGAGGAATGTGCTCAGCAAAGTGGCGATCTTTCAATCTAGCCACATCCTCCACCACTGCTTCTCTAGGAACTCTTGACTGTTCCAGCACAACAAGGCTTGCTATGACAGACTCCTGAAATTTTACAAATGTCATTCTTGACTCTGGAGAACTATTCTTGAATGCAACAAAAGCATTAAAAGTTGCCAAGTGGAACAGGTGAACCACTAATTTCGTATACCAAACATAGGCCCTCATTATGAATATGGCGGTTGTTGGAAAATGGGTTATTGGTGAGGGCAGGTAGGTACCTACACTTAGCAATAGGCCACTAACCTCCACTACGGTCCAGTTAGGTCTCATTAAATTAACCCCAGCTCAACCCTTGGTAGCTTGGCAACGAGCGTCAAGGCTTAACTTAGGAGACAGAGGCCCTCATTCTGACCCTGGCGGTCGGCGGAGAGACGGCGGTCGGACCGCGAACAGACCGGCGGTATTAAAAATGGCATTCTGACCGCGGCGGTCCCCGCCGCGACCGACCGCCACTTCTCCACTCCGACCGCCACGGCGGTCATGACCGCCGGGCTGGAGTTTGCGCACTCCGGCCCGGCGGTCGTCCCAAGACCGCCAAGGGTATTATGACCCTGCCTACCGCCGCGGTTTCTTGCGGGCGGGAACCGCCGTGCGAACCATGGCGGTAAGCACTATCGGGGCCAGGGAATTCCTTCCCTGGCACTGATAGGGGTCTCCCCCACCCCCCACTACCCACCCGAGTCCTCCCCCCACACCCTCCACCCCCCTGCCACCCCCCAGAGGTGGTACGAACCCCCTCCCCACCCCCAGCCCGACATGCACATACATGCACCCCGACATGCACACACCCCCAACATGCACATATACACACCCCCTACACACACATACACAACGGGGACACATACCCGCACACATACATGCAGACATGCGCACCTGCCGAACAGCACACATTACCCATAGACACAGCAGCACCCCCCGCCCGCATACACGCACTCACACACCCCCTCTACACACTCACACGCACACCCCCATGCACGCCCACATCACACAACACCCCCCCACCCCCTCCCCTCACGGACGATCAACTTACCTTGTGCGTTGGTCCTCCGGGAGGCGACGGGAGCCATGGGGAGGTGACCGCCAACAGAAGACCGCCAACAGAAGACCGCCACACAGAAATGTGGGTCGTAATTCTGTGGGCGGTGTTCTGCTGGCGTGGCGGTGGAGGTTGACCAGTCTCCACTTTCCCGCCGACCGCCAGTGTGGCTGCTGGCGGTTTTCCGGCGGAACGCTCCCAGCGGTCAGAATGCGCACAGCGGCATACCGCCGCGGTCGGCGGTCTTCACCGCGGCGGTAACTCGGCGGTCTTGCGAAAAGACCGCCAAGGTCAGAATGAGGGCCAGAGTGTAAAGCATTCAAATATCACAAAAACAGTAATTAAATAAAACACAGGAAACAGTTTAAAAATCCAAAACCAATTTATAAAAATAGATTATATTTTTATCTTTAAAATGACACCAAAACGAATAAAATCGGATAAGGGGAACCGGAGATATGAATTTTTAAAGAATTATTATTTTTTAGCGCCTACAAACAAAAAACGCCAATCGGGTCATCTGGTTGCACCTCGACCGGGGCAAAGTCAAAGTTTAAGGCCGACCGAGTTGGAGCCCTGCTCGGCTACAGGTCGCGGGAGGCCTCGGTTAAAAGTTTACCTTCACACTTATTGGGTCATTTTGACCCTGGCGGTACTAGACCGCCAGGGCTAAAATGACGGAAGCACCGCCAACAGGCTGGCGGTGCTTCCTGGGGTATTACAACTGCAGCGGTAGCGCCGCGGTCGCACCGCCGGGGCCGGCGGTTTTCCGCCACAATGGTCCAGGCGGTTGTAATCCGCCAGGGCAGCACTGCCCAGGGCATTACGAGTCCCCCTCCCGCAAGCCTCTTCCTGGCGGTTTGAACCGCCAGGAAAAGCCTGGCGGAAAGGGGAGTTGCGGGCCACTGGGGGCCCCTGCACTGCCCATGCCAGTGGCATGGGGCAGTGCAGGGGCCCCCTGACAGGGCCCCATGGAGCTTTTCACTGTCTGCATAGCAGACAGTGAAAAGGGCGACGGGTGCAACTGCACCCGTCGCACGGCCGCAACACCACCGGCTCCATTTGGAACCGGCTCCTATGTTGCGCCGAAATCCCCACTAGGCCGGCGGGCGGAAAGCAGGTTTCCGCCCGCCGGCCCAGCGGGGATCTCCTAATGACCACGGCGGGGGCGCGGAAGTTCGTAATGACCCCCTTAGTCTCTTTTTCGAAGATTTTCTTCAGCGGGATGAACCTGCCAGTCCAATCGGCATCCTGGAGCCCTTCTCCGGATATGCAATGCGGGAATCCTCTGTGGAGATTTTTACCTTCGGACTTAGGGGGTTATTCTAACTTTGGAGGAGGTGTTAATCCGTCCCAAAAGTGACGGATTTACCACCAGCCGTATTACGAGTCCATTATATCCTATGGAACTCGTAATACGGCTGGTGGTATATCCGTCACTTTACCGTCACTTTTGGGACGGATTAACACTCCTCCAAAGTTAGAATAACCCCCTTAGTCTCTTTTTCGAGGTGAAAATCCTTCGACCGGGGTAAACCTGGATCTTGATCCGACGTCCCTGGAGCCCTCTTCGGATACGCTGGCTGGAAGGTCCTGGTCAACTTTTTACCTTCGGACTTAGGCCCTCATTATGACTCCGGCAGGCGGCGGAGGCCGCCCGCCAGAATTCCGCCCTCCGTAATACCGCTCCGCGGTCAGACGACCGCGGAGGGTATTATGAGTTTTTCCCTGGGCTGGCGGGCGGTCTCCAAAAGACCGCCCGCCAGCCCAGGGAAAAACTCCCTTCCCACGAGGATGCCGGCTCGTAATAGAGCCGGCGGAGTGGGAAGGTGCGACGGGTGCTGTTGCACCCGTCGCGTATTTCACTGTCTGCAAGGCAGACAGTGAAATACATTTTGGGGCCCTCTTACGGGGGCCCCTGCAGTGCCCATGCCTTTGGCATGGGCACTGCAGGGGCCCCCAGGGGCCCCGCGACTCCCCCTCCCGCCATCCGGTTCCCGGCGGGAGAACCGCCAGGAACTGGATGGCGGGAGGGGGAGTCGGAATCCCCAAGCCGGCGCAGCAAGCTGCGCCGGCTTGGAGGATTCCTTGGGGGCAGCGGGAAACCGGCGGGAGACCGCCGGTTTCCCTTCTCTGACCGCGGTCAGAATGCCCCGCGGGGCACCGCCGGCCTGTCGGCGGTGCCTCCGCGTCCAGCGGCCCTGGCGGTTACAAACCGCCAGGGTCGTAATGACCCCCTTAGTCTCTTTTTCGAAGATTTTCTTCAGCGGGATGAACCTGCCAGTCCAATCGGCATCCTGGAGCCCTTCTCCGGATACGCAATGCGGGAATCCTCGGTGGAGATTTTTACCTTCGGACTTAGGGGGTTATTCTAACTTTGGAGGAGGTGTTAATCCGTCCCAAAAGTGACGGATTTACCACCAGCCGTATTACGAGTCCATTATATCCTATGGAACTCGTAATATGGCTGGTGGTATATCCGTCACTTTACCGTCACTTTTGGGACGGATTAACACTCCTCCAAAGTTAGAATAACCCCCTTAGTCTCTTTTTCGAGGTGAAAATCCTTCGACCGGGGTAAACCTGGATCTTGATCCGACGTCCCTGGAGCCCTCTTCGGATACGCTGGCTGGAAGGTCCCGGTCAACTTTTTACCTTCAGACTTAGGCCCTCATTATGACTCCGGCAGGTGGCGGAGGCCGCCCGCCAGAATTCCGCCCTCCGTAATACCGCTCCGCGGTCAGAAGACCGCGGAGGGTATTATGAGTTTTTCCCTGGGCTGGCGGGCGGTCCCAGGGAAAAACTCCCTTCCCACGAGGATGCCGGCTCGTAATAGAGCCGGCGGAGTGGGAAGGTGCGATGGGTGCTGTTGCACCCGTCGCGTATTTCACTGTCTGCAAGGCAGACAGTGAAATACATTTTGGGGCCCTCTTACGGGGGCCCCTGCAGTGCCCATGCCTTTGGCATGGGCACTGCAGGGGCCCCCAGGGGCCCCACGACTCCCCCTCCCGCCATCCGGTTCCCGGCGGGAGAACTGCCAGGAACTGGATGGCGGGAGGGGGAGTCGGAATCCCCAAGCCGGCGCAGCAAGCTGCGCCGGCTTGGAGGATTCCTTGGGGGCAGCGGGAAACCGGCGGGAGACCGCCGGTTTCCCTTCTCTGACCGCGGCTAAGCCGCCGCGGTCAGAATGCCCCGCGGGGCACCGCCGGCCTGTCGGCGGTGCCTCCGCGTCCAGCGGCCCTGGCGGTTACAAACCGCCAGGGTCGTAATGAGGGCCTTAGTCTCTTTTTTGGAGATTTTCTTTACCGGGATGAACTAGAAAATCAGGCCGGGTCGCGGTTGAGGCAAGCCGGCTAGAGTTGCCGCGGCGGGTCGGTCCCTCTATGGAGCTTTTTTACAAAAGTTCTCCAAACTTCTCCAAACGTCTGGGGCTTCTCCCAGATGTCCTTTTAAGGTTCTTTTGAGGTCCACAGCTCACCACAAGGGTCCAGATGTTCTGAGATGGTCCTTGGGGGGTGCGGACTACAACTCCCAGAATGCACCTGGCGCAAACTCCTTTTTGGCCACTGGGCAGTTGCCAGCTGGTTGATTTCTTCAGGAGTTGGTGCAGGGGACTCTGGATAGCAATTTTTCACCTGTAGCAAACAGGGAGTCCCTCCTTGAACCAGTTGAAGCCAGGCAAAGTCCTTCTTGTGGTGAAGCCCAAGTGTGCAGCTGGTGCAGTCCTTCTGAGTGCAGGTTCCAGGTGCAGGCCAGAGGTCCAGCAGGGCAGTTCTTCTTCTCCTTTGGTTCTTCCTTGTTGGAATCTGATTGGGATCTGAGGTGTGGGTGCAGGTCTGCCAGTTTTATCCTTGCTCCTGGGTGAAAAGCAGGGGGGTCCTGGTTCTCCAATCAGGTGCAGGGTCCTTCCCCCTGTGATGACCACTTCCTGAGAAGTGTGTTCAAAAATCAATCCCAGGAGGCAACATTCTCCAAAAATCCATCATGGCTGAATCTGATTTTTGGAGGTTACATCTGGCATAGCCCACCCACTGGTGTGGCTAAAAATCATAAACACACCCCTCTCCTAATCTAATCAAGGAGTCACCTAGTTGTCTGGGGTTGCAGGATGTGGGGCTGTTGCTGGTTGCTCCAAATGTCCTTCTCTGCCTTTGAAGACCAGTTTGGCAGCCCTCCCCCTTCCTGCCTCACCATCTGCTGAGGGGAGATTCCCTCCCACAGGCACATTCCTTTGTGTGAAGCCAGGCCACTTCACACCTCATCATGCAGCCTGGCCAGGCTGCTGGAGGCTGGCCAATCAGAGCACAGCAGCAAAAACAATGCAGGGCTGAAATTGGCAACTTTTCAGGTAAAGTTTAAAACTCTTTACCTGAACAAGTTATATTAAATCCCACAACTGGAGGTTGTGGGATTTATTACAACAATTAATTTGATACCAAACTCTTGGTATGCATCATTTAAGGAGACTTTAAAAATTAAAATAAAGTCTCCCCATTCTAGCCTATGAAGGCCATTTACTACAATGAGGGAAAAACGAATTTGGCTATTTTTACCTCACAAGGGCTTCTAAAACTATTTTTATAAAGTCCCTGCTTATAGTTACATGGCATCCAGCCCTAGGGGCACATAGGGCGCACCTTAGGGGTGACGTATATGTAAAAATAAGGTAGTTTAAGACTTTGGAACTACTTTTAATTCCAAAGTCGAATTTGCATATAACTTTAATTTAAAAGCAGCCAGCAAGGCAGGCCTGCCTTTAAAATGACACTGGGCACCTCAGCAGTGCACCTATGGGTGCACTACCTATGCTGTGGTCCCTAAACCTACATGCCCTACCATATACTAGGGACTTATAGGTAGGTTAACTTAGCCATTTATAATTAGCCTAATTTGCATATCCATTTTACACAGAGCACGGGCCCTGGGACTGGTAAGCAGTACCCAGGGCACAGCCAAGAGTCAGTAACCACCAGTACCTATCCAAAAAGTTTGGGCGTGACCAGGGCAAAAAGGAGGACTTTCCTACAGCGGTAAACACTGCCGACCGCCATGGCGACGGTGAACAGAAAACCGCCATTGGCGGTGAACAGAAACCCACCATATAGTGGAACAAAAATCTGATTCCGACAAAAATCACCAGTCCACCAGTCTCTGCCAGGACCTTGCTGCGTAAATGCTGGACCTGCCACCCTGCCACAGCCGAGCACACCAACACCCCGCCCTCCAAATGATAATGCACAAATCACCTTGGCGGTCAGTGGAAGATGAACGACCATTGGCGGTGCAGACCGCCATGGGTGGCAAGTAGACCCAACAGTAAGAAGTGCACACATTGGATAAGTTAGAAACCCACACACCTGACACACATCCACAACACCATAAAACACTCACAGACACACCCCACAATCCATTGCAACGAAAGTAGGCCAACGAAGACAGAGATCATCAGAAGCAGACACTGAATGCCACAATCCATGATACTTGCACCCAACCACAGAATAGCATCCTCACTGAGATCCACACCAGACACCATCTACGACACTCACCATGGCACCCCCCAAACACCCACGCTTCACAGAAAGGGAGCTAAGGACCATGGGGGACGAGATCCTGATGGTCGAGCCACAACTTTTCTGGGCTCAGGTGCAGTGCACACCCATCGCCAGGAATATGGAGCTATGGCAGACAATAGAAAACAAGGTATATGCAGTGGGACACCATCCACGCACCAGGGGCGACATCCGCAAGAGATGGAACGACCTGTGGGGGAAGGTCAGGGCCATGGCATCTAGGCACCACATTGCAGTCCAGAAGACTGGGGGAGGAATTCCACCAACACCACCCGACTACACTAACTGGGAGGAAAAGGTACTGGCCATCCTTCACCCTGAGGGACTCACTGGACTCACTGGAGGAATGGACAAGGGTAAGTCATCTACCATTTACCCCATATCCATCACACCTGCAATGCATGCACCACCCCACCCCCACCAACACCCACCAGGACCACTGCCCCACCCAGCCCACAGGCACTGAATCCACTCCCCCTGCATGGCCACAAACCCACTAACAGGCCCACATCCCTCCCCCTGTGCACAGACACCCACCCCTGCAAGGAAGCACAATGGCCTATAACACCCACAAGGCAACTCCACATCCTAAGCTAGAAGCAATGCTAACCCCACTAAAGCATCCTGCATGGCCCCAAAGTGTGTAAGCTGCACAAACCCGCCCAGGCCCCTGCCCCCCATCTGACCATGATAATGTAACAGACATGTCCATTTCCCCCAACAGGCACCAACACCCATGCCACCCTGACAGACAGGACAAGGAGTGGCAGTGTCCCCCAGGGAGACAGAGGCACCTCACAGGACACTGGGGATGGGACCCTGAACACTGATGACCAGGCTGGCCACTCACACAGTCCTGGACTGTCACCATCCAGCAGCCCCACCCAGGATACCACTGACACCCCTACCACCCAGCCAATAACATCAGCCCGGGGCAAACATCCCCACACCTGTGTATTCAAGGCCACAGACTGGTGGAACACAAGTACAGAGGCCACAATTCCCCCCTACCAACAGGCAGGAAGACGATGGCCCCAGTACAAGTGGTACCACCAGACCTGTGCAGGGGACACAGGCACAGGGGGCTAGGCCCAGTGGGAGGGCATCAGTGGCCCAGGTGGGAGGCCTCAGGATGGATGCTGCAGCCCGGACGTGGTCTCGGAGGTCCTGGGAGCCTACCACCATACCCAGGACAGATTGGCCCAGATAGTATTCACCCTGGATGCAGCAAGCACACCGCCAAGAGGCCATGGAGCAGTGGAAACTGCACAATGCCACAATGGCCAACATAGCAGGTGCGCTGCTGCAGCTTGAGGCTCACACAGAACAGGAAGCCCCCACTACAGCACAGGAGACAGACTGGACAACAAGAGCATCAGAAGCAACTTCACATGTACTACCCCCTGAGGAAATACAGGGGACATCCATCTCATCCCCTACAGGCCAACAACAGGCGCCCAAACGGACCCTCAGGCCAAGATATGGGACAGGAACACCTGCCAAGAACAAGGCCCCCTCTAAGAAGTGACTCTGCTAAAAACTTTCCACCAACTATCCCACTCAATCAACCACCAAACAGTGCTACCAATAATTACAAACTCATGTAAGCATGGATGGACCTACCAATACTGACAACAATGCTGTCACCATGTTGCCATTTTGGATAACCACCATTGACCCACTACCATCACTGTAATTTGCACGATTTTATCCCTGCACCAAATAAAACACATATCACACCTGTTACAATGTCCCCTGTCATTATGTGTGAACAAAGTGAAGTATGGATGCAACTGGTTGATAACTCCTTTATTTGTACCTGCGTAGCATGAAAAGTACCACTTGCCTTACATGTTGTTGTGCCCAAATATGTTGAGAAACAATACACTAAACTGTAATCTGTCCTATGCAGACCTGGACACAGTGGCAATTAGTATTAATCCACCCCCCCAGATGACAAGGCACACTGACAGTATGATGCACAGACACCAATCTCATCCATTTGTCCCACATAGTTACTGGAAGTAGAGTTGTATCAGTTTGGTCCTGGAATTTACATCTTCCCCTTCCTCATCATCACCATCACTCTCGTCCCCTCTCTGAGAAAGCTGGTCTGGATATACAGCACCCTCCTCCTCCAAGAGGGGGATAGAATTTCTTACAGCCACGTTGTGCAGCATACAGCAGGCCACCACCATTCTACACACCTTTTCAGGCCAATAGGCCAGGGAACCGCCAGAGAAATTGATTAGTATAGGGAAAGGTGCGGAAGACATTGTGACGCGAAGGGTTAATTAGCTTAATTAGCTTGAGCAGTGTAGATGAGCGTGATGCCTGCTGAAACCCCCCGAACAACGTGGAAAAGTTCATGATATTATTTTCAAGCTTGTTTGTGTAGAAGACTCCGTCTCAACCTTGAGAACGAGAGTACAGGGAGAAGATGGAATGAAAACAAAGGCTGGGGAAGGGCAGAGCAGCCAAGTGTTGCTAACATAGCTAGAAAATGCCAGAAAGAGATAGAATCCAAGCTTCGAGTTATTTAAGCACTGAAGTGTGGGTGAGGGACTTGAAGCTCGCAGATGGAGTTGTGAAAGCTGCCATGGCCCAGCGCTGCCTCCCTGTTTTGCTGACCGTGATGCTTGAGGGGAAGAGAGGTCAAAGCAGGCGGTAGAGGGCTTACCAGCATTTCGTGGACTAAGTTAAGTTCCACACAGGGATGAAAGGCCTTTGTTTCTCTGCTCTATTATTATGATTGATTATTTATGCTTGCACTGTGTTTATAACCTGAAGTATTCAGCTCGTTTATATTTTGCTTTCAATACATCGTAGTGTGAGCCTGCTGCAGTAATTGAAACATGCATTTTGGTGTGCAGTAAATCAAAGCTTATCTGAAGTATTCAACTCATTTATCTTTTGCTTCCTGAACATCGTAGTGTGATGCATTTTGGTATACAGTTAATCAAAACTTATATCTGTCAATGAACTCTTTGCTTATATATATGCATAGATGCTCTTTGTAGTGTACTTATATATAAATAGATGCTTTTCATTGCTATTCTTATTCCACTATTGTTAATGTACTAAGTGCCTACATTTACCTGAAATTCTAGTAAAGCTAAATTGTATTCATAATTGGTGTGTGGTCCTTCATTGACCGTCCTTATTGACTTATACCGAACAGGTGTCAACCAGTCACCTGGATAAGACAGAAATGTAGACAACAAAATCTTGCCTTCAGGAGACCTATTGTGCACTCTATCACCCTCCTAGTACGTCCATGGGCCTCATTGTAATTCCTCTCTGCATCTGTTCCAGGAATCCTCACTAGTGTCAGGAGCCAACGCAAGTTGGGAGAGCCAGAATCACCTAGAAAAACGTTCACAACACAACTTAAAATGACAAGCCTCTTGACGGCTGTCTGCAAGGTGGCACGAAGTGACAGAAACACCTACCTATGATCCACCCTTTGTCCTCTTGTAGTTGTTCCATCTTCTGTGGCACAATACTGGTGAATCATGGACTGAACCAGGGAACATGGCATTCACATGTGTGATATACTGGTCTGCAGTACACACCAATTGAAAGTTCATGGAGTGAAAGTTCTTCCGGTTTCTGTACACCTTTTCACTGAAACTTGGGGGGATGATAGGTATGTGGGTGCCATCGATGGCACCTATCACATGGGGTATATTGGCAAAGGCATAGAAGTCTGACTTGATGGCAGGGAGGTCAGTACTTTGGGGAAACCTCACATAGGACTGCAGGTGTAGTACAAATGCATTCAGGAATCTTTTAAGTATAATGCTAAACACTGGCTGTAAAAAACCTGCACCCATGCCCACGGTCACTTGAAATGAGCCCGTGGCCAGAACCCATGCCCACTGTCACTTGAAATGAGCTTGTGGCCAGTAAATGGAGTGCAGAAAGCACCTGCACTTCAGTAGGGATGACATGCTGATTACGATTTGCCAGTCTCAGTGCAGGATCCAGTAATGCACAAAGTTCAAGAATAGTTGCACGGGTGAGTCTGTAATTGATAATGATGTTACGCTCCACCATGGTCCGCAAATCCACAAGTGGTCTGTACACCGACGGGGCCCTTACTCGCCACAAGGGTCTGTGCCTAGGAGGAGTTTGAAACACGTGTGAGGAAAACACATACATCGGCACACATTGTCACTCGTTGAGAACTGCTGGCTTTATTGTCGTCGACACAAATGCATAGTGTGTATGACATAACGGCAACTTGACCACAATGATAGATCAGGGCTTGTCAAGTGAGGTAATGTTAACTGCCACATGCCTATGGGTGTTTGGGGAACAGTAGGGCCTGCATTGTGCGGATGGGAGTTTTATAAATGCGTAGTTTTTGCCAAAATGTCTGCCCCATGTAATCCAGAACTGTTGTTGTGGAAGTGACCTCACACCGCTAGCGGTTGACGTAACAGCGTAAGGCGGTGTTTACTGCTGTGCGCAAATTCATTGGTTAACATGGATGTCAATGGGGAATCCTAGCGTATCATGATCGCTGCCGGCGGTGACGGTGCACGCCGCCGCGGTGCATACGCGAACTCGTCACCCCAACTTCACTTGACTGCCTGATCTTGTGCAAGCAGGTACTCCACTGTGTGTACTGCTGTGTCCTGCCTCTGGTCATAGAAGTGGCACGTGTTGCAGGGGAAAGGGCCCCTGCCTTCACCCAAGAGGAATTGGAGAGGCTCGTGGACGGGGTCCTGCCCCTGTATGCCAAACTCTACGGACGGCCAGAGGTACAGGTGAGTAGGAGGATTGGGGGTCATGGATGTGTGTAATGGTTGGTGTTGGCAGCATACATGTGTGCACCTCTGACACTGGATGGGCCAGGGTTTCTGACATGCTACGTGTGTGTGTGCTGTTAGTACGTTTGTACTGTCCATCCCATAGTGGACGTATAGCCAGCTGTATATGATTGGCCAGTGCCTGACCTCTGTGTTACATTTCTGTGTGTCCCTTTTAGGTAAGCGCCCACCAGAAGAGGGCACTTTGGCATGCCATCACCAAGGAGGTGTGGTCTCTGGGGGTCTACAACTAGTGGAGCAACTACTGCAGGAAGAGGTGGGAGGACCTGCGGTGCTGGACGTGAAAAATCTGCGAAGCCCAGCTGGGAAAGTCCTCCCAACAGGAAAGGGGTGCCCATCGGGCACTGACCCCCCCTTATGCTATGCATCCTGGCGGTGGCGTACCCAGACCTGGATGGGTACTTGAAGGCTGCACAGCAGTCATAAGGGGGTGACTACACGTACCATATGTATGACCCTTGATGGATGTGTTTGTGTGCATTCGGGTTTATACTGCTTAGTTGCAGGGACTCTGACTGATGTCCATCTACATTATGGCGCCTGTGGAGAGTAGGGGTGTTTTGGTCAGGTCTCCTATACGTCGGGTCCTAAAGTTATTTGGGGAATGGCTGTAGAGCAGGGTTCTGGGCACTAGTCAGGGACATAGCCATGGGTATAGCAGTAGGTCCTGCCAGTTGGAGGGTCTTCTGGGTGGGTGCATGTATGAACCACTATGTTAATTCCATTCAGCTATTTACAAATCTCTCTGCTTTTTTGTTTCCCCATCCCTGTTCTCTTGTGTTGTCTGTGTACATCAGCATCATCTGGCGAGGGAGCTGACGCACCGGCGAGTGGGGATGCAGTGGCCCATGGATCCTCAGAGGCAGAGTCGTCCGACGCCAAAGGGACCAGTGGGTTGGAGGGCGAGGGAAGAACCACGGGGGAGCCAACCACTGGAGGTAGTGACTCCGATATTTCCTCCAATGAGGGCTCCTTGCCGGTGGCAGACCCTAGTGGCCCACACCTACTGTGTCATCTTCTGGCACCACCATACCATCACTGCCTTCCCATTTGCTCCCCACCGAGTTGCCTGTGCTCACTCACCCCGAAGGGTGGGCATCTCCTTCGCCCCAGGCACCTCTTCCCGTGCCCAGTCAGCCCTGCTGCCCTCACGGAGGAGGCTATTGACCTCCTGAGAACCATCTCTGTAGGGCAGACAACCATTGTTAATGCCATCCAGGTTCTAGCATCAGAGATGCAGCAGACCAATGCCTATCTGGATGGCATTCACGGTGCTGTGTCTGGCCTACAGAGATCTTTTCAGGCTCTGGCCTCCTCTTTGACAGCAGCCAGAGTCCCTGGTCATTCCGTCCCCCCTCCAACCTCCTCTACCCCTTCCAGCACTCCACTCCCTTCACTCGTCCAAAGCACACATTCTGACACGCAGGCACACACCTCAACACACAAGAAGCACACTTCAAAACACAAGCACCACACCTCCCACCACAAGCATTCACACAGCCGACATACACATGCACACACAACAACATCCATTTCCCCCAGTGTGCCCACCTCTTCCGCCTCCCTGTCTGTACCCTCTACATACACCCCCCCAGGCACTTCACCTCCATTCACTGTTGCTGACCCTATTCCTGCAGTCACCGCAATAGCACACATCCATAAATGCACCCCAGACACCACACCTGCACTCAGCACAACTACTTTGGTTGACACATGTAGCACACTCACCAGACTTGCAGACACCCAGACAACATACATTACACTGGCAGCCTGTCTTGTCCCACTGTGTCCATCCCCCCTCCTCCCAAAACACTCAAACGCACCAAAACACCCACCCATCACACATCCACCACACCTCGGCATACTGTCCAGTCACCTGCACCCACAACACTCACACCTACACCACTTGCGACCACTCCCTCTACCTCCACTCCCATGCCTTCGTCCAGGCCCAACCCAATTGCACCAAAGAAACTTTTCTTCTCCTGTGCTGACCTATTCCAGCCCACTGGCTCACCCCGTCTCATCCCTAAACATGCACACCTCCTTACCCTATCCACTCCTTCCACGTCACAGCCCAACCCTGTCTGCCCTTCACATTCCTGTGCCCCTTCCTCAGAGAGGAAGAAGCCCTGTGCTGAGCCTATTGCATCTGGCTCCACCCGGTCAAAGCACACTCCCCCACCTTCCAAAGCCAAAGCCAAACCCAAACCCAAACCCCCTCCACCTTCTGAATGAAAATCTAAGACCCACCCCGTCGTAAATCCCCACCCCCAGAACCCCCTGCCCCTGTTCCCTGAGGTGCCTAGATGCCCCATTGTTGCCCCTATGAGGTGGAGTACCATAGCACTTGTGGGAGTCAGGCTGGGGCCTTTGTGGCCCATAGGACTTCTTGCACTATGGACTGGCCATTGGCCTTATATCCAATTCGTTTGCTCAAAGAGCAGATTTAAAAGTTAATGTGTGGCTGTGTTTTTGGCTGCACACTCTGGATCACTGGTCTCTCGTTTCATTGTTTGTGGGTGTGGGGCACATGTATGTACTTTGGACAGGTTGGATTTGCCTTGTGTCGGGTAAGTCCCTCTTGCTGTGGGGTGTATGGCTTGTGCTGTTGTGAAGGGTTGTGGGAGCGTTGCAGGGAAGGTGGAGTGGGTGGGTCTATAACTGTGCCCTTTCTTGCCTTGTTTTGTAGGTTGCGGTACTTACCGTTGTCGTCTTCGTTGGCGGTCTCGGTTGTGGTGGCAAGGAGAAGGGCTGGCATGATCTGCAGCTCTCTATCCAAGTCTGCTTCGGCGTGTTGTGTGAGCCTCCAGTGAGTGTTTCCTTATATTTGGTTTGTTTCCGCCTGGCTTTGCGTGGCAGTGGTTCCTGCCCTGGAACTGACTGTGGATTAGTGGTTCAATATTTGATGGGCGGGTAGGGTCTTTCCGCCGGCCTGTGGGTGGGCTCTGACATCGTTGTTGGCACTTTTCTGATAGCGGTGGGTGATTTTCAGGATGCCTGTGTTTCAGTTGGTTCATTATTTGGCGGTCCAGACCGCACCTCTGTTGGCGGTTTTTACCGCCGGCGGTGCGTTGTTTACCGCCGTGTTCATAATGAGGGCCATAAGCATTCCGAGCAGCAGTGTGAGGTTCCAACCTCTGATCTACTCTATCAACACCACCCATGTGCTTATCGTAGTCTAAAATGCACACAGGTTTGCGCACTTCAGCAACTTGACCCCAAACAGTACCAGGTGAAGTGCTCTCATGATGGATGGTAGTTAGCATGTAGACATCCCTCCTGTCTTTAAATTTCAGAGCTAGCAGCTCATCATTCCGCAAGGCACTGCACTTTCCCTTCTCAATTTTTTAACACACATGGGTGGTCATTCTGACCCTGGCGGTCTTTGACCGCCAGGGCGGAGGACCGCGGGAGCACCGCCGACAGGCCGGCGGTGCTCCAATGGGGATTCCGACCGCGGCGGTAAAGCCGCGGTCGGACCGGCACCACTGGCGGGGTCCCACCAGTGTACCGCGGCCCCATTGAATCCTCCGCGGCGGCGCAGCTTGCTGCACCGCCGCGGGGATTCCGACCCCCCCTACCGCCATCCAGATCCCGGCGGTCGGACCGCCGAGATCCGGATGGCGGTAGGGGGGGTCGCGGGGCCCCTGGGGGCCCCTGCAGTGCCCATGCCACTGGCATGGGCATTGCAGGGGCCCCCGTAAGAGGGCCCCTACATGTATTTCACTGTCTGCTGTGCAGACAGTGAAATACGCGACGGGTGCAACTGCACCCGTCGCACAGCTTCCACTCCGCCGGCTCGATTCCGAGCCGGCTTCATCGTGGAAGCCTCTTTCCCGCTGGGCTGGCTGGCGGTCTGAAGGCGACCGCCCGCCAGCCCAGCGGGAAAGTCAGAATTACCGCTGCGGTCTTTCGACCGCGGAACGGTAACCTGACGGCGGGACTTTGGCGGGCGGCCTCCGCCGCCCGCCAAGGTCAGAATGAGGGCCATGCTCTCTTAGACAGCCTTTCCGGTTAGAGTGGTTTGTGCCGCAAGCAACAGTGTCCACTCTGAACAATTCCGTAAACAACTGCACTCCAGTGTAGAAATTATCTACGTACAAATGGTGAGCTTTGTTTAACAGTCGTCTACCAAGTTTCCACACAATTTTCTCACTAACTCCAAAAGTAGGCGGACAACCAGGGGGGTCAATACTGGAATCCCTACCAGTGTAGACCTGTAAATTAGAAACATATCCTGTACTACTTTCAGACAGCATATACAATTTAATTCTATACCATGCCCTCTTGCTCGGAATGTACTGCCTAAAAATCAAACGACCCTTAAACAGGACCAATGACTCATCTACAGATATTTCTTTGCCTGGAACATAGATCTCTAAACACCGATCTACAAAATGGTCAAGGACAGGTCTAATCTTAAAAAGACGGTCAGAATCAGGACGATCTTGTGGCAAAGCTAAACCATTATCAACAAAATGCAGGATCCGAAGTAGAAGCTCATAACAGTTAAGACTCATGATTGCAGGAAATATAGCAGTTGCCATCAAGGGACCAGTAGACCAATATGAAGACCGTGATGGCTTACAGATCAGCCCCATCAAAAAAGTTAAATCCAATAACTTTTTCAACTTTTCCAGATTTGTGGGAATCCACCAGCTGGTTCTAGAGTGTGGCCTAAGTCTGGCAGAGTTGTCCTTGAAATACTACTCTGCATACAAATTAGTCTGCTCAAACAACACAAAGAAATTGACAGGCAAAATATTTTCCATATTCACTCTACACCCTGGGAGACCAGTAAAGGCAGGCAATTGTGGCTTCTCTATGTTTGGGGCAACCCAGAGTTCATGTCTTCCAATGGGAAGCCTTTCAGTCGCTGTCTGGTGTACCATTGGCACATCAGTGTCCTCCTCTAAAAAAGGCACTTCATAAGCACTGAATGTGGCTTCATCATCAGACGATTCCTCTCTGACAGAAAATTCACTTCCAGAATCTTGCACTTCCTCCTCTGCCTCAGATGCAGAGTCAGTCTCATAATCATGGTCAGAAGACGACTCAAAAAGTACACCAACAACCTGCTGAGCGGTCATCCTACAGCTAGCCATGATCTTTCCTACAAAAATTAACTGGACAAATGCACCAGCAACAACCAGCACTATGCAATATAAGTAATAAACAAAGTGTGGCTTTATCACTAAGAGTTATAAATTCAAAAACTATATCACTCACTTGTCTGAAAAAGCTAAACTCACCAGCAACTACTCTGCACAGCCACAGCAATCACCAATGATATCTCACTAAAAAGAAAAAAGAAAAGAAAATTACACACAAGACAACACAAATATAATTGTGCACTAATATAAAAACAATTTCACACACAATCCTGCATTTAGCACACTACTTATAAAATGTAATTCATGCATGGCAACAATAGTCATTTGGAGTAAATTGTTTTTACTTACCTAAAACATGCAACTACACAAACTGCAGGTCGGTGGGGGTAGGCCCTTGGGGGAGGGCTAGCGCTTCCCCCGAGAACCGGTACAGGTCATAATGGTTACGTCTTGGGTGCCTCAGTGCCGCGCCACTGGACTTAACCATTGTGTCTATGGCCGCCAAGGGTTTAAGTATGTACAGTACTCAGATTGCCTCTGTATTTTCTGTACATAATTGAGGACTCTCAAATGTGGGGTGTATCATTTCTAAAAGAGTCTTTAGGCTTCAGCTGTTCTGCTGCTGAAGCCAGTGCTGCAAGGCTTAACCTACTCTTCATTGAGGTCACCGGAAGAGACTGTGGGCCTGATTCTAACTTTGGAGGACGGTGTTAAACCGTCCCAAAAGTGGCGGACATACCACCTACCGTATTACGAGTTCCATAGGATATAATGGACTCGTAATACGGTAGGTGGTATATCCGCCACTTTTGGGACGGTTTAACACCGTCCTCCAAAGTTAGAATCAGGCCCTTTGTCTTGCTTTCTTTGCCATTTGGCAGTGTGGCTAATTACAACCAATGCCAACAATGTCCACGAGAATTAGTGGGAGGAGGTAAATGTGATGGAAGAGCATTGTCACTGAGTATAAAATGAGAAATCTTTCAGACTTCATTAGATTTAGGTGTGTACTTTCCTGGAGAATAATCTGTTCATGATTTGGGTGCCGCCTTCATTAAACACGTCTCACGTAGTTGAGAGCAGACAAGTGCAATTTTTATGTAAAACCTCCTTATAACCACACAATTCTCTAATTTTGAATTATGTGAAATATACACATTTTTCCTCAAGCCCCATTACATGACATTTTTTATGTTTTTGCCCATGTGGGACGAGTTCAAGTAGAAAATGTTTTGCTTATAGACTCTTCCTCTTCAGAATATACACTTTTTCCTAAAACTAGGCCCCTGTGAGTATCTTGCATGACTTTTGTATGGAAGGAAGAAGTGACTTGCGATACTGGTGAAATATATTTTACGTAATATATGTAATTTTGTGATCATTGTATACATTCAAGACAAATAGCACATTTCATTTTTTACACCTAAACTATGACTCAGTGCTGCAGTGCTGCAAGGGTTGACGACTAATAGCCTTGCCAGCTGCTACCCAACTCTAACCAAGCTGTAAGACTGAATTGTTGTAATATGCCAGAACATGAGTAGAGGTCTGTTCTGACATAGCCTAGAGGATGCCGTTTAAATGGGTCTGACTGTACGGGTTGGCGCCGAGTAGTTATCCTCCCTTCCACAGAAATACGGTTGTTTGACGCCTCTCTTTAGTAGCACGTATACTTTTTTCTGTAGTTTATCAGGCGTTTAATGCAAATTCGAACATAATGATAATTCAGATCTTTGAACGCAGCCAGTGTTTTAAATAGCTTCCTGATCAGATGCGAACACACATTAGAAGACAGGCATCGGTTTCAGGAATTGAGCCAATATGATCAGCTTCGTCAGCTGTTATATTACCTGTTGCTAGTTTTCCAAACACCCATGTTGCCAGTGACCATTTCAATTAAATGAATTGCCCTTCAATCGCTCGGCAAGCTCCACAGATCGATGTAGTTTTTATGTTATCAAACAATATAAAGATATGATATAGGCTTGCAATAGTGATCAGCATAGAAGAAATGTTGGCGCTTTCCTTCAAGAGTTTCCTCTCCCAAGGCATAACATCTAATGCAAAGCAGGACGGGAAACATGAATTAGGACCAGTTACAGCTGGCTAGTACGTCTCGTAAAGCTCCCTCTAACTGTATCTGGGGGCATATTTATACTCCGTTTGCCCCGAATTTGCGTCGTTTTTTTCGACGCAAATTCGACGCAAAACTAACTCCATATTTATACTTTGGCGTTAGACGCGTCTAGCGCCAAAGTTCATGGAGTTAGCGTCATTTTTTAGCGTGAACACCTTCCTTGCGTTAATGAGATGCAAGGTAGGCGTTCCCGTCTTAAAAAATGACTCCCAGGCATGTGCGTGGTATTTATACTCCCGGGCAAAAATGACGCCCGGGAGTGGGCGGGGCAAAAAACCCCGCATTTGCGCCTCTTTTTAACGCCTGGGTCAGGGCAGGCGTTAAGGGACCTGTGGGCTCAGAATGAGCCCAGAGGTGCCCTCCCCTGCCCCCAGGGACACCCCCTGCCACCCTTGCCCACCCCAGGAGGACACCCAAGGATGGAGGGACCCATCCCAGGGAAGAAAAGGTAAGTTGTGGTAAGTATTTTTTGAATTTTTTTTTGTGGCATAGGGGGGCCTGATTTGTGCCCCCCTACATGCCACTATGCCCAATGACCATGCCCAGGGGACATAAGTCACCTGGGCATGGCCATTGGGCAAGGGGGCATGACTCCTGTCTTTGCTAAGACAGGAGTCATGTTAATGGCATCTGGGCGCCCCAAAAAAATGGCGCAAATCGGGTTAAGACGATTTTTTTGCCTCAGCCTGACTTGCCCCATTTTTGGACGCCCAAACGCCATTTTTCCCTACGCTGGCGCTGCCTGGTGTACGTCGTTTTTTTTCACGCACACCAGGCAGCGCCGGTCGGCTAACGCCGGCTAACGCCATTCAATAAATACGGCGCCCGCATGGTGCTTCAGAATGGCGTTAGCCGGCGCTAATTTTTTTGGCGCAAAACTGCGTTAGCGCAGTTTTGCGTCAAAAAGTATAAATATGGCCCCTGATGTCCCGAGGAAGTAAAGCCAGGGGTTAAGGCAGGACACTCACTGCGAAGAACATCCAAACCAGTATAATATCCGAGCGCTGATATAGCCAATAATGTTGACTTTTGTGCAGTTCAACTCAGTTCATTGTTGTTCCGCACAGCCATTGCAACAAAAATAAGCAATGCTTGGTGCATCGGTATAAGCACAACTAAAAAACAAGCACTAACCAAGTTAATAGGGTTAACTTTTGTCTAGTGCACGCACACAGAGAATAGGAGCAAATACCATACCTCCGGGTACATATACAGACAGAGCAATAGACCCAGCGATGTCCATGTAGACATAGGCCAGCAAACCTTCAGACACCATCGCACACAGAGCAGCAGAGCTAAAGATACTCATGCGCATAGACTTCAGGTAGAAATTAAATTCAATGGGTCTCAGGCATTAACATGCGTCTATGACCCCCTAGGCAGTAAAGAATATAAATGTCCCCAAGAAGTAATAATCCTCTACTGCCAAAGAAGGTAATGTCTCAATGGCCATGGTAGCAAGTTGTAATGAACATCAATAGCTCTAGGCAGTAGCAAACATCATTGGTCAAAGACAGTAATAATCATCATGTCCCCAGGTAGTAATGAATATCAATGACTACAAACAGAAATTAACCTAGCTGTTCAAGAGAGGAGAACATGGCTTCCCTGAAGATAATCACGCATGCAGTGGCAAGGCAACATCATCCTTGTATGGCTCATTCAAGGAATGCACTGAATGGAATAGTGGGCATCAGGGGTCTCGTAAACAGATCCAATTTGCACCTGGGCATGGGCAAAGAAGAGGAAAATGAGATTGATGTGCAAAGATTCCTAGTAAGAAATCGCAAGTTGCATCAGATCTCAACTGCAATTCACAATTTCTTATTAGAAATTGTTGGAAAGTGGATTATTGATGAGGACAGGTAGGTACCTACGCTTAACAATAGGCCACAAACCCCCACTAGGTCCAGTCAAGGTCTCTTCAAATTAATCCTTGTTCAACCCTTGGTAGCTTGGTCCACAAGCAGTTAGGCTTAACTTAGGAGTCAGGTGTGTAATACATTTAATATCAACAAAACAGTAAATAAGTAAGACACAGCACACAATAAAACTCCAACACCAATTTATGAAAATAGGAAATATTTTTATCTTTAAAATGACTCCATAACTACAAACATCCAATGTAGGGAACCAGAGATATGAACTTTAGAAGATTAATTTAAAAAATTGCTTTCTAGCACCTAAAAACCAAAAGCACCAACCGGGGACATCTAGTCGCACTTGACCGGGACTAAATCAAAAGTTAAGACCGACCACGATGGAACTCTGGTCACACTTAGAAATGTTTCTGGAGCTTTTCTTCCTCGACGTCAGGAGGTCTTTCTCAGCAAGCCGGTTTCGATGCTACATCATCGGATTGCCTTTCCACGAGCCCCTGGTCAAATCCTGGAAGTCTGGAGAGCCGGAGCTTTGCAGTAGAACAAACTGGAAATTTAGGCCAGGTCAGTGTTGAAGGAAGCTGATGTTGGGTTGGTTTACTTATGGAGCTTTTTTCAAAGTTGCTCCAACCTTCTGGACCTTCTTCCAGAAGTCCTTTATGGGTCCCTGAAGTGTCCACAAACTTGATCCAAGATTCCAGAAGCTCTGTGTTGCTCCTTGGAAGTTGGGACTACAGTTCCTAGAATGCACCTGGTCAGAATCCTCAAATGGCCACTGGACTCTGATTAGCTGGACTCTTCTTGCAAGGCTTGATGAAGGGGACTCTGGTCAGCTCCTTTGTACCTGTAGCTTACAGAAGTTCACTCCTGGAGCTGCAGCAGCAAGGCAAAGTCTTTTCCTTGGTGAAGCCCAAACTCTGCAGCTGGTGCAGTCTTTGTGAGTGCATTCGCCAGGTGCAGGCCTGGGGTCCAGCAGGGCAGTCCTTCTTCTCGAGTATCTTCTTCCAGCAGGGATCTGAACTGTAGGGTAGCTCTGTCATATGTACCTTTGCTCCTGGTGTGGGAATCAGGGGGATGCTCCTGACGGGTTGGGTGCAGGACTCCACCCTCTGGGGTGACCAAGTCCTGTGAAGTGTGGCAAAATCAATCCCAGACATCAATATTCTTTAAAGATGGCAAAAATTCATCCCTGGAAGTTAGATCTGTCTGAGTTCACCTACTGGTGTGGCTAAGTCTTCCTGAAAACACCCCTTCCAGACCCTTTCCTTTCCATCTGTCTGAGGGAGCAGGAAATGGGGGAGCGCCAGTTTTTTTCCCAAGTGGTTTTCCCTCAATAGTAATAGTGAGGCACAAGTATGGACCAGTTTGTTCATAGATCTGTTCAATCTACCTCTGAGACTTTGGAGTAACAATATTTTGTGATGAGTCAGAACACTTTTTAAAGGCTACCTCCTCCCTGTCCTGGCATCTATCAAATTTCTTGTTGGTGTGAGCAATGCTTTCTCCTTTCCACCCCTACATACCCTAAGAAAACTATAGAGCATATGATTAGGTCTGATGTGACAACACCACACTCCATTGCAGTTTGCTACAGAAGAGACCCTAGAAGAAGGACGGGTTATGGTTGTCTTAGAATGGATAGGATGGGAAGGGGACATTTATCTGTAGTGGGTAACCCATAGTGGCTGAAATGCCTCTAATCTGATTGTGCATACTGCTTAGACTCCTGTATCCTGGAAGTCTGCCCATCGGTGGGGGAAGGATACTGATTAGTAATTATCACGTTCATAGGCTTTTTATAGTTTCTATGACTGATTTCCACCCTATACCATCTATCTATCTATCTATCTATCTATCTATCTATCTATCTATCTATCTATCTATCTATCTATCTATCTATCTATCTATCTCTCTATCTTATTTTTTTTCACTGAAAAAACAAAGGTTACATGGACTTTAAAGTTAGGGTCTGAATTTACCCACACAAAGCTATAGAAATTCAGCAGTTATAGTTATGGTTAACTCAAGTAACTATAGTCGTGCTAACAGACACCAAGAGGATCTATGTCAGAAGCCAGCCAGGAGTACAGGTCAAATAACATACATCTGACACATACCTGTACCTCAGTGAATGTATTGTCATATCAACTCTGCTCTGGAGTCAGCTGCATCCTCATCATCTTCATCCTCTTCACTCTTCACTCCCCATGTCCCCTTCATAAGCCGCTGGTCCAGCTGCCATCTCCTCTGCCTTCAGCAATAGGATGTGCTGTATCAGGGCCAGATTGTGTAGAATGCAGCAGGCAACCACAATCTGGCACACTTTTTGTGGTCTTTAGAGTATAGCACCTCTGGAGAGGTGTAGACACCAGAATCTGGCCTTCAGTAGTCCAAAGGTTCTTTCAATCTTACGCCTTGTCCTACTGTGGGCCTCATTGAACGGCTTTCAGCATCTGTAGTTGGATGTCTCACAGGTGTCAGGAACCAGGGAAGGTTCGGATAGCCAGAGTCACCTGTGTGCACAGAGGTAGGAACCATGTCATGACTGGGAGGAAGACTGGGCCGGGTGTGAAGAGAGTTGAGTGTACAGGGGCACATATACTATTGGATACACACTGATGAGCCAGGCCAGGTCCCTCTGTAGTGGTGCCATCATGTGTGGGACATTACTGTTCCACAGAATGTAGGAGTCATGCACAGAACCTGGGAACTTGGCCGTCATTTGTGAGATATTTTGGTCAGCGAGACACCCCACCTGCACATTGATAGAATAGAAATGTCTACGGTTCCTGAACACTTGTTCACTTGTTCATTTCTCCTGGGTGGCCCCAAGGCATTGTGTGTGCCATCTATTGCTACTATCACATGAATGACATGTGCCAAATCATAGAAGGCATCTTTGACAGTGGTTAAATCAGCACACTGGGGGAACCTGATGTAGCAGGGCAGATATCTCAGCAGGGCCCACAGTACATCCCTCAAAATGTTCCTGAACATTGCCTGTGACATACCTGCTGCCAAGCCCGCTTTCATCTGGAACAACCCTGTAGCAAGGAAGTGGAGGACAGACATCACCTGTACTGTGGGAGGGATGACACTGGGATGACTAATGGCAGGCAACAGATCAGGCTCAAACTGGGTCACCAGCTCCATGATGGTCTGACAGTTCAGACGATATATCCGAATGACGTGCCGCTATTCCAGGGTGGCAAGGTCGACTAGGGGCCAGTACACAGGAGCATGTCTCATCCTCAACATAACACCACATTTGGGAATAAGAGGGAGAGAAGTCAGAAAAAGCTGCATTGACTGTGCGGACACAGTAAAGCTGTGCAAAAGTTAAAGTTTTCACCCAGGACGCAGCTAACGTCCAGCCCCTATTCACAACATACACGTAAAATGGTAGCTGTCTGTCCCCCATGCACAGGAAAGTTGGAAGTGACCTCATACCACCGGTGTTAGACGTCATGGAGGTAGGCGGTCACAACCGCCGTACATCTTCTCATTAGTAACATGGTTGTCTGTGGGAGACTGAAGCCAATGGTGATCGCCACCAGCGATGACAGTGATGTCCGCGGTGGCGGTGCTCCCTTGACTCCTGACACTCCTGCACACATGATCTCCACTGCATGTGCAACTGTGTTCTGACACTGGTACCAAGATGCCATGTCCTGCAGGTGATAGGGCCACAGCCTTCACCCAGGAGGAACTTGAGAGGCTTGTGGATGGGGACTTACCACTGTATGGACAGTTGTATGGGGCACCAGAGCAGCAGGCAAGTATAATATCACTGTCCTGTCTGATAACGATGTGTATGTGGATGTAAGACATTGGGACGTGGCAGATAGAGTGGAGGCATTCAGATGGGTGAGGAGTCTGACCGTTAGTGTTGTGTAGACATGTGAGTGTGCCCATGAGATGCGTGAGATGTGTGCTGTCCACTGCTGTCCCTGTGACACCACTCTACATGACTTTCTCCTTCTGTCTGTGTCACCCATGAAGGTCAGCACTCATCAGAAGAAGGGGATTTGGGATGCCATCGCCAAGCAAGTGCGGACCCTAGGGGTCCATGCCCGGTGTCGCACCCCCTGTAGAAAGAGGTGGGAGGACCTGAGACGCTGCGCCCAGCAAACCGAGGAGGACAAGCTGGGGACGTCCTCCCAATGGGGAAGGGGTGCCCGTCGGACCCTGACCCCCCCCAATGGCCTGCATTTTGGGGGTGGCCTACCCTTACGGTGGATGGGCACTTGAGGTACACACTCTCACCTCGCTAATGTGTTGCTTAGGTGCTTTTGGGTTGTGAACTAGTGGAAGATGTAGCAAAGGTAGTCAATAGATGTCTGTCCACTATGGGTCTCAGTCACCCTGCCAGGATTGGTATCACAGATGTGCACCCATGACATGCAGTCAGTGACTTATGAGGCCAAGTATTTCCAAATTTGTAATTTGTGTGGTCACCCTAAAACAAGTTTTGGCACCCAGTTCTTGCCAATGTCATCAGTATACCTGAGGTGTCAGAGCCTTGTCATCTGTGTTTTCCAAGCACTGTGCCAGTGTAGATGAGTGAGTCCTCATTCTGCTGCCTTGTACTGTATGTGTAGTGGGGCAAGATGTCAGTGTTCTACATGTCACTGACTTAGTAGGCATGGAGCCTACCCATGAAGGATTCAGTTGATAGAGGATTACAGGATTTGTTTCCCTATACGGCCATGTGGAGTTGGCAAGTACTGGGCATGTGGGACTAGTGTGACTCACATCAAGTACATGGGTACAATCGTACCACAATCAGCAGTACACATCAGCATAGCTGCAGTTTGCCCCATGGTGTCCCACATTTGTGGCATGTGTAGGTGAGGGTGTGGCATGACATGATATTAGATGATGATGTTGTTACACTGTGTGACTGGTGTGCTGGCAGTGAACTATTGCACACTGTTTCTCTCTCTCCCACCCTCCTTTCCTCCCTCTCCTCCTCTGTGTTTGTGTGCATCAGCATCACCTGGTGAAGGAGAAGGGGCACCGGCGAGTGGGGAAGCTGCAGCCCATGGGATCCAGGAGGCTAAATCCAGCAGAGCCGAGGGGACCAGTGGGACGGACGGCGAGGGGAGTGCCACGGGGAAGACAGGATCAACTATACCATCTTCAGATTCCTCCTCCGATGGTGACTCCCTGGCGGTGGCGGGCCCATCTGGGACCACTCCAGTAAAATCCTTGTCCGCCACCACATTTCCAGCACGTCCTCCCTGTAGCTTCCCACCCCGTTGCCTGTGCTCGGTAACCCAGAAGGGTGGGCATCTCCTTCACTGCAAGCGCCTCTGCTCCTGCCAGCCCTTCTGCCCTCAGTGAGGAGGCTATTGACCTCCTGAGGTTCATCTCTGTGCGACAATCAACCATTGTGAATGCCATCCAGTGACTGGCATCGCAGATCAGAAGTCCAATGCATTCCTGGAAGGCATTCATGGTGTCCTGGCTGGCCTGCAGAGATCGATTCAGGCTCTGGCCTCCTCATTGATGCCAGCCAGTGTCCCTACTTCTTCCGTCCTCCCTCTAGCTACCTGTTCCCAATCACACATCCCACTCCCTTTACCCATCCAGGGTACACTTTCTGACCCACGTGCATCCACATCAACAGACAAGGTACGCAAGGACAGACATAAGCACCACTATGCCACCACCACCAGGCACACACACAAAATTCAGATGCATACTTGACAACATCCACTCCCTACACTGACTTCCCCACCACCACCCCCTCACAGGTACTACACGACTCACACCTGCAGTCACCACCTCATCAGTCCCAGATCCTGCCACATTTGCACTCACTGCCACCGTCACCACAACATCAGACCTGCATATATGCACCCTATACACCACAACTGCACTCAGCACGACTGTCAACACCCCCACATGAAGTACACCCACCCTACCTGAAGACACCACCACAACATTTACTCACCCAACCCCCCTGCCATCTCCATGCATCTCCTCCCCCCTCCGCCCACTACATCTAAACGTCCACAGTCACCCACCCAACAGTCATGCAGCACACATACGGTATCCAAGCAGGCACCTGCACCCAAATCACCTTCACATATTGGCCTCTGAACCACTTCCTTTACCTCCACTCCCTTACTTTTCTGCTATGACCGTCCCCGTGCCCCTAAGAAACATTTCCTGCATGAATTTTCCTTGTCCCCCAGACGCCCTGTTACCCTCCCCACACCTCTGCCTTCTACCTCCCAGTCATCCCTTGGTCGTTGCCCTGCCCCTCCCCCGCCTAAGACTTCCACCCCCACTAAGTCCACAGTCACCCCTCCCAAGCCCGAACCCAAACACACTCCACCTAAATCAAAGTCTAAACCCACCCTCCCATCCAAGCCTAAGGGACCCCCTCCAAACCCAAACCTAAAGACCCCCCTCCAAATCCAAACCACCACCTCTAACCCCATCTCACCACTGAGGTGCCTGCATGCCCCAATGATGCCCCTGCCCAGTGGAGGCCAGCAGCTTGCAGTCAGGAGTCAAGTTGGGCCCTCATTATATACCCAGTGTGCAAGTGGCACAATGGACTTAATGGACTGGACCTTGGGCAACATTGTACATTGTTTATTGTGTAGCTCTTAATGTTTTTATATAGATATATATACAGCACTGTACCGTTGGTGTAGATGGTTACAAACTTGTCCTGGCTTTCCTTCCACTTGTATGTGTGGTAATTATGTGATTTGACATGTGTGAGTGTGTGTATATGTGTGTGTGTGTTGGTACGGGTGTTTTCTTGTGTGAGGGTGTGGCTTTCCGTGCCATGTGTGAGTTATGTGTGTACTAATCTCCTTCCCTCCAGTGTGTGCTAGGTGGGTGTACTCACAGTTGGTGTCTTTGTCACTGGTCCTGGAGTCCAATGGCCAGCAGGAGCATTGGGACAACTTGCAATTTACATACCATGAGTGCCAGGGCACCTGCGGATGTGCCTGTGTTCCTGAAGGTGAGTTTTCCCTTTTGAGTGATTCATTTCTGCCAGGCTTCTCGTGACGGTGCGACCGCCCTGGAAATCCTTGCAGTGTGCAGCCTCTTAGAAGGGTTGTGGGAAACAGCCTCACCACTGGCCTGGATATGCCGTGGCGTACTGTCCGCAGTTGCGGTTTGGGCAGCAACTTGGCTGTGTTGTGTTGGTTCTATCCCCAAGCTTGTAATATGGCGATCTGCTCCCCTGGGT
Source organism: Pleurodeles waltl (assembly GCF_031143425.1). Lineage (NCBI taxonomy): Eukaryota > Metazoa > Chordata > Amphibia > Caudata > Salamandridae > Pleurodeles > Pleurodeles waltl. Next base: position 553,229,243 of record NC_090447.1, read on the forward strand.
CCAGGTCGGTGTGACCGCCCCCTCCACAGTGGCTTTCCATGGACCCCCAGACTCGTAATAACCACCTAGGTCCTAACTATAACTAACTACTGGCTACTGCCAGGACTTAATATATATATATGGCAAAGTTATACTTGCCTTAGGGCACAAAGTTATAGTTACTTAAAAGAACTCTAAATATAACTGCTGAATTTCTATGGTTTTGTATGAGTAAATTCAGAATCTAATTATAACGTGCCTGTAACCTTTGTTTTTTTCAGTGAATCTCTATGGGTTTTTTTAACGTATAGTAATTTTCATTACTATACGTTAATCCAACCACCGCCATGCACGGCCTTTGGCCAGGCCCTGAGGCCAACCCCCTATAAGCACCCAACCTTGCACCATGCACGGCCTCCACCCATGTGCAGTAGGGGCTGCCCGCAAGGGATGACCTACAGCCAGTCCCTACAGCCAACCCCCCTGGCCACCCAACCCGATGCTGTGCACTCCCCTTTCGCCATGCATGGCAGAAGTTGTCAGTGTCCTCTCTGGGTGTGAGAATAGGTATGAGAGGGTGTATCTGGGGGTGAGAGTGGCTGTCAGAGTGGGTGTCTGTGTGTGTGAGTGTGTACATCATTTTTTTAGTGGGTGCTTCACTATGTGCGTGGGTCTGTGAGTGGGTGAATGTGGGTGTCAGTGGGTCTGTGAGTGGATGTGTGACAGTCTGAGTGGGTCTGTGAGTGGGTGTGTGACAGTCTAAGTGGGTGTGTGAGTGGGTGCGTAACTGACTGAGTGGGTCTGTGATAGGGGTCTGACTGGGCTGTGAGTGAGTGCATGAGAGTCTAAGTGGGTCTGTAAGTGGGTGTGAGTGTGTCACTTGGTGTGTGAGTGGGTGAAAGATTGAAAGAGAGAGAGAGAGAAAAGAAAGTGAGAAGGAGAAGGATAGTTGTTCAGGCCTTGATATATGATATACTTAGAATGAGATATTTCTGGACAAATTAAAAAGAAAAATGTATTTATTATTTAAAAAAGCGTAAGATTACCTTTCAGCGGGAGCCTTAAAGATTTGTAGTTAAATAAAAAGAGGGAAATGAGTCCAGCTAGGCTTAAACCCTTTACGCTGAGTGTGAAGGTCTACGACCTTCACACTGAGCTATTGCCTTTATTTTTGGCTTTATTTTTTATCCCTTTATAGGCTACCAGGGACTGCGAGGGAGCCCTCAAGGGCCCCCCTGCAATGCCAACATATTATTTTATTAATTTTTATTTTTAATAAAATGACATTTACGGACTACCTGACACTGTGGGGAAGCCTTTGACAGCTGCTCTGACAGCAGCTCCATGCTTACTGAAGCATTTTATCTCTGTCCCCTGCACATATGCAAGAGACAGAGATGAAAGCTTCAGGTTTTGACAGCAGGATCTGATTTACAGGGCCATCAGTGGCTCCTCAGCGGGGGCCAAACAGCCCCCCTCCAATGTGACAGAAACCCCAGGGAGGTGGTCCCTGTGGATCCCATAGGAAACCCCTTTCTTAAAGATTTCCCCTGTGGGATGGTGGTCCCCAGGGCAGCAGGGGGGCTGTGCAACCCCTGCCCCTAAAATACAGTTTTGCCCCAGGGGTGGTGGTCCCCTGGGCAGCATGAGGGCTGCGCAGCCCCCCGCTGCTACAATACAGAGTAGCCCAGGGGGACTGTCCTCAGGGCTTTGGGGTCCCATAAGGACCCTCTTTCTTTTTTTAAAGATTTGTTGCAGGGGTTGGTGGCCCCTGGGGCAGTGCTAAGGGGTCAGGATGTCTCTACCATGGCCCCTTTTTTTGTTTTTAACTTTTTTACTGGGACTCGGTTGCCAACACTTCCTGGTTTGAAACCCAGCCAATCAGAGCTGTGCATTTCCCTGCACAAACTTGAATTTCCCTAAATTTCTCATAAAGTACTTAACATATTTACACCAAATAAGCGAAAGCGTAATCTGCGTGCCAACAGATAGCTTTCTGCCAAACTTGGTGTAATTCCATTAAGTGGTTCGGCCCGTAGTCATTTCTAAAGGATCCTATGGGAACTAACACAGGAAATGCAATGTTTTTTTAGCCGCCTTTTTCTTTGCCCCTGCTTGACAGACCACCCTGAACCTTTCCATGTACAAAAAGAATTACTGCAACACTTATTTTGGAAAATTTTGTGGAGAATCATCAAACGGTGCCAAAGATATAGGCAAGTCAAAAAATACTTTTTCTATGGAAACATGGTCCTAACTATAACTACCTAGTTGTGACCGCCACTAGGTAATATACATCTATATATATATATATATATATTTATATATATATATATATATATATATATATATAAATCCTCTTATTTCCTCCTTTGGAAAAAACGTCTCTGTCACTCGATGTCGCCTTACAGAATTAGTTTATTTCGGCAAATACAAATATCACCCAACGCATTTCGGGAGTCAAAGCTCTCTTGATCACAAGCAACTTTAGTCCATACTTCCATTGCTATATGTTCCCTACACCATTTCACTAACACAAATAACGGTCTAAAACCTCTTATCTAATACGGCGACCATCTTTAAACATCTTTTATCATAACTTTAAACCATTCATTCTATAATACCTTTGTTTTATGATTTTTAAAGCTACATTTATCCCATATAGTCAGCTTTTTCACTATCTCAAACACTTATATTCATTTAATATTGATATTTGTTGTCAATCATTTTCAATTTTGCCAAAGACAGATTTCAACTATTGCGAAACATTTTCAAAATATTTCTAAATATTATCAATATTTTCTCGACGACCCACTGTTCACATTTCAAATTAAATCACATTTTTTCTTATACACATACATTTCCAATTCTTTTATCAAATTCTAATTATTTTAGCATTTCTGTCTATTTTCTAACAAACTATTTGGTACTGGTTGACTTAACCCAAGTGGGCAATTCCAATTCATATACCTTCAAAAAAACCTATATTTTTTTATTTTGTTCAAGAAGCCCCTCCTTTCTTTATCTCCTTTTCTATATTCATTTCACATTAATCAAATTTTATTCATGCATAAAATAATGAGATGCAGTGTTCAACCTTTACATCACCACGTGATCTCTATATGATATAGTAGCTCCTTTGCTTTCTGATGACTGTTTATATTTTTCTTCTTCTCTATAAAATAAAAATAAACACCTTATGTTAAAAACCAAACTGTGAAAAAAACCTCCTTAAAATCTGTTACATTGTCTGCTATAAACATTAATCCAATTCTTTTACATTACATAATTTTCAAACAGCATTACTCCATATTCACTTAATGTCAATCAGTATATCAAATGTAGAAATAGTTCTACATCCTTATTTAATCCTTCAGGTTCCTTGGTGTTATAGTTAATAATTAGCCCTGTGACTTTAGCAACAGGCAGCAAGCTCAATCCAAGCTCTTGGAGAGCACTTCTCCGTAGAGCCAGAGGCCAGCAAGGCAGCAGGGCAACAGCAAAGCAGCAGTCCTTTACAGCAGAGCAGTCCAGGTGAGGCCTTTGAGCAGCCAAGCAGCTTCCCTTGGCAGGTTGCAGGTTCTGGTTCAGAGTTTCTTTCCCAGGAGGTATCTTTGTCAAGAAGTGTCTGAGTTGGTAGGGTCAGAAACCCGTTTTAAATACCCAAATGTGCCTTTGAAGTAGGGGAGACTTCAAAGAGTGGCTTAGAAGTGCACAAGGCCCCCTTTCAGTTCCATCCTGTCTGCCAGGGTGTCAGTAGGGGGTTTGGCAGTCCATTGTGTGAGGGAAGGCCACTGTCCTTTGACATGTAAGTGTAAGGCTGTCCACCCTCACAGCCCAGGAAGACCCATTCAGTATGCAGATGTGTGTAGGTGTGACTGAGCATCCTCTGTTTGGGGGTTGTCTGAGTGAAATGCACAAGGGAGTTGTCAACTAACCCAGCCAGATATGAATTGTAAGGCACAGAATGACTTAAACACATCTTTCTGCAAATAAATCCTTGTGCCCCAAAAATTCGGCACACAGCCTGCTGGAAACGACACACAGCCTGCACCGCGATGAGAAAACTGGCGGACCGGAACAACGCAGCTCAACTTTACAAGTGAAGATCGACGCAGCGCCTTAGTTGCGACCAGAAATTAGCCGCACAGCCCCCTAGATCGACGCACCGCCGAGCTGGAATGACGCAGCATGACTTTTGGGATGGAGAATCAATGCAGCACCTGCTGTGCGACAGGAAATCAGACAAAACACACTACTGGAATGACGCAAACCTATGACTTCGCCCCACATGCCTAGCTTTTCCATGCATCATCCCTGGGTGCAATGAAGATCCCCACACCGCAGTGAGGATCCCGGACCTCAAGCCAAAGAAACAACGCAAGTCCCGTGTTGCGGGAAAAGAAATAACGCATCGTCTGTGGGCGCCAGGAAAATCCAACGCACACCCTCTTTTTTTCCATGCAGCCTCCTCCTCTGTGATCCTCATGCATGTCATTTTTGACGCACACCAGGTACTTTGAGAAATCAAGCATTAACTGTCTATTTCTTATCTAAAAACTATTTTACTACTCCTGAAACTCATATTTCAACTTGTACTTATTGCATCTTGATCGTTTTGACCTTATCTTAATCAGATAAATATTCTATATTTTTCTAAACCTGTGTGGTGTATTTATGTGGTATTTATACTTTATTATTGCATGATTTATTTCACAAATACTTTACACATTGCCTTCTAAGTTAAGCCTGACTGCTCAGTGGCAAGCTACCAGAGGGTGGGCACAGGATAATTTGGATTGTGTGTGACTTACCCTGACTAGAGTGAGTGTCCTTGCTTGGATGGGGGTAACCTGACTGCCAACCAAAGACCCCATTTCTAACAGTGAGGTTAAGAGCAATGCATTTAGCGAGTGAGTTATGGAATCTCTGCTTTTAAAAGAGTTATGGATTGCAAATTTCAGTGTTTTGTTTCTGGTTTAATCTGTTTCCATAACTGCATTTTAACAGTAATTTTTAAACTGAATTTTTCAGTTTTTTTAAATATAGATTACAGCTAACCAAAGCTAACCATACTTTCACTTTAACGTTTTAGAGAAAAGTAATTTAAAAAAGAAACAATATGCAGTAGGGTTGTTAATATAAAATAAACAAAATATGAAGTTAAGAAAAAAAAAGAACAACTAATCATTATTTTTGCCTTCTGTATTCCACTTTAATTATACAGTAAATCTTCATTGTTTCTAATCTTTACTGGCCTTAACCCTTCCTGGGTGTTATTTAATTGACAATGCTAATTTATTTGTCATCTATCTGATCTCTGTAAAGACACGTTTTTGAGGACAACATCGTCCCTGACCTTGTGTAGGCACATTATATTAGATTACCAAATAGCATAGCATTGACAAAACCTAAAATATTTGAGCAATATTAATGACAGTTGAAGAATAAAATAGGATCCCAAAATGAATTACTGTTATTAATCACCTAAGAGTAATGACCGTTTAATTTAAAAGATACAATATATTCATATGGAACCTGATGAAGAAGCCACTAAAGACAGCTAAGATATTACAATTTTAATAATTTTCAAAGACCATAAAAACAGAGCTAAGAATCTCCTCATAAAAACACAGGAACAGAAACAATGTCAAGCATACCAGTTGAAGCTACCCAACTGGTGGGAAGCGCCTTTATAAAGTAACAAAGGATGTTCTCAAAAGAAACAATCAAAGGCAGAGACCCTCTGATGTTTGAGGAAATGTAATGAGTGAATGAGAAAAGAAAGAGAATCAGTGCAGCCAAAAGTGGTACGTTCCATCAACCACCTAGAGATGTGAAAATTACATGTATTGGTGTCTGCTATGGTTAGAGTTGCTTATTTTTAATGCACTGTCCCTGTGCTCTCAGGAATGTTAAGCATGAGTTCCTCTAATCTTAGAATGTTTGTGAGACTCTTCTTGATTCTTGCCTTTTCTGTTGACATCAATAGTTGAAGGTTTACAAATGAAAGTTTACCTTCCTTGCTTTCAGGTCTCTCAACATATAGCTATATACTAGACCCAAGACATAATATAAGGTCCTTATAGGATAGCATGGAAAGAATGCACCACTGCCACTCAGATGCTCCAGGATGTACTGAGTTCGCTTTCTCCAAAGTCACCTCTGTTGCAAAATGTCCCTCCTTTTTTCCAAAGCTTCCACAAAATGTACATTATTTGAGAAGGAACCTCTCCCATGTTTGAGTTTATGGACTCTATTTAGTGGTCAAAAGTAAGTGGTGTGTGTCAAGTCTTGAGTCAGATGTTTTTTCTTTAACCACATGCCAACTAATAACGTATCTTTATGTACTGCTTCACTCAGTCTTTGCCATTCCTTGTTGTCAGTAACACAATGAATAGCTTGCAATTAAGATATTAAAAATTGGGTTACAAGTTTGATGTTTTCTTGTGAAGAGTTCATGGGAACACTCAATAAAAGGCAGAAACAGCAGGAAACTACTTAGGCCTCCATTATTAGCTACTTAGTAAAAAGTGTGGTATTTATCAAACTTGATCAAATCTGGCTCAGTCGTGTAAGATTATATCGAGTGTAATACATTCAGGAATAATTCTCACAGGCAGATTTTGGTTCTTACTGCACTAAAATATGAATCTTCCAGTAAATGCCGGGAGCTTTTCCCTGATAAATATCGGAAGGTTTGACATACTAATATTTATGATAAACAAATAATTCTGATATGTGCTATAACAGGAGTTACCACACTTAGCACAATTAACAAGGCTGCTCGTAATGAGGGCTTTACTGTGGAGCTTAAGGTGGAATCTTCACAGGAGGAAATTGTTGAATTGAGAGATAAACTCTTTCTTCTAAATGATTATTGTCTGAAATAGGGTTCAGAATCTGGAAGAAGCAGAGGGAAATGTGAAACTTTAATTTACACACCTTCACATCGTGGTGCACTGCCAGTACAATAATTTAAAATAAGTGGTTTAAGAGGCCGATTTATTTACGCAGCAGGTGAGAGAGTTTATAGATTTTATTGAAAGAGAAAAGAAAGAATTGTAAAATAAAATGGAATATTTAAAAGAAATATGCCCACAAACAGAATTGAAATCAGAGATATTAGAATAAGCTGTGGTTTCCATACACAGGCCCTCATTCTGACCCTGGCGGTCGGTGATAATGCGGCGGCCAAGCCGCCAACAGGCCGGCGGTCCAAAATATGCAATTCTGACCCTGGCGGGAACCGCCAACACAGCCCGCCGCATTAACACTCCGCCCGCCACGGCGGCACAAACAAACAGCGCGGCGGTCCCCGCCAACAGCCAGGCGGCAGACAATGTACCGCCCACCCTATCACGACCCACCAATCCGCCACCTTTTCCGGGGCGGGAGCACCGCCGATAAAAACACGGCGGAAACAGACTACGAACGGGAAAACGCTCACCTCTACGCACTCCACGCGAGATTCCGGCAGTATGGAACCCGAGTTGCAGGTCATCCCCGCACTCCTATACCTGCTCCTGTACCAGGATCACATCCGGCGGCGCGGAAGACATCGGTGAGTACTGCACCTACGACACAGGGGAGGGAAAAGATTACCGGCACACACCCACCCACCCATACCCACTACAACACACACATCAATGCATTCCCACAGATCACTGTCACAACCCACAAACCCCCCCCTCCGAAATAATGCAAAGACCAAAAGAAGAGATCATAAACGGGCAGATATATTGAAATATGGACACCAGTAATCCCAATAAATAAATAAACTATGTACAAAATATATACAGCTACTAAATGTAGTCCAACCACTGTCCGTGGACCACAGGGGTCCTGTGCAAAGGGGCAAGGCCCAGTCCCACGACAAGAACTCCACGGAGAGAACACTGCAGGGGCATCAGAAAGAAAATAGGACAGGCACCTCAGGGGGAAGGGAAGGGGGGGCACCTCAGCCACTTGAGTACACGACGCCAGATCCACGAGGGGACTCCATGACCACTGGGCCATCCTGGGGAGTGCAAAGCCACAGTCCATACAGTCCATACAGTGGGTGGCCTGCCCACTGGGCCATCCTGGGGAGTGCAAAGCCACAGTCCATACAGTCCATACAGTGGGTGGCCTGCCCACTGGGCCATCCTTGGGAGAGCAAAGCCACAGTCCAAACAGTCCATACAGTGGGTGGCCTGCCCACTGGGCCATCCTGGGGAGAGCAAAGCCACAGTCCAAACAGTCCATACAGTGGGTGGCCTGCCCACTGGGCCATCCTGGGGAGAGCAAAGCCACAGTCCAAACAGTCCATACAGTGGGTGGCCTGCCCACTGGGCCATCCTGGGGAGAGCAAAGCCACAGTCCAAACAGTCCATACAGTGGGTGGCCTGCCCACTGGGCCATCCTGGGGAGAGCAAAGCCACAGTCCAAACAGTCCATAACAGACCCCACTGCCACTGGAGGAGGCATGTTGGCCAGAGGACATCCTGCAGCCCTGCCCGAGACAGATCCTGCCCTGCCACGTCTGCCAAAGGGCCAGCGGTTCTTGCCTGGAAGGGCCCAGTTCAGCGCTTCTTGCCTTGAAGGGCCCAGTTCAGCGCTTCTTGCCTTGAAGGGCCCAGTTCAGCGCTTCTTGCCTTGAAGGGCCCAGTTCAGCGGGTCTTGCCTTGAAGGGCCCAGTTCAGCGGTGCTTGAGACGGCGGGGCCCAGTTCAGCGGTGCTTGAGACGGCGGGCCCAGCGGAGCGGTGCTGGAGACGGCGGGGCCCAGTTCAGCGGTGCTTGAGACGGCGGGGCCCAGCGGAGCGGTGCTGGAGACGGCGGGGCCCAGTTCAGCGGTTCTTGAGACGGCGGGGCCCAGTTCAGCGGTGCTTGAGACGGCGGGGCCCAGTTCAGCGGTGCTTGAGACGGCGGGGCCCAGTTCAGCGGTGCTTGAGACGGCGGGACCCAGTTCAGCGGTTCTTGAGACGGCGGGGCCCAGTTCAGCGGTGCTTGAGACGGCGGGGCCCAGTTCAGCGGTGCTTGAGACGGCGGGGCCCAGTTCAGCGGTGCTTGAGACGGCGGGGCCCAGTTCAGCGGTTCTTGAGACGGCGGGGCCCAGTTCAGCGGTGCTTGAGACGGCGGGGCCCAGTTCAGCGGTGCTTGAGACGGCGGGGCCCAGTTCAGCGGTTCTTGAGACGGCGGGGCCCAGTTCAGCGGTGCTTGAGACGGCGGGGCCCAGTTCAGCGGTTCTTGAGACGGCGGGGCCCAGTTCAGCGGTGCTTGAGACGGCGGGGCCCAGTTCAGCGGTGCTTGAGACGGCGGGGCCCAGTTCAGCGGTGCTTGAGACGGCGGGGCCCAGTTCAGCGGTGCTTGAGACGGCGGGGCCCAGCGGAGCGGTGCTGGAGACGGCGGGGCCCAGTTCAGCGGTTCTTGAGACGGCGGGACCCAGTTCAGCGGTGCTTGAGACGGCGGGGCCCAGTTCAGCGGTGCTTGAGACGGCGGGGCCCAGTTCAGCGGTTCTTGAGACGGCGGGGCCCAGTTCAGCGGTGCTTGAGACAGCGGGGCCCAGTTCAGCGGTGCTTGAGACGGCGGCCGGTCTATGGCCAACTGCTCATTGCCTGGTGGTGCCCTCCTGGGCAGCAGGGATGGTGCTCCTTCAATGCCCACCTGGGCTGTGGGTGGTGGGGCCCTCCTGGCCAGCTGGGCTGGGTCCTCCCTGGGCAGCGGCTATGGGGGTGGTGGGCTTCTCCTGGGCAGCAGGCCTGCAGCCTGACCTCTCCGACTTGCTGCCCTTGCCCTCCTTAGTCGGGAGTCTGTGGCCCTTTCCTCCCTTTGGAGCTGTGGCTGGTGACTGTCTCTGGGTGGTGTCCGGGGGGGATGTAGAAGCCGGGCTCCTGCGGCGCCCCTTCCGCCTTCTGCTCCTCTTCCCAGGGGGTGGGCTGGCTGTCCCCTTGCTGCTGGGCGAAGATCCAGACATGCGGGCTGGTGGGCTCCAATACCCCTGCACCCTTGTCAAGGGGGCTGCAGGGCTGGTGGTGGCTGAGGTGCTCTTCTTACCCCGACGAGAAGGAGGGGGGGGCTCAGGGTCAGGAAAGAAGTTAGCAGTGGCGAGGAAGAGTTTCTTGGGACAATGGAGAGTGGTAGGTACAGTGGGAATGGGAGTGGAGGGAGAGGATGTGGTTGTAGGTGAGTCACGTTTGCTGTCTTTGGGTGCAGGTGCAGGAGGGATAGGCTGTCGTGAGGTGGATGGCTGTTGGGTGGGTGGGTGGCTGCGTTTGTGTGGTGTGGAAGAGGGGGTGACAGACACAGTGGGAGAGGACACAGGGGACGTGTAAATGGCAGTGGGGGTGCTGACTGCACGTGTGCGGACTGGAGTGGAGGGTGTGCTGGTGATGGAAACACTGGCTGATGGTGAGGTGAATGGAGGTGTGAGTGTAGACGTCACAGGGAGGGAGGAGGGAGACGAGGAGGTGGGGGTCACAGAGGTGGTAGTGACTGTTGGCATGTCTGCATCGGAATGTTGCGTGTGTGAATGTCTGCGTGATCTGTGGTGCTTATGTTTGGATGAGCTTCTCTTGGGTGTTGAGGTGTGTGCAGGCTGGTCTGATGGTGTGGGTGGGACAGGCAGAGGAACAGGAGACTGGGAGGAGGGAGTTAGTAGAGGGAGGCAGGAGACAGGGACAATGGCTGCCGTCAGTGCTGAGGCCAGAGCCTGGAACGATCGCTGATGGGCAGCCTGACCCGAATGAATGCCCTCCAGGTACGCATTGCTGCGATGAACCTCCCTCTCCACCCCCTGGATGGCATTCAAAAGGGTAGTCTGCCCAACAATGAGCGTTCGGAGGAGGTCAATGACCTCCTCACTGAGGGCAGCGGGGGTAACAGGGGCAGGGCCTGAGGTGCCTGGGGCGAAGGAGATGCCCGGCTTCCTGGCAGAGCGGGCACGGGGCGAACGCTGAGGGGCTGCTGGGAGGGCGGAGATGGTGCGCTGGGTGGCGGCTGTACCTGTAATGGCGGGGGGCACGGATGGTGCCACCCCCGCAAGGGAGCTCCCGTCCGAGGACGTGTCCGTGTCGCTGCAGGGTCCAGTCGTCCCCGTTGTGGAGCTCCCCTCGCCCTCCGTCTCACTGGTCCAGTCTGACTCTGTGGCATGGCCCTCCTGGGCCATGTGAGATGCAGCTCCCTCCTGCCCCGATGCCACTTCTCCTCCGCCTGATGATGCTGATGCACACAAGCACAGAAAGACAAACAAAAAGGGGGGGGAGAGAGAAATAAAGGGATATTGAGTACATGGATCTCGGTACAGTTAGCGGACATGACAGACACAGATGCCCCCTGCACTAAGTTGCGCACTTGGGGTCCGCTACGCATTCCGTGGAACATGCCCTACACGCCTAGAGTTGACAACTGCACCCATGGATGACACGGCCCAGGGATGGCTGTACTGACAAACTACTGAGGGTGGTGGCTGGGGACACAGGGGCTTACGGGGGTGCCCAGCCTACAGATATCGCCCTGGCCTAGGGGGACCCACAGCCCTCCTCCCCCACCCAGACACCTCCACTGCGCGACAACAGAGTAGATAATGCTTGTACTCACCCCCTTGTGTCTGCTGTGCTGCCCTCACGCGCCCATCCAAATCAGGGTAGGCCACCGCCAGGATCCGGAACATCAGGGGGGTCAGTTGACGGCAGGCACCCCGCCTACGTTGGGAGGCCATCCCCAGCAGAGACTCGGCGGTCTTCTTGGTCCCGCGGCGGATGTCCTCCCACCTCTTGCGGCAGTGAGTGCCCCGTCGATGGTGGACCCCCAGGGTCCGGACTTCCTTGGCGATGGCACGCCAAATCCCGATCTTCTCATGGGCGCGGACCTATGTGACACGTACAGGGAGGGAGAAATACCACGTTCAAGTTTGTCTGCATTTTCGTTGCCAGTGGCCCAACGCCCCCCATCCCCGCCAGGCCCCCCGCCATGCCCCCCACCAGCCCCAACATGCCCCCCCATCCCCGCCATGCCCCCCGCCAGCCCCAACATGCCCCCCCATCCCCGCCAGGCCCCCCGCCAGCCCCAACATGCCCCCCCATCCCCGCCAGGCCCCCCGCCAGCCCCAACATGCCCCCCCATCCCCGCCAGGCCCCCCGCCAGCCCCAACATGCCCCCCCATCCCCGCCAGGCCCCCGCCAACCCCAACATGCCCCCCCATCCCCAACATGCCCCCCCATCCCCGCCATGCCCCCCGCCAGCCCCAACATGCCCCCCCATCCCCGCCAGGCCCCCCGCCAGCCCCAACATGCCCCCCCATCCCCGCCAGGCCCCCCGCCAGCCCCAACATGCCCCCCCATCCCCGCCAGGCCCCCCGCCAGCCCCAACATGCCCCCCCATCCCCGCCAGGCCCCCCGCCAACCCCAACATGCCCCCCCATCCCCGCCAGGCCCCCCGCCAGGCCCTCCACCAGGCCCAACATGCCCCCCATCCCCGCCAGGCCCCCCGCCAGCCCCAACATGCCCCCCCATCCCCGCCAGGCCCCCCGCCAGGCCCCCAAGCCAGGCCCAACGCCCCCCATCCCCGCCAGGCCCCCGCCATGCCCCCCACCAGGCCCAACATGCCCCCCCATCCCCGCCAGGCCCCCCGCCAGCCCCAACATGCCCCCCCATCCCCGCCAGGCCCCCCGCCAGGCCCCCAAGCCAGCCAGTGGCCCCAAATCCAGATTGAATTAAACTCACTTGTTGGTCTGGAGGACCGTAGAGTAGCGCATACTGGGGGAGGACCCCATCCACAAGTTTCTCCAACTCCTCTCCAGTGAAGGCAGGGGCCCTTTCCCCAGGCGCAGCAGCCATTGTCCCTTCCAGACCGAGGTCACAGCAACACTTGCAGTATAGGTCCTCTCCTGTGAAAGTTCAAGTCGCAAGTGGATAAGTAGATAGAAAATGGCGGTCACGTCCGCGGCGGTGCGTACCGCGGCGGTGCGTACCGCCACCGCCGGCGCCCTTCGCCATTGGCTCCTGAAACCCATAGGCTTCAATGTTAACCAATGCGGCTTCGCGCCGCGGTCTTCGCCCGCCGCCCGCCGCGGTGTGCCACGCCAGCGCATTGACCTCACATCCCATTGTCACACTTCACAGGTCAGGCAGCCGCCATTTCGAGGGTCCACATGGCTCAATTTCAACTGCGTCACACAGGCCTAGGCCTTGCATAGCCACTCAGACACGCCATTCACTGCATAGAGAATCGTTTACTGTGCTAGCTGTGAGTACGTACCTGTGGGTTGCTTGACTGTGTGCTCCATGTTGTCCTTCCTAGGCACCGTCCGCTGGGTTTGGCGAGGAGACAGATGAATCCTCCTGTGTACCGACCGCTGGTGGACCTGTCGACAATGGAAGAACGCCACATTATCCTGACCTACCGTCTTAACCGTGCCACTATACATGAACTGTGTGCCCAGCTGGAGCCCGACCTGATGTCCCCCATCCGCCAACCCACAGGGATTCCCCCTCTGGTGCAGGTCCTGTCAGTACTCCATTTCTTGGCAAGTGGGTCATTTCAGACAACAGTGGGAATTGCTTCTGGGATGTCTCAGCCCATGTTTTCGAAGGTGTTATCCAGAGTGTTGTCTGCCCTGATGAAATACGTGAGGAGCTACATCATTTTCCCTGAGGTGGGCGAATTGGCTGCAGTGAAGGGTGATTTCTACACCCTTGGACATATTCCCAATGTCATTGGTGCCATTGATGGGACCCATGTGGCTTTGGTTCCCCCAAGAGACAGGGAGCAGGTGTACAGGAACAGAAAAAGTTACCATTCAATGAACATCCAGGTGGTGTGTTTGGCTGACCAGTACATCTCGCATGTAAATGCCAAATTCCCAGGGTCAGTGCATGACGCCTACATCCTGAGGAATAGCAGCATCCCTTACGTGATGGAACAGCTAGAGAGACACCGTGTATGGCTATTGGGGGACTCTGGGTACCCCAACCTGTCGTGGCTACTGACCCCAGTAAGGAATCCCCGGACCAGGGCAGAGGAACGGTACAATGAGGCCCATGGGCGTACTAGGAGGGTGATCGAACGCACCTTTGGCCTCCTAAAGGCCAGGTTTCGGTGCCTGCATATGACAGGTGGATCCCTAATGTACTCACCTAAGAAGGTGTGTCACATCATCGTGGCCTGCTGCATGCTTCACAACCTGGCTTTGCGCCGCCAGGTGCCTTTCCTGCAGGAGGATGGTCGAGACGGTGGTGTTGTGGCAGCGGTGGAACCTGAGGAGAGTGACGAGGAGGAAGACGACGGGGCTGAAACAGACAACAGGGACAGAATCATTGAACAGTACTTCCAATAGGACACAGGTAACAATTCAAAGATAATTTAGTAAATGTGAACTACTCTCCTGCATCTCTACTGCCTGTCTATTTGCCCCAGTGTATGATGACTGAGTTGTGGCTTTTCCCTCCCTATTTCAGATCTGGGGTCCCCACTACGAGTCCTGTGCTTCGTTTCCCCATGGACTACAGCTTTGTGGCAGATGTTTGTTGACTTCACTATGTACAAGGACATATTTGCACTGTCATGTCAATTACAATATTTTGAAATCACAGCCAGACTCCAGATAGTTTTGTGCAAAATAGGTGTTTATTTAAGTGCTCAAAATGGGATGGGTGGTTTCAAGTGGGTGGGGGCTATGGTGAAGGAATGTCCATGGCAGAGTCCAGAGTAACAGTCACACAGGTGCATTGTCCAGAGGCCTGTGGAGAGATGGAGCATGGGCAGTTCAAGGATGGACAGGGTGACAATGTGGGACAGTGGGATGACATCAGGTGGTATCCTTTGCTGGCGGGGGTCTTGACATCCTACTCTGTCTTCTTGCGAGATCTCAGGGCCCTCTTGCGGGGTGGTTCTTCTCCTGCAGGAGGTGGGGGTCTGTTGGGCTGCTGCTGTGCGGGGGCCTCCTGTCCACTAGCGCCGGCGGAGGTGGTTGGCTGTTCTTGGTCCAGGCTAGTGGCAGGGGCCCTTGGGTGTTGTTGAGTGTCCGTCCTGGTGTTGATGAGGTCCTGCAGCATCCCTACCATGGTAACCAGGGTGGAGGTGAGGGCTCTGATGTCCTCCCTGTACCCCCGATAGTGTTCCTCCTGCAGTACCTGGATCTCCTGGAACCGGGCCAGTACCGTCGCCATCGTCTCCTGGGAGCGGTTGTATGCTCCCATGATGGTGGTGAGGGCCTCGTGGAGAGTGGGTTCCCTGGGCCCGTCCCCCCCCTGTCGCACAGCTGCCCTCCGAGTTGCCCTGTTTCCCTGGGCCTCTGCCCCCTGGCCGGTGTGCCCACTACCACTGCCCCCAGGTCCCTGTTGTTGTTGGGGTGGTGGGTTATCCTGGGTGCCCTGTAGTGGTAGACACACCGCAGATTGACGCGCCCTGGAGACAGAGGCATGGGCCCGCTGGGTGGGAGCTGTGCTGGTGTTCCCAGAGGGGTTTGGGTCTGTAGTGGCCTGGGCCTGTGTGAGGGGAACCGACTGTCCAGAGGTCCCCGATGGTCCGGGCTGGTCATCGGTGTCCAGGTCGACAGAGCTGCTGTCATCGCTGACGGCCTCTTGGGTGGGGGGTGTGGAGAATTCTGGGCCCTCCGCGGCGGTGTGTTGACGGTCGGGTCCTGCAGGGGTATAGAGGTATGGTTATAGTTTCAATGTGTGGCATATGGGTGTATCTGTGGGTTCCCGTGTCCCCAAGTGCTGGCATTCGTGTGTGGGGGCTTTGGTGAGGGTGGCTTGTGGGGGGGATGTGTATATGCATTGGGCATGCTTTGGTGATGGGTGTCCATGCTTAGTGGACGCATGCAGGCCTAGGTTTTTGGATGTGTGGGTTGTGATGGTGAGACATTGGCAGGGAATAGGTGTGCTGGGGGTGGGGGTGAGGATGGTGGTGGGGGTGAGGATGGTGGTGGGGGTGAGGGTGGGGGTGAGGATGGGGGTGGGGGTGAGGGTGGGGTTCGAGGATGGGTGTGAGGGTTGGGGTATGATTTGGCATGCAGGTGGGGGGGAAGCAGTAGTGAAGCTTCAACTTACCAGTATCCATTCCTCCGCCGACTCCTGCGAGGCCGTCAGGATGCAGGATGTTCAAGACTTCCTCCTCCCATGTTGTAAATTGTGGGGGTTGAGGTGGGGGTCCTCCGCCAGTCTTCTGCACGGCGATGTTGTGCCTGGATACCATGGAACGCACCTTCCCCCGTAGGTCGTTCCATCGCTTCCTGATGTCTTCACGATTTCTGGGGTGCTGTCCCACAGCGTTGACCCTGTCGACAATCCTCTGCCATAGCTCCGTCCTCTGGGCAATGCTGGTGTATTGGACCTGTGTGCCGAACAGCTGGGGCTCTACCCGAACGATTTCCTCCACCATGACCCTGAGTTCTTCGTCTGAGAAGCGGGGGTGTCTTTGGGGTGCCATGGGGTGGTGTGTATGATGTGTGGGGTGGAGTATGTGTAGTTAAGTGTGTTGAGTGTGGTGGTGTGTGTTGTTTTGTGTGTGGATAGTGTGTGGGTGATGGTGTTGAGTGGCTGTGGCTGCTAGTTTGTGGATGGTGGTGTCTCGCTCTGGCCTTATTTCAGAATTTTTGGTCGTAGGGGTTTGTGGGTGATGTGGGTGTGTGTTTTATATTGTATTGTGTGTGTGGGAGTGGTGTGTGTATGTGTATCAGGTGTGTGGTATTCAAATCGGCCAATGTGGCTGAGTTTTGTTCGTTTGTGTGTATTCTGACCGCGGCGGTGTGTCCCGCCAATGGAATACCGCGTTTGAAAGACCGCCGCGTGGATTCGTGGGTCGTAATGGCATGGGCGTATTTCTGTTGGCGTGACGGTGGAGGTTTTGTCACCTCCACTTTTCCGCCGACCGCTGGTCTGGCGGTCTGTTGTGGCTGTCGGATTTTCGGAGGTTTGCCTTCTGCGGGTCAGAATGACCGTGGCGGGTTTCCGCGACCGCGGCGGGATTATGAAGGATTTCTGACCGGCGGTAGGCGCCTTTTACCGCCGAGGTCAGAATGACCACCTTTGTGCACAATAAATATGTTTCAGGAATTTAGCTGCCAATAATAAGTAGAAACAATGAATCTGTTTTTCATCTGTGATAGCATATGATATAATTGCGAATCGCAGTATCATCTTTTCTCACATATTTAATCCTGCAAAATCTTTATCTGAAAGACAAACATTCTAATCAGAAGTAACCATTTTATCTCCCACAATTTGTAGATCAACCCCCAACACTGGGGCCCTCATTACAAAATGAGTGCCATATTTATCATGTAGCTGCATCACACTTGCACCACGCAACAGGGTGCAAGCGTGACGCAACTGCTAAGTGTGATTTAGCTAGCCACGCTAGGCCACCCTTTTGTTGCCCTGAGTGGCTTGATAAACCTGGAGTAACGCAACAGAGTGGAAATTGCTGCGTTGCGTTATTAATCCCTGTTGAGGAAATCCACAAGTGGTGCGTGGTTGTTCCCATGCAACAACCATGGATTTTGACGCATTGCCAGACTTACCATAAGTAGTAAACCTAGAAATGTACCAAAACTGCTACGGCTCCCAGGTGAGGCACAACAGAGAGAAATATGTTTATTTCACCTATTTTTTCCTCTTTCTATGTGCGCTGCATTTTACAGAAGGCATAGAAAGAGAAAAATTCCTTAGGGAATTGCTTTTGTGCATGAAGGTGCCCTACTTGCACCCAAACAATCCTGCTTGCAAAGCAGGCAGCCTTCCACCATGGTGCAAGAGTGCCTACATTGGCGCTAGGCAGCACATACATAACAGGAAAGATCCGTATATTGTGTACGGCACATTCCTGCCCTTTCCTTATTATGCAGCACAGCACAGTGCAGTGCAGCAAGGTGACTTGCTGTGCTGCATGATAATTTCAGAACTATGCCCCTTTGTGCACTCTTTTATGTGTTTATTTCACTCCATTGTTTTACAAGTCTTTCCACTTGCAAGATTTTCAGATATAGAAATACCAGTCTCTATGTTTGCATGAGGGAAAATCTCAAGTGGAAACACAAACTGATTGATAGAGTGTTAATTTGCCATGGAGAAAGCCCATTCACCACAGTTACATGATAGAAAGAAATGCTCAAGAACCAGAGGAAATACTATCTACAAATCTGGTCAGGCCAAGTGTTAATTTGTTTTACATTTGTTTGTAAAAGATAAATCTTCTTAAAATATTAAAGTATTATTAAACAATGCACTTAACATCAAAACACATTCATTATGCATACATGAAATAGTAACAGAAGATCAACTCTTATATCTCAATAATTGTCTGTTTCCTTAGATATTAAAAAACACAGTTATACAATGTGAAAAAAATACATGCTAATTGGTTACCTCTACAAGGAAATTTACAGCTATTTCATATTTATATTCGATGACTATACAGTTGTTAACAAAGGTAAAACCAGGTTTCTATATACTAACTCACTCTTACTATATAACTAACCCTTATAAAAGTGAATAAATGTTTAGAATATAATGAAAACAAGTAATATTTACAGTTATGGTCAGGTATTCAAGAACCTTGGAAATTCACTGAAAAAAACAGGTATAAATGAGAAGACCACCAGGTTTCTCACCCGGATAAGAATTTTCTGAACATGACGTTTAATTTTCAGTTGTTGACATTATCCTGTGAGGGTCGCTGGTTTGGTCCTCACTCTTTTGCTACACTATTGCTTGCCTCTATTGCCTAATCTGCCCAGGTAGCCTGCAGGATTTATAGCAGCTTGCTAAGCTGCATATTGTTTATCTGAATTTAGACTTGACACCAGCCTGTCAACTTGCAAGTTCATAAAGAAAAAAAAATAGAAAGCATTTTAAGTCTGAGGTACTGAGGGAAACTTGGATGCCTCGACCTTTGCACAAAGAGCTAAAAAACACACAGTTCAAGTTGTTGCAAAAGCAAATCGTAGCCCTCACTCACATAAGGAACCCAGGATGCCAGCTAATTCTTTGAGTTGAGAGGACATCCTCCAGATATCCAGGCCATTCAGATGTGGGGGAGG
This sequence comes from Pleurodeles waltl, assembly GCF_031143425.1. Taxonomy (NCBI): domain Eukaryota; kingdom Metazoa; phylum Chordata; class Amphibia; order Caudata; family Salamandridae; genus Pleurodeles; species Pleurodeles waltl. Next base: position 553,248,244 of record NC_090447.1, read on the forward strand.
CGGCTGGAACTGCAGAGTGCGGGATGGGCTCTCGTGGGGATCACCACAGGTTTTTAGGGCTGCTGACAATTCTGATTCTTCTAATACTACAAAAGAGATTGCTGGACCGTCTTCTGGGTCATCCTCTGGTGGGGTTGGTCCAGGGCTGGAAATGAAGCTTAGTAAAGCTAAGGAGTATCCTTTGTTCTCCAAAGGTAAAATAGGTCCTGGTGCCTCTGAAGCTGCACAGTTATTTAGACCACGGGCAGCTTCACCAATAACTGCTTCCTTATCCACTTTAAGCCTTGATCTCTTGCAAATGTCAATTTCTGGTCCTCAATCCTCAACTTCTCAGGTATTAGAGCCTGCCAACATGGGGAGTGACCAGCAGGTGGAGCAGCAAGACTCCTCTGACTAGACACATATCATACATTTGGATGCCAAAATGATGCTCAACATGATACTTGATGAGATTAGAGAACTCATAGCATCACAGACAATCAAAGTAACAGCTCTGCATGCAAGGCTTACTTAAATTGAGGAGACAATGGCCCAGCTTCCTAAAAATGTTGAAAGAGACAGAGGCCAGAATGTTGTAAGTGGAAGACCAAGTCTCTTTGATCCCAAAGCAAGTTGCACAGCTCAATAAACATAAGTCATTTCTTATGGGCCAAGATAGAAGAACTTGAAAAACACTCTTGATGCACTAATTTGATCATAATGGGTGTCCCTGAGGGATGCAAAAGCCAGCAAGATCTCCAATGGGTGGAGACATTTATTGGAAACCATGTACTTCCAGAATACTCCGATGACTCAACGATAACCAAGGTTCATCGCATTCCAGCCCAATGTTCTCCTGCCTCAAAAGTTCCACGTACCATTCTGGTAAACTCCATGAGCTACCAGTTTAAAGAACAAGTGCTAGCAAAGCAGTCAAGCAAAAACAATTTTCCATGCCAGAGATAGCCCTTTGCTGTATTTTTTCTGACATTCTGCTTCAACGACTCGTCGTTGGAAGGACTTTGTGGAAATTATGCACCTCGTAAAATCTCAAGGTTTAGATGCATCAATTGCGCAACAATCTAAATTAAAGGTTCTGGCCAGGGGACAATTCCATCTCTTTACTAGCATGCCAGACGCTCAGGAGCCTCTGCATGAGATTTCTAATTTGTTTAGTGTGTAACAAAAGGGTAGAATTAGATGGTTTGGTACCTTTCAACGTTTCTTGCCTTATTAGGCTTATTGATCAAGGAGTTATGGAATTGTGTGGTTGCCATGCCTTGACTTGATTGTCTAGCCTGGCTGTATAGCCCACTTAGTACTTGGAAATATGCTCGAAAGGTAATGACTATATTTAATGTGGCATGCGAGCGGGGCCACAGGGGCAATAGGGTGCAAATGCATGGCACCCAGTGTAGCTAGTCTCACTGCAGGAGGGGCATTGTGGGCAATCTCCTCCTGCTAGGGGTGTTTTTTTGTGCTTCTTTTTCTGATTTTGGAGCACTTCAGGAGTTTTGGCGTGGGATTAAGGGGAAGTAGCTTTCACACATTTAAAATGAGCAGATCTGAATATGGTTTTGAATTGGTGGAGGTCAGTAATACAAGGGCATCCATTAGTAAACAAGAGACATGTATGAGAGAGGAGTATTATAGGGCAAAAACTGCAAAGGTTGCCTGTAATAAGATGTGAAATTAGGTTTATATCCTGCAATGTAAACGGCATGTTAAAGTGACAAAATATGGGGGATTGTTAGGATAGCTGGTGTCTTACCATCAGGAAGTTATACTTTTACAGGAAACAGATCTTAAGACCAACTCTCCAAATATCCATAATCCCAAGAAGTCCTCACAAGTTTATTTAGCTTCTGCGGGTCTTGCTGTAAGGGTGTGGTGATTTTGTTACGAAGTGGACTGAACTGGCAGGTCAGTGATGCAATCAGGAATTTACAGGGCTGTGGTTAACGGTTGGAGTCAATGGTGCCCCATTAAACTTTGTTCCGATATTACCAACAGATAGTACCATCGATCTCTTTTATAATCAGGTAACCAAGGATTTACATCAACTAGAATCACGACATACGAATAAGTTTAGAACTATTCCGCAAAACATCACCACTAGGGAGCGTATGGCACTTAATGATCTGGTCCGAGACAAGGACATCATAATAAAAGAAGCAGACATGGGAGGTAATATTGTTATCATGAACCGGGTAGACTATGTATCGGAGATCGACAGGCAACTACAAAACAAGGAAGCATATTGTAGACTAACCAACAATCCCATACCAAGGATTGTTAGGGATACAGAAATCAAACTGTCTACATGGAGGGATATGGGCCTGCTAACGGATCTGGAGTACAAATACCTATTTAATCCAACACCGAGTTACCCTTGTATTTATATACTACCTAAGATTCACAAAACAGCTGACTTACCCCCTGGGAGACCGATCATTTCAGGAATCAACTCCCCGACTGAGCGACTTTAGGAATATATACATTTATTCCTACAACCGATTGTTCAAAACCTCCCTTCATACATTAGAGATACCAAACATCTACTCTCTTTGATTTCTGATTATCAATGGACAGAGGGACATCTTTTAGTCACACTGGATGTGACATCTCTATATACATGCATACCCAAAAAATCAGGCATAATTGCCATGAGACATTTTTTGGACAAAAGGGAGGCCACGTATCTGCGACACTCAGATATGCTACTTGCTCTTATACATCTAGTCATGAATAACAACATCTTCCTACATGAAGGTGCATGGTATCAACAGACACGAGGAGTGGCAATGGGGGCTAAATTTTCGCTCTCATTTGCCAACCTTTACATGGGATACTATGAGCAACAACACATTTGGCGCAATTGCGCACCGGAATTCACACAACACATAATCTACTGGGGACGATACATAGATGACGTCTTACTGTTCTGGTCCGGAGATCATGCAACATTGGATCTGTTCATTAGTCATCTCAACGCTAACGATTTCAATATACAATTCACCAGTCAATACAGCCAGTATAGACTTTCTAGATCTCACTATCTATGTACAGAATGACATCCTTTGCAGTACACTGTTTAGAAAACCCACAGCGACCAATTCCATTCTACATGCCTCTAGTGCCCATCCGTCTTCCCAAATAAGAGCCATCCCCTTTTGGGAAGCAATAAGGATAAGACGCAATTGCTATGATGAACATGAATTTACGAACCAACTTGACTTACTAAAACAGCGATTTCTAAACAGGGGCTATTCGGAAAAGCAATGGGACAAAACAGATAGAAGAATACGCACCATAGATAGAACTACACTCTTAACCAATGCAAGACCTAAGAAACTAGCCAAAGAGAATAAGGCACTGAGTTTAATTACCCCCTACAGCACTATCAGTTCAGACGTGTTCAAAATTCTAAAAAGGGACTGGCCACTATTATCGGCTGACAACACCTTAAAAAGTGGTCTCAGTGATAGACCCAATGTCATATACAGTCAGGGACGCACATTAAGAGATCAGTTGTGTCATAGCTTCTTACCTGGCCGCACTAACAATGACTGGATTCTTAAACCACCTCTTGGTTTCTACAAATGTGGCCAATGTATCATTTGTCAATACACTATTGACAAAATCAAAACATTTTGTTACAATACGGGTGTTACGCATCATATCAAACACTTCATAAACTGCAACACCAAATATGTGGTGTATTGTCTGATATGCTTTTGAAATCATATATATGTAGGGAGCACCATCAGACCCTACAAGGAAAGGCTACAGGAACACTTTCGAGCAATCAAAAACAACAATAAAGACTATCCGTTTGCTCTACATTTTAATTCTGTACACACACAGCAGGACTTACATCACATTAAAACACATGGTATTGCCACGCTAGGTGGCTGTGCAAGGGGTGGCAACAAAACACTATTACTTAGACAAATGGAAAGTAAATGGATAATTAAGCAGCGGGCAGTGGAGGAGGGACTAAACAAAGACAAAGATTTACATGTTTTTTTGTAATTGTTACTTGATAATTTTCATAATAGCAACATATGCAATACTATGTTAGTAAATAAGCGGAGTTAAGATATTATATTTTCAAAGAGGATGCTTCATAATGATTTGCAACATTATGCATTGCTAATAAATATATGTACATAATATTGAGTAACACAGTATGTTGTATGTGGACAACATTGTAACAATGTCTGGGTTTACGTTCTGGCCATCAACAATTACCCTCAGACTACGATTTATATTCCCCAACACATAAGCATGTGGGTCACAATTCAGTATCTCTCTTCATTTCTACTTTTTCACGCTCTCACTGTTTGTTTTTTACACAATTTATACTCCACATCTTTTAGTAAGTTTTTATATTGAGATACTTACTACCATTGATTTCCATTTATCTATGGTGCTTTATGTCCATTCTAAGATGGCCGCCACCAAGATCGTGAATTAATTTGTCCCTTTTCCATTTCCATCGCTCGTGAAACTATAAAACTGGTTCAAACCAGCACAAGCGTTTCTGACCACTACAACCAAGGAACAGGATCGAACACACTACTGGTAGGAATCCATGTCTGCTTTACCTAAATCTTTAACAATATTCTCTATTGTTTAACTAATGCTAGACATTACGGGGCTCATTTTGAGCCCGGCGGGCGCCGCCCACCTGGAGGGAGCCGCCAAATGACCACACCGTGGTCATAAGACCGCGGCGGCCATTCAGACATTTCCTCTGGGCCGGCGGGCGCTCTCCAAAAGAGCGCCCGCCGGCCCAGAGGAAATGCCCCTGCAACGAGGACGCCGGCTCAGAATTGAGCCGGCGTAGTTGCAGGGGTGCGACGGGTGCAGTTTGCACCCGTCGCGTATTTCAGTGTCTGCATTGCAGACACTGAAATACACAGTGGGGCCCTCTTACGGGGGCCCCTGCGGCACCCCCTACCGCCATCCTGTTCCTGGCGGGAGACCCGCCAGGAACAGGATGGTGGTAGGGTGGCCGCCAGGGTCAGAATGACCCCCCACGTGTCTTGATAAACCAACTGTTATTTCTCTGCCGCCCTGACCAATATATTTGGCTTTAAGATGTGCTAGTTGCTTAAATACAATACGGAAAAGAATGCTCACAGTATTGTGCTCGCTTTTCTCTTTTTTTCTCTCTCCACGTTTTCAACACACGTTCTTGGCATTTCTCTAAATAGATATGACTCGTGAATAACATTACAGTTTGTTTCTTCGAATATGGGAAGTCACAAACTCCTTGAATCTTTATGATTCGACTGTATTGCAGACAGCAAGACAAAATAAGAGGATACACATTAAGCTCAATGCCTCCATATTTTACCGCATTTATAAATATGCAGTGTACATGTTTTTCTAAAGGCTTTACCGTTGTTAGTCAGAGTTGTGTGGCAACAACATAATGAACACTCCATGTGCGGGTGTATTTAATTTCAAGCTCTATATATTTATTTTCTCCACTTTGGCAATTTGTTTTGAATATTCCCTAGGAGGGAGATAGGACCAATTTGCTATGCTGCATTTGAAGATCGAATCCTAATAGTGCATATTGTCTACTTTATTCTTACCACCATATCAGGAGATGGATGTTTTTGTAGTATGAACACACATACCTTTTCTCTAGATATAGAAGGACATATCACTCACCTCTAGATCGTTACTGTATATGATGTCACTATTTTCATTACTCATCTTACTAGTATATGGCACTGAGCTTTTCTTTTGATTATTTTCTTTTCTCAGTTGGACTTATCATGGTCTTGGTACAAACCTTGATTCATTACCAAGGTGTACCGTTAAATATATATTGATATATCCACACATGTGATAAGTAACTTCTACACCGAATATTACAAGACGACCATATTGTGACACAGATCAAATAACTTACAGTCTTTAATGAGGTATGATTCTTTAGTATAATCCTTGGTGGTTCTTTTATTGCTTCTATATAGATATCTTCTCTCTTCCTCTCGTTTTTCGCCACTAGGGTCACTGATATGCATTTTTGTAATTTTGTACACTGGGTGACACAACGACTCACTCCATAAAATTCTTATCTATGGGCTATATCCATTCATCATGCCTATTATTCCTTTCTCTAGCATTTTTTTTGGGTGATGGCAAAGATCGTACACTAGACATTGGAACTATTGGCTGACCATGATATGTTTTGGATGTTGTTTCACAGCCTTGAAAAAGTAGTTTTCACGACAAAACACGTGTCGGCTGTATATACATGGATTGGTACAACGTTTGCTGTTTTCATTGAATACCCAAGAAGAATAAAGGACTTACATTTGGAATGCTTGGATGTGCCGTGGTTCTTTCAACTTAACTTGGTGAACTACTATGCCCCAGTTTTTGATTAGATAGTCTCAGTGCTCCAGATTTACGATATTGCTGTGGATGCTGTTGGGCCTCTGATTATGGCAGAGGACTTTGACTTTATTCATGAGTTAGCTTCGGATACCTCAAATAAATTGAACAAACAACTTAAACCTAATAGTAAAAAAAGTTTAAGATACATTCAAGCATGATTTTTCTTTAGTGGATCCCTGGAGGAATGATCACCCAGGTTTTTCTCAATATACTTGTTTGTCACGGCGATTTCATACTGCTTCTCGTATCGACTTCTTCTTAGTCTCTCATTTAATTAAGAGGATCGATTCTGATATCTGGATCAATTCCTTTTCTGATTATTCGGTGGTTTCCATCTCGATTAAGGTGTAGGCAGCAAGGGGTGAATGATCTAGATGGTAGCTGGACCTGTTATCCAATCAGGAATGGCTCATTGCTATGAGGCAATTTATTTGAGACTAGTTTTTGTTATATTGGGGCACAGCCTCAATCTTTTCTGTTTGGGAGGTATTCAAGGCCACAGCAAGCGGTCGCATTATTGCCTACCAGGCGTGGCAACATAAGAACTGCAGAAAACAAACAAGTTTAGTGCAATCAGCAGTAGATCAGGTCCTGCGGACCAATAGTGGGTATCAGAGTCTGCCTTCCCCTCTTATGAAGCATAATCTAGAAAAGGCCAAGCAAAAACTGAGGGATTATTTTGCATGGGAGAAATATGAGAGCTCAAGGGCATACCATGAGAGACTGTATGAAGAGAGTAAGAAAATTTGCAGATTTCTGGCCTGGTCCACACCGGTCAGGCAAGAAGCCTCATTTGTAAGGCAATTAAAAAGTTCAGTCACAGGTGAAATAGTTCTGAAATAAGCTAAGGTCTCCAAATTGTTTTTTTAGCATTACAAAGCATTGTATGAAACTAGCTATGAGACCTTGCAGTCCAATCTACTTTCAATCAATTAGTTTCACGCATTTGTCAAGTTCTCTGGCTAAAAAACTCTAATATATACGTGCATGAGGTACATGAAGCTCTTGCGACTATGACAAATGGGAAGGCTGCTGGTAATGATGGATTCCTGGCCGAATTTTATAAAAACTTCACCAGAGACCTGATACCTTCCTGACTGATCTGTGTAATTTTGTCAATGACGGTGGCGAAGCAGCTCCTGTTTTAAAGGAATCCACAATAGTCAGTTTTTTAAAGAAGGGAAAGAATCCCAGGGACATACATTTATATCTCCCCATCAGCTTACTTAACACTGACTAAGATGTGCGCTATTCATACTACCCCTCTCGCCCAGGTTCTGATCCAAAAGGACCAGACTGGCTTTTTGGCTGGATGGTTTATGGCTGCAAATATCGGCTTCTTAGTACAGTCGATAGAGTATTTCTCACCCAACCACACAAGGGCAGCAGTCATCATGGTGGCTGCTGAGAAAGCCTTTGATCTGGTCAGTTGTCACACACACTTTTTTCTTTGGAGAAGTTTGGCTTTCCTCCTCAATTTATTGAGATACTTGCAAATCTATATTAAGAAGCTCAATCCAAGGTATTTGTGAATTCTCAGGTTGTGGGCCCAGTTGACATCAATAGAGGAACTCGGCAGAGGTCCCCACTTTCCCCTATTCTATTTCCCTTTGTTTTAGATTCTCTCGCAGTCAGGATAAGGCCCAATCTGGCTATTGAGGTTCCTATTCCAGGAATGGTTAAATTAAAAATGTTTGCAGATGATGTTATTCCTTATTTGAAGCCTGACAAGGAACGTGCAGAGGGCCTTGGATGACTTCAATCAATTCAAAAGTATAGAGGGGTCATAAAATCAATCAAAATAAAACGGAATTGCTTCTCTTTAATACTCCAGCTAATAGTCTTCCCGTTTCCCTTCAGCTGCAAGCTCGTTCTCAAGACCCAATTTGATTTTTAGAGCTATAAGTGACTAACAACTACTCCAAGCTTTTCCAATTAACCTTTGTTTCAATGTTTCATAAGATTAAAGAGGCTTCTCGACAGATGGACACTTCTCCCCTTGACACTGATTGGAATGGTAGCCCTTATCAAAATGTCCATTCTTCCATTAATCTTGTTTCTTTTTTGCGAATATTCTCCTTAACATTAACAATAGCTATTTTATCAATAGTGATATAATATTCCAACAGTTTGTCTGGAATCGAAAAGCGCCTAGGGTAAAATATTCAGTACTTCAACTTGACATTTCACAGGATGGGCCGGCCCTTCTCCACATTCAGACTTGTTATGAGTCAGTCTTCTTAGATCTACTGGTAAGAGCATTAATTAATAAAGGGATGATTGGTCTGTTTTTTCTTGATATGATGATGGAGGATGCTGGAACTCGGCTTCCAGTTTATAGCAAGGTCCAGAAATTCTCAAAAAACTAGATACAAGCTTCTTCAGTATTTAATTTCCCAACTGACAGTATTATATCTCTCTTATCATATTTGATCAGACTATACATTTCTGAAACTTAAAGAGGCCTGTACGTGGGCTTGTTAATCTAGGGGCAAATTGTGGGTTTAAAATAAATTTGTGTCAGTATGTGCAATATTTGTGAATATTCGCAAATTATTCGCAAAATATTCTTGAATATGAAAAAAAATGGAAGAGAAACCACAGACTCATTCATACACTAATCCATTCACATATACATACACTCAGAGACTCATGCGCCCACTCAAACACCTACTCAGACCCTCCTGCACCCGCTCAGACCCTCATGCACCCACTGACAGACCCATTCAGATACTGATGCACCCACTCACAGACCCAGTGAGACACTGATGCACCTACACACAGACCCACTGACACACTCATACACCCATTCACAGACCACTCAAAGCCTCACACACCCACTCACAGACCCACTGAAACCCCAACACATCCACCAACAGAAATTGAGAAAAAAGGAGGGTCCCTGAAGTTAATATAGTAGCTCAACCAGGGAAGTAAAAGCGGATGCTACACAAAAAGTAATGAACTACCCTCAGTTCATATTTCATACATATATACAAACCTAGAAGAAAATATATATAACAATATTCATCTTATAATGTATGTCAACATTAACACAAAGCTATATGTCCAGTCTGAGGCTACAACACATATTATACATTGTTTACATCATCATCAATATCAATACACAAAAATACAATATTATTTTTATCAATATTTTATTAATTTAAATATATCATAAAACAACCCATACCTACGTCATTCACATCACATTCATTCTACATTAACATGTACAACAATATACCACAAAATACTCAAATATTAATTCTTAATCAAATATTACAATACATATATTTTTACTTAGACCTATACAATCCAGTCTCTTAACACTGTCATATGATGCTCCAAGAACACAGGGACATTTTATTTCAGAACTGAATTTACTTGAACAAAAGCATAGAAATTCATCAGTTATAGCTAGAGTTCTTTCAAGTAACCATAACTTGTGCCCTAAGGTAACTATAACTCGCACCCTCACCTTCGCCTCATCCCTGTAACCTTTGTTTTGTATATATATAAAAACTCCCTGTACCCTTTGGTTTAGTCGTGAATTTCACAATTGTTTGAATATAAATTGTACTACAATTTGACCCACAAAGTACAATTTACTATTATAAATTTTATTCACACTTTCATTCTTACTACATTTTAAAACTAAAAATGAAAAAACTTAAGGTAAGACAACTTTTGTATATCCTAACCAAAAGCACACATTTAATATTAAAAGAACAATACATTTAATACAAACATATGTATTGTAAATTCTATAAGTGTATCACTGCTTGTGTGGGTGTGTGAGTGGCTGTGTGAGTGTCTGTGTGGGTGTATGAGTGGCTATATAGGTGAGTGAGTGGCTGCGTGGGTGTGTAAGTGGTTGCGGAAGTGGCTGTGTGAGAAGGTGTGCAAATAGGTGTGCGAGTGGCTGTCTGGGTATGTCAGTGTATATATGAGTGGTCGTGTGGGTGTGTGAGTGTGTGAGTGGGTATGTGAGTGGCTTTGCAGGTCTGTGAGCGAGTGTACGAAGGGTTTTGTAGGTCTGTCAGTGTGTGTGTAAGTGGCTGTATAAGAGTGTGAGTGGGTCTGGAATGGCTGTGTGAGTCTGTGAGTAGGTGTGTGAGGGTTTATGGGTCTGTGAGTGGGGATGTGCGTGACTGTATGGGTAGTGATTGGGTGTGTGAGTCGTTGTATGGGTGTATAAGTTGGTGTGTGAGTGAGTGTGTGACTAGGGTTGTGTGTCTGTGAGTGGGTGTATGTGTTTTTTTTTTTATCTGGCCCCTCTTTGATTAATGGCTAGTCGAAATAAGGTGTTGATGAAATTTTTTTCTTGGAACGTTAACGGCCTGCGGGTTCCAGGGAGGAGGAGGAGAATTTTTGAAGGGATAGAAGAGGAGGTGATTATTTTACAGGAAACTCACCTATTAGAATCAGAATGGAAAGAGTACCTTAAACATTTGAATTGGGTGGGTTTCTGTGCGTGTACTGATCAGTTTTGTGTTGTGAAGGGGGTGGCAATTCTCATTAAGAAGTCGGTTACTATGAAAGTTGCAAATGTTAAAAAGGATCCTAAAGGTAGGTGGTTGATTGTGGAGGCCGCCCTATATGGAGTTTGGTTTACCATTGCTGGGTACTATGGGCCTAATATTGACGACCCCTTACTTTTTCAAGATCTTTAAAGCCATCTTTTGGCTGCTAAGTACCCAATTTTAGTTGGTGGGGAATTTTATTAGACCCAATCTTAGATAAATCTACAATAAGACGCATTGTGAATTCACCCAAAACTCGGTCGTGCATATAAGAAGGAATGTTAGATCTTGGTCTGATAGACATTTGGCATCAGAAAGGTGGGTAGGTCTGCGGTTTACATTTAATAATAAAAAGTATAGTCATTG